>NC_056756.1:18460427-18776677 GCF_018687715.1 Carya illinoinensis | reverse complement strand
ACTGCACAACTATGCAGAATAGGGTGACTGAGCTAGCAGGAAAGGGAGAGTTGGAGTGGATGGTTGCAAAGCACTCAAAACCCAAAAGACACCATGAGTTTGGACGTGGTTCTTGAAGAAACAATAGTCTTGGCTGGCAACGCCAATTCTGAACTGATGCCCATTGAGACAACAGGGACAAGGTGCCATCAAAGGGTGATAGGAACAGGGTGCCCATAAGGGAAATCTGGACAATAGCAGGGGCTTCGCTGGAGGCGGTGTGTCCATGTCTAGCCGAAGAGTGCATGCACGAAGGGCAAGTTATGAGGAAATATATGTGACAGACAGGGCACCAAACATCAAAGACTTGATGCTCATACGGTAATATCCTTTGGGGAGGAAGATAGAGAAGGAGTATTGTATCTGCATGATAATGCCTTAATGGTTACCCTTATAATAGCCAACTATACGACCAAGCAAATACTAATTGACAATGGAAGCTCAACAGATATACTATTTTGGGAAGCTTTCACCAGTATGGATATTAGTGCCAATAAGCTAAGGCCCTCCCCGACACCACTAAAGGGTTTTTCTGGAGATACAATGCAACCAGTCAGTGCTATTACCCTCCCAGTGATCGCCGAGATGGGTACACAGACAGCCACCACCATGACTGACTTCTTGGTGGTAAAAGCCCAATCCTCCTATAATGCCATATTAGGAAAACCGACGCTCAACCATCTCAAGGCGATAACATCCAATTACCACCTCAAGATGAAGTTCTCAACTGAATGAGAGGTGGGGGAGGCACAGAGCGAACAAGTTCTACCACGAGAATCTTATGTACAATAGATAAAGAGCAATCAAAGCGAAGTGTGTGCCATCACGAAAAGAAGTGAAGCGTCAGCACCACTCTTACCGCCACCTTTGGCAGTGACTCTAGAAAAAAGCGTGGAAGTTAGAGATGAATAGAGTCTACAACAGGCCAAAGCCAATGAGCCACTAGAACTTATGACACTATACCCTAACTGCCCCTGAGCTACCACACATATTGGGACTGAAGTCCCTCCACAGGACAGAGAAGCTCTAAAGTAGTTGTTAATAGAGCACAGAGATGTTTTTTCTTGGAGTCATGAAGAGATGCTCGGGATAGAAAATAGTTTCATCGAGCATCAATATGTGTAGATCCCATACAAAAGACAGTGCACCAAAAAAGGAGGTCGTTCAACGAAGAAAAGTACGCCGCCATTAACGAAGAGGTAAAGCGTCTGCTCGCCGCTGGATTCATTAAAGAAGCCCATTATTTGGAGTGGTTGTCCAACATCATCTAAGTGAAAAAAGGCAAGTGGAAAGTAGAGAATGTGCATAGATTTCACTGACTTGAATAAGGTTTTCCTAAAAGACAGTTTCCCTTTGCCACGTATTGATGTTATTGTGGATGCAATAGCAGGACACCGGGTGTTGAGTTTCATAGACGCATATTCAAGCTACAATCAGATCCTAATGCATCCAATGGATGAGGAAAAGACATCGTTCATTACAGATCGCAGCCTGTATTGCTACCAGGTTATGCCGTTTAGATTGAAAAATGTAGAAGCTTCCTACCAAAGGTGGGTCAATCACATGTTTAATGAGTAGATTGGGAAGTCCATGGAAGTATATGTAAATGACCTGTTTGTGAAGAGCAAGGAACCCACCCAGCACCTTGACGACTTACGGGTGGCATTCAGGATTCTACACCGTTACAGAATGAAGCTAAACCCCGTAAAATGTGCTTTCGGGGTCTAGTTAGGAAAATTCTTGGGATTTTTTGTGACCAAGAGAGGAATTGAAGCTTCCAAGAAAAATAGAGGACATCCTCAACATGAAGCTGCCAAGAAATCTGAATGACACTCAGCGGCTGGCAGGAATAGTAGCTACTCTGAGCAAATTCATAGCCCAATTGACGGATAAATGCCTTCCTTTCTTCTGGGTGCTACCAAGATGCACTCCTGGAATGAATAATGTGATGAGACATTTGAAAAGTTGAAACAACACCTGGCCAGCCCGCCACACCTAAAGCAACCAGAGAAAGGTGACATATTCTATGCATATCTAGTAGTCTCCCCACATGCGGTGTCAGTCGTCCTAGCAAAGGAGGAGGGAGTTGTCCAACTTCTTATATAGTATGTAAGTTGGGCTTTGAGGGGAGCAGAGGTAAGGTACCCCTGAGTAGAGATGTCAGCCTTCACTTTGGTGACCGCGGCCAAAAAACTCTACAAGTATTTTAAGACTCACGCAGTAAGAGTGCTCACAGAGAGCCCGTTAGAGAAGGCCCTAAGGAAACCTGACAACTTAGAAATCTTGGTGGGCTGGTCAATTAAGCCAAGTGAGTTTGATATAAAATACATGCCAAGGAAGGCGGTAAAGCGGCAAGCCTTGGCGAATTTTGTGGCAGATTTCTCGGGTTCCCCTAAGAGGATGCGGTAGCTCCAACAAAAAAGTAACGGGTGCTCTTTATAGATGGCTCCTCTTGCCGGGCAGGCGGAGGCTTGGGAGTGCATTTGTTGAGTCCTAATGGTCAGGAACGACACTACGTGTCACAAAATATGAGGCATTGGTGACTAGGCTCTCTATAACAATATAATAGGAGCAACCGAGGTAGAGGTAAAATTGGATTTGCAGGTAGTGGTCAATCAGGTGTTGGGTCTATATGCCACGGAGGGGGAGAAATTGAAGAAGCACTTGGCTCGAGTCTGGGAGGCACGTGATCTTTTTTCATATTTCAATATATCTCAAATACCATGAGTAGATAATGAAGTGGTGGATAGACTGGCACACACAGCATTGGGAATGGAAGAAGCACCCCTCCCATAGCAAGTTGTAATGACCGTCGTCGAGGTCCTAGCCATCGGGAAGGAAGTGCACATCCTAGGCTCGAGCATCCCAGAATGGGCTAGTGATGTGGTTAAATATTTAGATATGGATAAATTGCCTGAAGGAAATGAAGAGGTAAGGAGAAGGACAACAAGGTTCATGCCCATTGTGGGGTCCTTTACAAAAAGGGTTTTTCAACCCCGCTACTACGGTGTATCTCACCACAAGAAGTGCAGTATGTCCTAGCAAAAATACACGAAGGAATATGTTGGAACCCTTCTGGCGGAAAGGCATTAGCTAGGAAAGCAGTAAGAGCATGATACTATTGGCCTAATGCGCTAAGAGATGCTCGAGAGTTCACTAAGAAATGCATCAAAATGCCAAACATACCCACCGGTACCGCACGCCCTCCCAGAGGAGTTGACATCCATGACTGCACCCTGGCCTTTGTCCAGTGGGGCATAGATCTGGTTGGACCCTTCCCTCCAGGGAGAGGGGGGTGAAATTTATGGTCGTAGCAATGGACTATTTCACAAAGTGGGCGAAGGCAGAGCCACTGACAACCGTGAGAAGTAAGGCCGTGACAAGGTTTTTGTGGAAAAACTTTATCTGCAAATATGGGCCTCGCAAACCATAGTTGCGGACAATGAGCGCCAATTAGACTCGGACCATTACAATGAATGGTGTGCAGAGTTGAGGATAAAAGTGAAATACTCCTCGTCGGGTCACCCGCAAGCAAACAAACAATTAGAGGCGACAAATAAAGCATTACTCTCAATTCTAGAAAAGAAACTCACAGAGAAGAAGGTGGAATGGGCAGACACCTATGACAAGCCTTGGCAGCTTGCGGCACCATGACGAAAGATGCTATGGTAAGCCTCTCACCCAACGTCAATCCACTTTCTCCAATAGAGTAAGCAAATATCAAATAAATAGCTACTTCATGGGACCTCCTAGCCGCCACACTCCAAAAAATATTATCCAATCAATTAGCTGCACCAGAGGATTAAGACACTTAGCTACGAGTCCTATAGCTACGCTTTTCTTCCCCTAAAATATAATATCTCTTGCCTTTTTCTCCATAAAATCCACCGAACATCCTCTTTTTCTTTTCCTTTCCGTATACGTCCAGACTTCCTCCATTTTCTTTTTAAATCCGACTAAATCTCTTTCCGAAAAGCCAGTGAAGTCGATTCCGTCAATCCCGCTCCTCTTTTTTTTTTTTTAATTCTCTTCTCAGATTTTCATTCTTCTTTTGCCAAACCTGTTCTTGACTTTCAGCCATTTTCCATGACTTTTATGTTGCATGCATTTGTCCACCGCAAACCATTTTCTTCTTTATTCAACTTGCCTCCGTGATTCATTCTTGTCGAAAATTATTTTACGTTCAAAGTCATCTTTGTGTTTATTTTTTCAGCTGCCCAAGTACACCGCCTCCTTCCTTCTCTTTTGTCTTATCTTCTGCATGTTTCTTTATATTTCATCTCAATTAGCATGTCCTTTTGGTCAAATATTTCAACCGGATGCCATGTGAATTTTATTTAAGTTGAAAATAAGGAGATAAAAATAACACTCAAACATAAATTAAAATGAAAAATAGATTATCAAAAATATGTTATATATGTGAGGAAATATTGTCCAACTAAATCATAGTTATAAAATTAAGCATAAACATGTTATTAATCAATTAAAAATCACAACTCGCATTTATGCTTATTAACCATTTTTCTATTTAAAACCAATAACAATGTCACGAAACAATTAAAATACATTAGTTTTAAATATATAAAATATGCAATATTTAAGCTCAATCAGTCGTATCAGGAATGCGATACTCTTCCCGAAATCACTGCCAAATCCCTTTGCTTGAGGATTGAACGCCATCCAAATCCCTCGTAAGTTGGGACATCCAAGACGTAGGATGATTGTACGTTAGTGAGACGGGCATATATGACGTTGTATTTAGCCATGGGAAGAGAGAGTGAAGAATAGTAAACAATTGGATAAGGAGGTACGAGCAAGAAAGAGAGAATCAGAAGAAAAGCACGAGTAGGGAGACACAGGCAAAAAAGAAATCTTACTGAAAGAAGGGAGAGTGAAGGGTCAGGGCAATATATTTGAAAATTGAATATGAAGGGCCAGCTGTTGTAAGCATCATAACCTAACAAATGAGCGGAATGGTAACCATTGCACGTAATCTCTTAACCGTCGCCACGTCAACAACAAGTCATTAGCTTCCCTATTTCTCGAAAACTGGAAGTGGCGGGACAAGAAGCATGATGGGACAGTGGGGTAACTGACAATTTTGAAAATGGGCTTGGGGGTGGTTAAAAGGGTTTGAAATGTAAAAATCTATTCAACCCACAACAATGATAGAGTTCGCATTTAAAAAGCCAGTCTGCACAAAATCAAAATTACAGGGAAAAAATCAATAATGTTTCACAACATAAAGAAATTCCCCACGCCTTTGAGCGAAGAGAATAAACAAGGTAGCTGGATGACCCATTTAGTGGTTCAAGCCCAATGGAGAAAGCTCTTTATCACGTGGCCCAAAGTAGAGGTTCAAGGCTCAATAAGGATCTATGCGCCACCTTGCATGTAAGGATAAGAATTCTATGCACATACATGGTCATTCCGATTATTCAGGGATAATCCACAATGATAAACAACACATGAGCGTGATCTAACTGTAATACTAATTTAATTCAATCTAAAGCCTCTATATATACCAAGTAATTATAAAGACAATCTCAATATGAATTCTTGATTACTTGGGTGAGATTATTTATTGATTTAAGCATCGGAGTGTTTGCAGGTATATCATACCAACATTTCCTTACATCTTGTAGGTGAACGGTGATGTTTGAACGGTGATGTTTGAGGTGATGGGACATATTCTTAACATTATTGATCTTTATTCGTGTAAAATGAAGAAAGGTAAAATAAAAATGTAAACATTTGTATAAGTTAGATGAGAGAGGATGCCAATCAATAGGGCTTAGGAGACTGGCTCCCGTAATTCAACCCGTCCAACCAATCTGTTCCGGCCGCATGGTAACAGGCAGAAAATCCATCCGATATCCCGAACGAGAGGTGGATAGTAAAACACATAAGGGTAAACAGTTGTGTAGTGGGTTGGGATTTCACCTCCTGGCCCATTTACTTAACAATAAGAGGCAAAAAAATAGTTTCTATATTTTCTTAAAAGTTCATAATTTTTGTATCTAAAATATAAAAAATGAGTATATACACACAAAAAATATAAAAAATATACCTTTAAAATTTTTAAAAACTTGAACATATTAGTTAAAAAATATACAATTCATAAAATATTTCTTATAAATTGAAAGACTATGAAACTAAATTACGTCTATAATGCATTTATAGGTATGTAGGCAAGCATCGTCGTCATTACATTTACATAGATCAATATGGCCCTTCAAAGTAGAATTTCTGGTTCCCACTGGTATAGCCGCCTCCCCCACCTTTTCCATATTTCGTGCCTCTCCCTCCTCTCCTTTTATTCTTCCTCATTTATTTCTTATCTTTTTTATCTTTTATTCTCCTCCTCTTCCTTTCCTTTTTCGTATTCTTTGGTTTATAACTTTGTGAAACCATGTTAACGCCTCTCCTCGCTCATCTGAGTCATCTCTCGTTGGCTAGGTGAGCAACTTGGTCTCACTATGCACTGTAGTGCTACCACCACCGTCGGTTGATGCACAGTGTAATGAGACCTGTGATTTTACAGATCTATCGATTATTTGATAAATTTATTGAGTTTGCTTAGTTTATTGCAAATCTATATTTGGTTTGTTTATTAGCATATTTGTTGATGTTGGTTGGTATATCTGCCTAGAGAAATAATAGTTGTAATCGTGAATACATAATAGTCGT
The DNA here is from genome assembly GCF_018687715.1 of Carya illinoinensis. Classification (NCBI taxonomy): domain Eukaryota; kingdom Viridiplantae; phylum Streptophyta; class Magnoliopsida; order Fagales; family Juglandaceae; genus Carya; species Carya illinoinensis. Next base: position 18,769,948 of record NC_056756.1, on the reverse strand, counting down.
ATAATTATTTTTTTAAAAATAAATAAATATGCGGCTTATTTAAAAATAAATTATTTTTTAATAATACATTCTACTATTTTTTAAAATGACTATATAAGAGCATCCTCATCCGGTTTTCCATCCACATCCCTATAATTTAACTCAAAATCACATTTCCTTAAATTTATCCCTAAATTTTATTCATCATCTAAAAACCTTCTACATCTCATTCATCATCCCTATCTCTATTCTATTAAATAATATTTCTCTATTCTTTTTTTATTACTTTTTTCTCTCTCTTCCATTTACAATCCTAACTACTAACTCTTTTGTCTTATTATCTTTTTTTCAAATATCACTTTCTACTAAATATTTATATGATTTTGACTACCAAATACAGTATTTTTTCAAATCATTAATCGTATTATAAAAATAGTAAATTTTATTAATAAATTAATACATTTTCTAACGTGATGGAAAATTTTTTCTGAAGAGTACTCTTTATCAATTAAAGATTAATGAGGATCCGTAATCACGTATCGATGATATAATTTCTCAAATTGGATGTAATGGTAATATTACCTGTCCTTTCTCCAACGGTCATATTTTTTATCCTTTTTACAACGGTAATATTTTTTGTCATTTTTCCAACAGTAATATTTTTTGTCTTTTTTCTAACGGTAACTTTTTTTGTCTTCTCTCAAACGGTAACATTTTTTGTTTGTAGTGTAACGGTAACTTTTTCCTCTATAAATTAGCATATTGCTAACATTCACATTCTCACGAGCTCAAGTCTCATTTCATTTATAGAACAAAGATTCTATTCTATCCTTTGATCTTCCACTCCCTTCATCAAATGGCTCGTACCTTCTTTTACAAATTATTGACATACGTATCCTTTGAAGATGATATCGATGTTCATACTAAGGAGGTCGATGGACAGTCATCGAGGCAGCGTGACAATAGGCACCCACGTAAGTTTATTCGGCGTGATCATGCCCAGGGGCACGAGCGCCTATTTCGTGATTATTTCGCAGAGAATCTAGTATATCCCTCGAATCTATTTCGAAGGAGATTTCGGATGAGCCGTCCCCTATTTCTTCGTATTCTAAATGAGGCAGAGTCTTACGAGCCGTATTTCGTCCAGAGAAGAGATAATGCCGGAAGACTCGGTTTATCTTCTATGCAGAAAATAACCGCAGCACTTAGAATGCTAGCGTATAGGGTTACTGGAGATTTTATAGATGAATACATACGTATTGGTAAAAGCACCGCAATGAAGAGCCTAAAAAGATTCTCTGAGACAATAGTAAGTGTTTTTTCAGATGAATATTTGCGGTCTCCAAATGCTAATGATATAGCCTGATTGCTTTCGGTTGGTGAACAACGAGGATTCCCAGGAATGCTCGGAAGCATTGATTGCATGCATTAGAAGTGGAAAAATTGTCCCGCAGCCTGGAAAGGTATGTACTCTGGCCACATCTATGAACCAACTATTATTTTAGAAGCAGTTGCTTCATATGATCTTTGGATATAGCATGCATTTTTCGGCATGCCCGGTTCACATAACGACATTAATGTGCTAGAAAGATCTTTTATTTTTACGGAACTTGCCCAAGGGCGTGCTCCTGCAGTCAATTACACTATCAATGACAACGACTACACTATGGGGTATTACCTTTCCGACGGTATTTATCCCAAGTGGCGAACTTTTGTGAAGACGATTCCATCACCACGAGGGAACAAGAAGAAAAACTTTGTGAAAGCACAAGAATCCGCAAGAAAAGATGTCGAGCTTGCATTCGGGATACTTCAACAACGATTTGCTATCATTCGTGGACCTTCTCGAATGTTCAAAGTTAAGGACCTAACAAATATTATGAAAGCATGTGTAATTTTACATAATATGATAATTGAAGACGAACGTGATGATAGTGAGAGTTTGAACATTGAGTATGATCAACTTGATGATGATCTTCCAGAATTGTCACGCAATCATACAATTGAGCTTACGGACTTCATCCAGCGTCATCATCATATTAGAGATAGCTCGGCACATCATCCGCTCCAAGAAGATCTAATTGAACATCAATGATTATTATATTCCCAAAATTAGCCCTGTCGCATTCAAACTATGACCTCTTTTCCTCTGCTTATTTACTTCTATGTTTGAGTTAATTTGCTTTGCATTTGTATTTCCTTCATGTTATTTAAGATTTATGTTTAACTTAATTTGCTTTGCATTTGTATTTCCTTCGTGTTATTTACTTTTATATTTGAATTGATTTGCTTTGCATTTGTATTTCCTTCGTGTCATTAGTGACTATGTTAATGCAAAACCCTTTTATTAATGCCTTTCCTTGAGTATAAGCTTTGCAATCTATATGATGATGAAAATTTTATTTTTCATAAAATTTAAAATTATAATAACATATTACTTGCACAAGCATATTGAGGGACAATACAACACATGCAAATGCTAAAAAATACATACACATGTTTTTTATACATTTATCATTGTTCAAAACAAAAAACACCAAATACAAGTAAAAATGGAAATATTATATGCTGAAATGTTCAATCTTGAGAAGTATTGCGTCTCGCCATGATTTCCCTCTGGAGTTGCTGGAAATATAACCGCTGCATTTCAAGCATGCCACCCACGTCCATCATCATAATGCGCTGATCTTGATCTTTCGTGGCGAGCGCCACTTTCTGCGCCTCCAACCTCAACCTTTCGTCCTCTTGACGAATTTTAGCGAGCTCCTTTTCCCTCTCAATTACCATCTTCTCGGCCTCCAACCTCAGTCGTTCATCCTCAAGGTGTATTTTTTTTTCCTCTTTTTCCTTGTCATACTCCATCTTCTCAGCCTTCATTCGATAAAACTCTTTCTCCTGAGTGCGTGACTCCTCCAAAAGAGTATACTTCATCTTCCTGAGTTGGAAATTTTCCTCTGCTTGTCGGCCTTAGGCCTTTCGTTTTCCTTTCTCAGCTTTCCTTCCAATTGGTCGGTCCAACTCGATAACTTCATTCTCCATGACTTCATCCACCTCCACATCAAAAGCTGAATCAATTGTAGCGCCAGAACATCGAGTTGGCGTCGGGGATGGGGACATCGTCTTCCTTCGTTTTGGATCCTCCTTTGTGGCGCGCCAAATCCACTTAGGTTGGTCCTTCAACAGGTGCCAACAATGCTCAAATTGGAAGGAGCATTTTTCTAGCGCTTGGTACATAACCTTGGCCTTGTCGAACTTGCATGGAAAAAAAACAAAAACAAAAAACCAATGTTAAACCAATGTAGAAGAGAAGAAGTTTTAGAGATCAACAAAAAGGACTTCGAATTTTTACCTTGTCTTGGTCGGTCATGCCACTTTGATTTAACCCTTCAACTTGGGCTAGTTTCGCACAAAATTTGTTCGTGGCCTTTTGGATAACCGACCACCGATGAATTAGAGATTTTATTGTCCGCTCAGTTGTGGTTTCTTTAAATTGCTGAAAGTACTCAAAAAAATTTTCTCAGAGTTGGAAGTGTTTTTTATCTGTTCCCTGAACGGCATCAAGGCTACAATTTAGCCAAGCAGAGACAAGTAACTTGTCTTCTTCGGGGGTGAAATTCGCACTCCTCACTGATTTCCTAACGCCGATGGGCTCGTTAGGGGGTAGGGTTGGAGAGTCATGCAGGGTTAACGGAGAACTTCCACTTTGCCCACCGTAAGTGGGGTCGAGTTGAGGATCTTGACTAAGCAGGTTCGTGAAGTACATACTAGTCACGTCTTGTGAATCCATCTCTAAAAAAATATATAGAGATTATAAAAGATATCACCTTGATGTTTGGTTTTTGATCAAGGCTTAGGAACCGAATGGCAATACAAAAGATAAGATTGCCACCCACTCATGGCTGCAACAACCGGTTGTCAGTACTTGTTGGCCGTCCGAGTTATCTAGCCACTGAGGAGATGGCAATCTATATGATATATCCCTACATGCGGTTGTCATCATCACAGCCGAGGGGGTTGAGTTTATACATTTATTTCTCTATCAGAACATAATACAAAACACCAACATCATCAGCATGCAGATCATGGAAATTTATATAAGAGCATCCTCATCCGATATCCATTATTAATATAACATAATTTAATAAGAGAAAGGGCTCAAAATGGTGTAAATATGCTCAGCATGCGTAAGTAAGGTGGCGAACATCGAATGGCTGCAAAACCCCACTCGAACCCCGATTGCCTTTTGTGGAAAGTACCACAAACTGCAATATGGTCATCCGAATGAGGTTTACCCCGCCATATCGATGGGTCCCCTAATACACTAGTGAACTACCAGCACTATAACCATCATCATAGCCTATTAATAGGTCCCCTCCCCCGAGATATATGAATAACTGCAAAGAATCCAAAAAGATTGCACAAATTCAACCAAACTACAAGGAAACTGTCAAAACCACAATACTATTATCCAACAAGATTGTATTGATCATAAGAATAGGCAAGAGATCTAGCTATAGGATCTACACGGTGCAAAAGGTGTAATTATTGCATTAACTTCTCAAGTGTGTCATCAAGTAGCTTCTCAAGGCTTAAATATATGAGATTCCAAGATTTCACCGGCCATAAAAAGTGATCCCCCACATTGTGGAATTTCAAAAAACCATTCCAAAATATTAGCTGAATGATTTTGAGCAGCAATGTGATATATAACAGACGCACACAGAGGCAATAAAGTTGAAGTCTACACTTTGAATGTATCATAACTTGAATTCTAAACTGCAATGCAAATGGCCAAACTGATGGCATAAGCTTCAATAGATTTAAACAACCTAAATAAATTTTAAGACATTTTTTTTATAAGTACATAAATTTTAAGACATGATGTAATATATATAAAGTAGAAATAATAATGTCCTTTCACAAGGTTCAGAAGCTGATGAATCAAGAATTATAGAGTCAAAAAATGAACATGTGCAATGATCACAAGCTAGACTCCTCGAAGAACTCCTGTAACATAACATATACACAAACACAAGAATATGAAATAAGAAAAGGGATGGGGATACGTATTTCGAAGGTAATTAACCCACCAACACAGTGATTATGGTATGTGGTTTCAACTAGCAAGGAAAAGACATATTTCAGATCAATGGTAACACAAAAAGTGGCAATGCTCAGAAACATATTCCAAAGTACACACTAGGCATTCTATTCACTTTTCATTGAAGTTTCTTACTCAAAAAAAAAAAAAAAAAAAAAAGCACATGCACGGCCAAGCTACAGCTTAAACAGCAGTTGAGGAATCAAGACCCACTTAGGTGCGTGTGCTATTGACCAACCCAAAGGGAAAAAAAATTCATTAAATAGAAGACACCAGCGTGGAATCTGTCAAAAATAAAAATAATAATAATAGTTTCAGATTTCCAGTTTGTTAAATAAAGGTGTTCTTACTTGCCCAAACGTTAAAAAGAAGGTGTTCCATCAATATATTATGTAATACGATTCCAATGTTTGTATATTTTTACGTATGCCATTTTTTGAGTCTATTGCTAAGTATAAGCAGCTTTGCACAAGTTGTCATGAGTTTCAAGTGTGTTACAGTTTATTGTTTGAGTTTCCTATAAAAGTTTCACTGGCTTAAAGCATCTGCAACATAAAGGTACTTCCTTCGAAACACCACCTCGATTTTTCGAATGAGATGTAAAAAACAAAGAAAAGAAAAGAGAGAATGAGTGTATAAGTACACGCAAGAAACACAAATAATCGACAAATAATTATATGGGCTGAATACAGGGAAGAGGGGAAGATTGATGCAGTCACGTAATTGGCCAAATAACCAAGAGTATACATGCTTGTTTGGTAGAAACCAAGGAAATGCAAAATATTGAAGATGACAAACCAATATAAATCACAGCTTAACCAAAGAATATCACAACTAATATTCTATCACAAAATGGCAACATAAATAAGGGCAACAGATTTCTCAAGCCTCAAAATCCATTCCATACCAACAAACTCCACCAAATTCTCCTCAAAACCAAAAACCCAACACACCAAGAAGTCACCAAAGCCACAATCGCAACCAGAGCATCTCGGCTTGTCAACTACCAGCATCAATAAATTATAAATGGTAAAAGATGAGACAAAAATCCAAAAAAAAAAAAATCCTTGAGAAACCAAAGCAAAATTTTCTCGGCAGCCAAACACCAAATCAATGAATATGCAATACTCAAATAAATTCTCCTCAAAACCAAAAACCCAACACAGCAGGAAGTACTTAAACCCACAATCGCGTGTTGTATTTTCTCAACATCAACTCAATCAATGGATCAGAATAATAAGAAATTTTCAAACATGAGCTTCGTCATTTTGCATGGAAAAAAATCCGTGAGAAATCAACACCACTTTCTCGGCAACCAAACAGTCTGGCCATGATGCAATCCCCAAAGAAATTCGTACCCAAAGAGAGAGCCGAATGCATTTATCAAGATGAATCACAGAGTTGAGGGCATTTTCCAAATATCACAGCCGAGCGAAAGGGGAAAAGAAGACCTCAAGGTGAAGAGAGAGGGTTGTGGAGATCTTACCGTGCGTGCCGATGGAGACCTGCAATCAATGGTGGAGCGTTGCGAGGGAGGGGCCAACGGTTTACCCTAACAAGAGAGAAGGAAGACGCGGGAGGTAAAGGAAAATCGTTGGCTCACCGATGCGATGGGGATGTACAGTCGTTCCTCATCTATGGGGAACTTCTGTAGAGACCCTAAACCGAAACCCCAAAATGGGAAACCGGTTAGAGACACAAAATAAGCAAATCCCTAAAATTTTTTCCAAAATTTAAAGATGGGGATGATATAGGGAACCGAATAGGGATGCTCTAATACTTACAAACTCCACATCAAGATATATCATTACTCATATGCATATCTATCGATTTTGGTTGGATTTCTTTCTTCTTCTTTTTAGTGATTTTTTTTTTTTTAATCTGTGGCGGGAATAATTATTATGGCGGATTTACGAACGAGTGTGTTCTAATATTGCCCATCCGTTCAATGGGTATGGGCAAACAGAGGCAGGGACATAGCATGGTGCCAACCACACCCAAGCGAAAAGGGTAGCAGGAAGGATAGCTATTAGCTACTGCTTGTACAGGACGGATAGCAGCGCTACGTCGCTACCAAACAGCATTACTGAAAAGAAAAGAGCACTGATAAACTAACACCGGTCCATAATTATTTTATCACTTTAGTGTAAAATAATATTTTTTTTTTTTATTCAAACGTATCAAAACGACATCAAAATCAAAGAAAATTTTTAAAAAATAATTTGTTATTATTAAATTGTATTAAAATGATATACAAGCTGTCAGCTTATCATTTTTTTAAAAAATAAACCAAGGTAGGAGAATCTCTTTCGGCACCTCACAAACCAATCAAAAGATTAATATTAAAATAATGATAAATAATTTTGTTGAAACAAAACTCGTACATAGGGTACGATTAGGATCTGACGGCTGCGGAGATGACTGTGACGAGAAGCATTGAACAGGCAGTGTGAGAGTAGGTGGTGGTGGTCTGGGTACGAGAAGGAGAAATCAATATTGGAAAGACAAGTGGAGTAATATCCCAGATTTGATATTGCTGCAGTGGCTGAAAAAAATCAAACATAGAAAAGGGTAAACGAATTGGGTCCCACCACGGATTTCTTTGGAATTGGGAGTCCCCTGTATCTCCTGAATTCTCTCCCTCTCATATCGCATGCATTTCTCTTGCCTCAACAAGCCTTCATACCACATATGGATTTTGTAATCTTGTCTTATGACATCATATATTTGGTTCAATTAATAAAATAGTATTTTCTTTTCTTTTAAAATTTATATTTTCTTTAGCTTTAGTTTCTAAAATTATTTTTTTTAAAGAATTGTAGTTTAGTTGTAGACGTGTTGTTGTTGTATTCATTTCTCAAATTTTTTATTTATTTACCTCCTTTTATCATAAAGTTGTCGACGTAGTTGACTTATATTTTACAATTTAAAAATTATCACGTACTTTTAAATTTTTTAAAATATAAGAAATGTTATTTAATTTTTTTTTTAATTTTCATTCGGCCCAATTCGGCCCATTTTAAAGTGAAAAACCACTAGACTAAGAACCAAACTAAATGAATTCGGTCCTATAAAATTTGGACTAGACTAGACCGTTTCAATTCAAAAATAACCTATCCAATCAGTTTCTCCAATCTGAACAGGCAGAATCTTATCCTTATAAATGAACATTTGTGTGTGCATAGATTATTTTTATATAGCATCTTAAATAATATTAGGTACAAATATTAAATAGTCAAATATCACACAAGTTTCTTTTGTAAAAAAGTTGTTGAACTCAAAGTTTTAAATTTTGTGTATTTATATATTTAAACATGAATTTTGATGATAACAAATGAATTCAAAAAATAAATAAGTCTCAATCTTAAGTTGTCTATACAATGGAGTCAAGCACATCAAGGAAACAAATATGAGCAAGAAGGGAACAAGTTCACATTAAAGTCATAGAGTAATATTGTAAATCTCTTAAAAATTTGAAATTAGAATTAAGGTTCAAAATTAATATTTTATCATAAAATATTAAAATATATTTTCCACATGTGCATGAATTTTTTGAAAATTAAATTTGAAAATTTTGAAAGATGATTAATTATCATCTTTCACATGTGCATACCTTGATTAAAGGGTTGAACTTTGAAAATATTAAAGATGATTGATTGTTATCTTTCACATGTGCATATTTTATTTGAATATTTTTAAAAGTGATTGATGCTTTTTTTTACTTATGCAAAATGTAGATATTTTTGTTTGAAATATTTGAAAAGTAAAGTGTGCTCCTTTTGTCATATACAAAAAGTAAAAAGATTAGGTTTGAAATATTTGAAAAGTAAAGTATACTCTTTTTGTCATATGCATAAACTAAAAAGATTAGGTTTAAAATTTTTGAAATATAAATGATATTGTCTTTGACAATTGAAAAAGAAAAACCTTTTGAAAAAGAAAAACCTTTTATTTGAATTTTTTTGAAAAAAAATAAATGATATTGTCTTTGACATGTAAATCTTTTTAGATTTGAACATAAAGTCTTATATACCTATAAATAGATCATTTGAGAGCTTCACATTGAAAACATTTAGAGCATACAACATTCATTCAAAGTTTTTATTCTCTCTTCTCTAAACATTGAGTCTTAATTCTTATTCATTTTGAGAGAAATATAGTTTGGGTTGTATTGTTCTTATTTCACTCATTGATGAGTGTTTTCTGATAACCTACCTACTATCAGCTATTTATCAGTAAAAGGGTATGTACAATCCTTGTGCATGTAAAAAGTGTTCTACATAGGGAATAGTTGAATCATCACGTGTAAGGTGATTGCAAGTGTAGAGGGTGTTCTACACAGATCCTTTGTAGCGATGTTGTTCAAATGTGTAATAGATTTCTATTTCCACCTGAAGGAAGTTGAATAGTAAATTTGAAGATTCTCAAGTGGTAGCTTGAGGGGAGGACGTAAGCAGTGAGGCCGAACCTCGTTAACATAATGAGTTTGTTTCTCTCTTACCCTTATTCTTTATATTTATTACTGTTTCGTATTTTTTTTATATTTTATATTGTATATTTGATTTATAATTATTTTTTTTAAATACAATTCAATTCACCCTCCTCTTGTGGTAGTCATTTGGACAACAAAAGAAAATCTCATTAATAAAAAATAATTTTTTTCACATTTTTTACAATGATTTGTATGAGACTTGTTAATTTAAAACTTGTACAAATCATTTTTGTTAAACTATCTAGCATTAGGACAGCCTAATTACAAGGCTAGTTAACTATGTCATATGTTCAAAAAATGATAACAATACGTATAGTCATTTCTATAATTATCTAAATAACCAAGTTTTTAAAATGAGTGATCTTTTTATAAAATAAATACTTTTTTACATGAAAATCTTTAATATAAAACATGATTGTATAACTTATTATAAATGTATCGTTACTCTTTCACTTTCTCTTAGCTTTTTCCGAAATTGAGTGTCATCAAACTAAAGGGAAACTTGTTTTTGGTTGGTTAGTCTTAAATATACAATTTATTAATAGACCATTCTCTCATCGCAAAATATATGTGAGGGTTAGCCAAGAGCCACGTTTGATGTAAATAAAATAATGGATAGTTTGAAACTTTTATTACGATATGGGTAAAAAATATCTCTTCTACATCCTACATGATATTGGATGTGAGTTTTAGTTTTTAATGGGTCTCCATAATTCACAACCTTCTCTTCATAATGAGCTTTCTCTTTATACATTAACTTTCAACTTGAATAAAGGGTACTTTATTCTCAATTAAGGAGGATAAAAATAATTTAATCTCTTCCGTTCTATATAATTGATGTAATTATATTTACAATTCTTCTATTGGTATGATTGTGAGAGTATGTATGTCGTATCAAAATGTGACCATTGTAAGTATATGGACCATTTGAAGGAGATTGAAGTTAATGAGTAATACTAGATATAGTCATAGATTATACAAGTGCAGTGTAATCATTTTGAAAAAGCGTGAGTTTCATTATTAAAAAATTAATTTTTTCATGTGAATTTTATGTTTACTTATTTTTTTAAAAAGGAGTGTGCTCCGTTTGCACACTTTATGACTGCAAATATTATTTCTCTTTATCAATACTTTCGACTAATAAGGACCAATGACTAAATGTGATCTCAATTGATTATTTTTCTTGATTGTGAGCCTATTGCCTTGCTAGTCCTACCCAACTGCCAATTTCCCATATCCGTTTATCCAAACATATATTTGGATAATTTCATCTATGTTCCCAATTCTTAATTTAACCTATTTTCAATTAGCAACCTATCCAAAACATTTAATATGTTGCATTAAATTATTAAGACTATATAAATAATTAAATCTATCTATTTTTCATAAGCTCAAGCTATTGGGGCAAGTGGCAATTTTCACACGTTACTAATAAAAGTCAATCAAATTCACGAATCCCTCAGTCTTTCATAATTAGCAACCATTTTCTTCTTTTACTTGATATAAATTAGGGATGGGCGGTGGCTCCCTGCAATCTAGCCCACTCGTCTAATTTGCCCAGCCAGCAGGGATAATTGATGGAAAATCAACTTGTTACATAGAATGAGCAGGCGGATTAATTTTAAAATAAAAGCAAATTGGTAGGCAGCTAGCATGGGTACCCACCTGCCTAAGTATATACACTTGAAAAAAACCTTAATTCTATGAGTTCTTCTATAGAACCTCCTCCTGTAGCTCAACCTCCGCACTCCCACCCATGTGGTTCTTTTTTTTTTTTTTTTCTCTTTTTTCTTTTTAAAAGAAAAAGTTGAAAATATGCGTTTTTGTCCTTTTTGGTTGATTTCAAGTTCTCACCTCCTGGCGTGCTGTTTCACTTCTTCATTCCCTTCCTCCGCATTCTCTCCCCAACTCCCTCCGCTCGTCTCCTTTCGCCGGCCTGACCATCTGCCCGCACCGTGTGGCTCCATCACTCTGAAACCGTTTATGCCTCAGTGCCATTAACGACGTAGTTGCTGCAGGTAACAATAGCAATCTCTTTTACATCCGTCGTTGTTAGTCTAGTACTACATGGATTAGAGAAGTCCCAGTCCTTCTTCCCCAAAATATTGAATAAGTCATGTAAAGCTTGAACTGTAAATTAAACTCCAGAATTATATATTAGGCAAACCCAACTAATCAAATTCACTCCTAGATTAACCGACTATATATATATGTCAATCGATAAAAGTAAAAAATAAAAAAATAAAAGGGCTTTGATATATTTGTGTGTGTATCCCTTCATTATTGGGTAGTATAAAGGCTCCAGAAGCAAACGCTGCAAAGCAAACCATCATGACGGTCGGAGCAAGAAGAAGTCAAACAAGAAACATATTTATTTTCCAATGAAAATACCATGAACCATTGAACGACTTCACAACAAAGCCAATTAGCAAATGAAAGGAAGGACCTTTGAGAGAGAGAGAGAGAGAGAGAGAGAGAGAGAGAGAGAGAGAGAGAGAGAGAGAGAGAGAGAGAGAGAGAGAGAGAGAGAGAGAGAGAGAGAGAGAGAGAGAGAGAGAGAGAGAGAGAGAGAGAGAGAGAGAGAGAGAGAGAGAGGATGAAGAGGGGAAGACGAGAAAATGAAGCATAATGGCAAAAGTGACAGTCTCTGGACTGGCAGTAGTACTTGTAAATGTGGTAGGAAGGCGAGTGAGAAGTTGAGAGAAGTGGGTGACTAAACCGTAATTTAGGTGAAGAACCGAGTTTGTCACGTCAGGAGTGTAGAGTGCGACCCACGAACCGGAGGCTGGGTAGACTTTTTATAATTCTATTCTCTTTCTTCTCTCAATCTTGACTCCCTCTTTCTCGTTGCTCACTCATTCCTTCTCTTAGACCATGGGTTGTCGATCTCTCGAGCTGGTTGCAACCCATGACCATGGCCTGGTCATGGAATTAAACAACAGCAGTGAGTAAGTTGCTTTTCCCTAATTTTATTTTTAAATTCTAGTTGAATCTACGTATTTGAAATTTGATCTAAATTCTAAGATTTGGATCTAAAGATTTGGGATGGATATGTGATTCTGTAGGTTTGCAATGAAGACAACAAAGGAGAAGCGAATAATTTGGGCAAGAGTTGTACTTGTATGTGTTTTGAGAAGAGGTTTGGGGCAAATCGAGAGATAGACAGCCATAACAAATTTTTGTTAGGTGAAACATACAGGCGGTGGGTTTAAAAATTCGCATGTCCCTTAGATGGAAGAGGTCGCTTAGCAGCTCAAGACGAGTCAGGGACAGGGGAGGGTACACTTATATAGGGCAGGTAGCATCCTAGTATAAACATATGATAAAAGTTGTTATTCTATCTCAATTATTTTTTTTTAAAAACATATCAATTTATATAGTACATTTTATATAATTTTTTTTTCAAGCAATTAATTTAGAAAAACGCTCAAAACATAATACTGAAATAATTAAGAAATAGAATAAAAGTAGGGTTATTCTACAAACTTAGGCCAACAACTTTTAGCCAACCTTTTATATGTTCCCCTCTGTCGCATAAATATTTAGGCTGCCCCTCTACCTTATGTTTAAAATTTAAAAGAAAACCTCACGTGATAAGACGAGGGTTCAATAGAAGTGTGATTTTTAGGGTTACTTTTTGTATTCCGATGTCTCTCTGACCGTAAAATAAATTAGAAAAAATATAGTTGTAAGTACAATTGTGCATTAATCTGTATATCAATATAATGTGATTGGTTAAAAAGTAAATTTTATTAAAAATAGTGTTAATTTAAATTTTAAGTATGAATAAATCAATATTGATACATAAATTAGTGCGCGATTGTATTTGTATGTAACAAAACTCAACAAATTATACCACCCTTTATCGACCGAATTGCAACAAAAGTGCTTTTATTTTTCACATAATTTGTCTAGATATTTAGTGAAGTTTTACTACGTATAAGTAAAGTTGAGTACTAATCTGCTTATTAATATTAATTATTTTATATTTAAAATTTAAATTAATACTTTTTTTAATAAAATTTATTTTTTGACCAATCACATTAAATTAATATACATATTAATATACAATTATTTTTACAACTAGAGTTTTCCAATTTGATGTGGGTATCCCGTATCCTACCCAATATTTCCTCTATTTTTTTAATTTTTTTATAACGACGGTAGATGATGTTTCTGGCAACTTGAACACATCAAATGACAGGAAGAATGGATCGTGAAGATCAGCATTATATCAAAGATAATGTGAAAGAGTAGTCTAAAATAATAATATTTAAATAAAAAGCTATCACTTGCTCAACCGCATGATATATACTCGGATGTTGCTTAAACTATATATAACAGATACCAGATTCGTTAAGCAGTTCAGTCGTATCAAGTAGACCGAAAAGGGCAATACGGTGCACGAGGCAGCACGTGCAGTGGCTCTGTGGCGGTGGGGTGGGTGTAATCCACGCTTACAAGATTACCAAAGATACTGCCATGTTCTCTTATCTTTACTGCCAAGCAAGTCTACAGTGATAGAAAAAATATATATTATTATTTTGTCTTTTAAGAAAAGAACCAAACATTTTCTCCTCTTTTTATTATACAAATTATTATATTTAATTGTTATAATTTTTTTAAATTTTAATATAAAAAATAATTTAATTTTTTTAAATTATAAAATAAAAATTATATTATAAGAATATCATATTTAATTTTTAACTATCATTCTATTTCATTTGACGTATATAATTAAAGCCGGACTAGTAGTAAAACGGCAGGAAATGTCTTGTTACCTCATTTTTATGCCGCCGGTTCCCGAGCCGTCTTGTTGCTCTGTCTGTCTTTTTATTTTTTCACCTACGGATTTGACGGCGGGGGTCCTCTATTGACCTCCAGTCAACTCCTCTAGCTCCCTCGATTCCTTCAAATTACTGTGTCACACATCTCTAAGATTGACCAAAATATCGTGCTCCAAATCACTCACGATACGATTGGGACGATCGCGATATGTCGGGACTGTGATTTGGAGATTGCAACGAAGTGGATATCAGAATCTCGGCCTTAATGGCTACAATTAAAATAAAGCAGATTTGAGATTTCTTAGAGAGAGAGAGTATCTGATTTAAGAAAGGGACTAAACGAGAGAGGGAGCGTGTGTGTGTGTGAGGCACAGACATTTGCATTACAGCGTATAAAAAAAGGTTAGCCACCGAAGTAGTGAGGGAACTCTTGTCTTGTATTTGGCTCTTCTTCGAAGGAATCGAGATTAGAAATATATAGTTTACTGTTCGGTGGATATATCTGACTCGGAGATTAGATGGAGAGGAACGTTTTCGTTTCAAGGCGGAGGATAGACGGCTTTGATGTTTTGCCGTCTGATTCCGCAGAAGCTCACGTTCTGGCCGTCGATGATAGCCTCGTCGACCGGAAGGTCATCGAGCAGTTGCTCAAGATTTCTTCTTTCAAAGGTTAGCCCGTTGATCCAAAATTCCATTTTTTTTTTTAAATGTTCATTTTCTTTATTAAATTCTGAATAGGAAAACGGTCGAATTTTGCAGTAACGGCTGTGGATAGCGGAAGAAGAGCCCTACAATTCTTGGGTCTGGACGAGGAGAAGAGTTCCTCAGTTGGTTTCGATGTAAGTTTGAACAGGATTGCATTTAAATTAGATCGTTATAGATTCATTTCCGGTATAGCCCATAGGATTTAGCTGCTGTGCATTTGAAGTTCTGATTTGCAGCTGTTTGTCATTTTCAGGGCTTAAAAGTGGATCTGATCATAACGGACTACTGTATGCCTGGAATGACCGGGTACGAATTGCTCAAGAAAATCAAGGTGAGAAAATGTCCACTTAATTAACTTAACCGAAATTTAAGCCCATATGCGCTACAGAACTCTAAAGCAAGCTTTGTTGGAACAGGAGTCTTCTAATTTCCGAGAGATTCCGGTGGTGATCATGTCTTCCGAGAACGTCATAGCGCGAATTGACAGGTATTTTAAATTTTGTTCAAACCATGCATTAACGTTCGTATCTACATCAGTCAATGATATTATCTCTCGACTACTTGTGATTGATGATTTTTATTGTTTCAAATTGTGTGGCGTAGATGTTTGGAGGAAGGGGCGGAGGATTTCTTTGTGAAGCCGGTGAAGTTATCGGACGTGAAACGGTTGAAGGATTACATGATGAGAGAGGTTAGATTTGGAACTGCAAATAGCGGAGGCACCAACAAGAGAAAGCTACAAGAGAGTTGCGATCCCACTTCATCTGAGCCGTCCATTTCGTCGTTGTCGTCGTCCTCATCAGACTCGCCATCAAGGTCGCCAATTTCACCTTCATCGGCATCGTCCTCTATTCCGACGCCTTTAGATTCTCCGGTCAGACGGCTTAAAATGACAAACACTGGCGGATTGATATAGATCGTTCAACACCTCTCTCTTACCCTAAAGTCGAAAATCGTGCAATTCCTTTTTCCCTCTTTCGGTCAAAACTGCAATTCTCCGTTAGTTGTAACGGTTTATTTTTTGCATTACGGGTATTTTTTAGCTATTTATTTTTGTTTGTTCGTACGAGGATGAGTTCCAGACTTGCAGCCACTAATACTGATAATTAAACCGATTAAATTATAATACTAGCCAGTCATTTAATTGAATTTTATTGGCCGACTGATGCATGGTAATCCGGTGAAGATTATGATTATAATTTTCCTACCTGATATTTCTAGACATAAGGCAGATCTTTTTTAAGTATTTATAGACAGTATTTTATAAATTGTCTACATCTTAATCATATATATAGTCGGATGTTTCCTTTGGAAAGTTTGAAAAAAGAGGAGAAAAAAACAGAAAGTGCAAAATGGGTAGGAAGAAGACAGTACAGAAAGTTGAAGTTTTGATTGGAAAGGATTTGGTTGGGATTGGGTAAGTAGATTATGTAAGATCTTGTCTGCTGGAAAGAATATTGGAATAGGAAGTGAAATGAACATGTATGACATGTTCCCCCATCGAGTTGAAGGTCGGGGGATGGGCGGGAGGGGGTGGGGCTTGGATGCTGTACTGTGGGTGATTGTCTAGTTGTCTCTTTGGGACATTGGCAAGTATGCAAGCTCTTGCTCTGCTGGCCAAAGCCCAAAAATGCCCAATAAAACCAATACAGGCCAGTCTGGTCTGGACTGGTGGCATATCTGTTCGTTTTGTTCAATCATTCGACCCCACTTGTGACAGAAGGGGCGGCGTCTCTTTTGATGCCACTTATGTCGGTTTGGTCTTATCGAACATTATTATAATTATTAGTCGCGTGTTTCGTCAGTTGCAAGTGGCCATAAACATACAAATTGCGCTCCCTGCTCATCGTTTTCAACGTGAGCGGAACGAGAAGAAATTTCTTTGTTTGAAAAATCAGACGATGGGTCTTGTCTTGACCCAGATTTCATTTGATACGGAATCAAATCAATTTTTGAAATATATTTGTTTTATATTTTATTTGTCTAAATTCCATTTTGTGTTTTCATTATAAGAAGAGGATTATAAATTTTAGTAGTTGTTTTTAGAACTTAATTATGTGTAGAAGGCCTATTTAAAATTAAGACGGATTTGGATAGAGACGCTTGTCTCATATATTTAAATATCAAATATAAATAGTTTTTAATTTTTAAATTTTTAATTATCTAATTATTATTTTTTCAAACTTTTAAATAAAACACAAAAATAATTTAATTTTTTCTAAATTTTAAAATAACAATAATATTAAAGATAATATTCTAATAATATTTTAATTTAATTTTTTCCTCTTATTTTTTACACTATATTTTAATTTAAATTATTTCTATTTTATCTTATCTCAATTCAAATATCTCTTTATCATTCTTCTCGACTATCTCATTCAACTTACTGCACATGGATCTTTGTAAAATTGTGAGAGAAAAAGGAAATTACACTTGCCCACTTCTGCTGAAGCGTACTTGTATAGAATTTATACCACAAAACTTTATTCAAAAGAAAAATTCTAGTCATTATTTTTACATCACATATAACTTTTTATTTTTTTATTATTAAATATATGGTATACGGATGATAAGTAAAAAATTTTAATTAATTCAAAAAGAATAAAATTAAAAAAATTAAAAATAAATATAGTGAGTGAAACCTTTTATTAAAATTCAGTATGTATTGATGGTGAATAATTGGGATGAAGTTTGCCTTCCATTTCAATGACTCCTTGGTGGTATCAGCATCATCTCATTCACATAGGAAATCTTGGTTTCATGCCACCCATGATTATAAATTGGAAAATACAATTGTGCCCAAGGTTTGATTCTGATTTGACTAGGGGAGAGTTCGGTCCAGTCTGCGGACCAGACCTATTCAGTCTAGGGTTTGCCCACCCTAGACCAAACCGAACTCTATAAGAATCGGGACGGTTCGGTCCCATTTAGGACAGTCCAGTCCTTTCGGTCCACCTTGATATTTTTTTTTTTTAATCCAATGACATTTTGTTTAATACTTATATAATTATATTGCAATATATTTAATATATATACAATGGTATACTATTATATATATATTAGTAATATGCTAATACTATTAGTCTATTAGTATATAGTAAATTAGTAATAGTTATTAACTTGTTTATTATAATTAATAATACACTAGCACTAATATTATAACTAATAACTAGATGTAATAACTAATAACTAATAATATGTAATAACACTATTACTAATAGATAATAACTAATAATTACTATATCTCTTCATTGTCTTCAAACACAACACATTAACTAATACTCTATGTAATACTATATTCATTTATTAAATAAGAGTAATACTCTTATAGTCTTATAATCTTATAATCTTATTACTAATACTAGCATATTAGATATTAAGTTAACTAATACTAATACTCTTAGTCTCTTATAATCTTATTACTAATACAATCATATTAGATATTAAGTTAACTAATACTAATAGTCTAATACTCTTATAATCTTATTACTAATATAGTAATACTAGCATATTAGATATTAAGTTAACTAATACTAATACAATTAAATATAGTTATAGACTTATAATGATTTAGTTATTATGAATTTATGATTAGTATACTATATAACTATATAATAGTATATTAGTATTAATTTAGACTGTTAATAATTTAGTCTTAGTATAAATATTAGTACTAGTATAAAATTATAAATATTAGTATTATAAATATTAACCTATAAGGTTAGATAAAAATTATAATTAATAATATACAATTATAAATATTATATAAATAATAAAATATATTATATATATTTTTTAATTCAGTCCGGTCTAGTTTGAGATAAAAATTTCCTAAACCAGGACCGGACCGAAACCCATCGGTCCCACATATATATTTATATTATATAAATATGTATATGTATTTATATAAAGAAAAAAAAAGCCTAGCCATAAAACGTCGACGTTTTATGGTTGGGGGTTTTAACTTTTTATAAAACAACACCCATACCAAAATGACTTCGTTTTGTCTATTAAGAGCATCCCCCTCCCCTGGCCCTTCTACCTCTCTCAGACTCTGAAATCTCTCTCTCTCTCTCTCTCTCTCTCTCTCTCTCTCACATACGCACTACGCCATTGCCTTCCATATGCATCTCCATCGCCAAAGGTAAGTTAATCAAATTCGAACTTCGAAGTATTATTTATTTTTTGTTGAGTTATTGAGATTGGAAGAATGATGAAATTAAATGGAGTTGGAGGATGTAATTGTGTCTTTGTGAATTGTGTGTTGTGGAGATTCGATTGTGCATGTATATTGATGTTTGTGTTGATTTTTTGTGTGATTTTGTGATTTTAAGTTTTTGGATTGGAACCCTAAATTAATTTAGGAAAATCCTATTTTATTATCCTTAACACTATATCCTAAATTAATTATATGTACTTGCAAAGAACTTCAAAATACAACTTTAATTCTAAAGTGCTATTGCGATCTTCAACATTGATCTACATGGAACGACGACTAGGTGAAATTCTTCAAATGCTCTTAAATTTTCTATGAAATGAATCTAAATTATGAACCCCACTATTTGCAACTCTTTCTCACTACAAGAAATTAGACTTTTTGCATCGTTTTTTTATTTTGTTGCAATTAAAATTGTTGCAATAGATAATCTTTTGCAGCGAAATATTTCTTCTTGCAACCTTTTCACATTGATATACAGTTTTCGTGGCTTTTTTATCTCTGACATGTATCAATTGTTTTTAAATATAATCTTTGCTCTTGTAGTCATCAAGTCACATTGACTACAATTAAATGATTAAGAATTTGATTATTAAGATTTAAAATATATTAAAAAATATTATGTCAATAAATCTCTTACAATTTGAAATTTTAAAAGCTTAGAAAACTATTTTGTATTCTCTTTCTTAATTATCTAATTTATTATATTTGGTAATCAAAATGTCTTAGAAAACTCTACAATCAAGTCAAACAGAAAAAAATTACAATTATTCTGTATTAGCAGTTGCATTTATTGTGTTTTGCATTAGTTTTGATAGTTTTTTTTTTTCTATTTTTTTCATCGTTAGTGGTTGTGAATCTATGCAGTATACAATTGAATCATTAATGTTAGTGACTATGAATCTATGGTGTTGCTGTGAATTTGTGAATCCTTTGTGTTGCTGTGAATTTGTGGTGTTGACTGTTGATGCTAGTGGCATATTTTCATTTTTGATTTTTTACTATTTTGAAAATCAAGATTGTCTAGTCCAGCAAATTTCAGTGATAACTCTCTTACCTCTACCCCAACACCTAATCCCACATCTTGCACTAACCCCATAGACCCTAGTCCTAGCCCTGCAGAGACGAAACCTTGCCTTGGCCCCCAAATGAACACAAAGCAAGAAATATGTTTTTATAGTTTGGTCTCACTTTATCAAATTAGAGGGTAGTAACCCCAATAACCTTCAAGCAAAGTGTAACCACTATGGTAAATCCGGATGTCACTATATGAAATATGGTACATCACAATTAAAGGTTCATTTAGAAGAACAATGCAAAAAGAGTCTAATATTAAAATCCTTATTGCAGAAGAGTCAATCTAAACTAAAGATTGGAATTAAAAAAAAAAAATGGATGGAAGTAATGGGGGTTCAATGAAGGGGTATACTAAGTATAATCCCGATGAGTGTAGAAGAAAGTTATCTTGTATGGTTATTATTAATGAGCTATCTTTTCGGTTTGTAGAAGGGAGATGCCCAAGAATATTCTAATTGCTTGAAATCTAGATTTAATATTCATTCTCGCTAGCACAAGATATTAAAATACATTACTAGAAAGAGAAATATTTGTTGAGTGGCCAATTGGTTGGTCAAGTAATTTGACTCACTACCGATACTTGGACATCCATCTAAAATTATAATTAAATGACTTTGACTGTGCATTTAATTAATTGTGATTGGACACTACCAAAAATAAATTGTGAAATTTTTTTAAATTTTCGATCACAAGGGTGAAACAGTTGAGAAGACCTTTGAGGCCATATTAAATGAGTGGGGGTTGGCACAGATTTTGACAGTTACAATTGATAATGTCTCATCAAACGATATCGCCTTGGGATATCTTAAGACCTATCTTAGAGAGACCAATAAGACAATTTTGGTTGGTGACTGTTTGCATCATATGTGTTGTATATATTTTGAATTTAATTGTGACTGATGAGTTGAAAGATCCTGATGACTCAATTGCATAAGTCTGAACAGTTGTAGGATTTGTGAGATCTTATATTGCCAAATTGGAGAAATTTAAGGTTGCTTCGAGGAATGCGGGCTGTACCTACACGAAAGGCTTTTATATTGATGCTCCTACAAGATAAAACTCAACCTTCTTGGTTGGAAGTGGCCTAAGAATATAAGTTGACCTTTGCATTATTGGGTGATAAAGATATCTAATATGTCAAATATTTTGATGAGCACGTGGGATTAGGAAAGCCTATTGATATTGATTGAGAGGTTACCACTTTTGTAGATTTTTTAAGGTTTTTCTGCAAGATCGCATTAAGACTATTTGGTTCTTTGTACCTTACATCTAATGATTTCTGTCAACAAATATGTAAGGTGAAAGAAGAATTGGATAAAATGTGTAGGGCTGACCATATTAAGATGCAGAAGATGTTATTGATGATGAGGGTCAAATATGATAAATATTGGGGAGATTTGAGTAGGCTAAATATTTTGTTATATGGGTTGTTGCTTTTGACTCCCAGATTATGATTGATGATGTGATATAGGCCCAAAATGGCCTAGAACCAGTTGGGCCCATTAAACTATCTTTGGGCCATTTTAGGCCCTTAAATAGCTTTTGGGCTGATGGCCCATTTAGGGGGCAGGGGGTAGAGGGATGGGGTGTCCGCCCCCACATCCTAGTACTCGACTGGGATACTCCACCCTCGTCCATGCGAGGCTGGAGGGCTATCCCACCCCTCGCACCCCTAGTACATTTGTTGAGTCTGGTGTATGAGGTTTTTAAACAACTTAGTTATAATTTGGCTAAAATTTAACTTTGATTAAGCCATTACTAATGCTCTAAGTTGTGAAATGCATTGATCGGTTCACATCACAACTTACCGTCAGTTGCTAAATTTGAGGTATGCATATTTTGTATTGAACTCCCCCCTCCTCGGCGACCGGCGGGGTTGCAAATTAAGAACTCAACACTTCCTTTGCTATGATAGCAGAAGTAGCTGCATAATAGTGTTAATCTTAATTTGATGTGGTCCCATTAAAGTTACAATGAAAACTAATTTTCTATTCTTTTAAAAGTATGGTTTGCTTTTTTGCATAATAATGAGAGAGAAAAAAAGTAAACAGAACAAAAACATTAAAAACTATCTTCTTATACTCAAATAAAGGTAGTCCTCTATCTTAGATAGATGATTAACGTTAGATACAAGTATAAAATATATAAAGTTTTCTGTGAGTTATTTTCAAGGCATTTAAAAAATAATAATAATTCAATTGTGGATTTGTTGTACTTTTGTAAACATCTAGTTTTTACTAAACATCTCAAGTTATCAAGTAAATAATATGTGGGCCTTTCGGCTTTGTGCATGGCTGACATACATGCCTCTAACGTTAGTCCACATATCCATATTTGGTTTTCAAAAAGAGTTGTGTAGCCCATTGGGCTAGGTCTTGTAGTAGGCTTCCAATAGGCCGAATAGGAGGAGTAAAGGACATCTACCACTTCAAGCCTCGACTTAACATTTAACTGTTCGGTGCAATTAGTACATATTAAATATGTCATGGAGAAGTATTCTTTTCCTCAAAAAGAGGTCAATTTTGTAATCTCAAATCAAATGGAGGTTCCTTATTTAAATTTAAATTTAGATTTTAATGAAATATTATAATTATATTAATCAATTATAAAATGAGCTATAAACAATTGTAAATTACTCGTGAGCCTAATTATCTGTCCTCCGCATCAACAAAACACAAGAGCTCATAAAGATCGAGGACAACACAATTAGCTGTAGCAAGAACTTGACAAAACCAACAACAATGACGAAGTACAATGCAAACAACATCTAATCCGACCTGTACCTACGGCTTCTCTTCTCTATTGATCGTATTCTATACGGACGAGTGAGTTCTTTCGTATAGACTAGAGCCTATTTAGATATTTAAAATATTTTAGTATATGGGTAACCAGTAATGAAATGATTTGAATTTTGAAAAAAAAAAATTGAATAAAAATATTATAAAGTTAAAAAATTATTTTTATTTTAAAATTTGAAAAAATAGTATTATTTTTTATTTTTTATTTGGGAGATAGAGAAAATGATAATAATTGTGTAATGATCATATGAAAATGTTTAATATTTGAAATAAAAAGTGTTTTGTTTTTTAGTGATGTTTAGGAAGGAAATATCTTATAAGAGAAATGATATTTATAGTCATAGAGTGTACAAAAGTCATACACTCAATTTAAAAATGAGTAAATATAGGACCTACATGAAAAATTAAATTAAATTTTTTTAATGGTATACCCCACTATTTAAAAAAAAAATACGCAGCACTTATACAATCCATTGCTGTATTTAGTATTACACAACTAGGCATCCCATTAGTGAAATGATAATAATCCTGGCTACTAAAAAAGGAATCTTGACTAGGACTGTGCAAAACTTCTGATGGCTCTGTAGGGGTGAAAAAAAAATCAGTGAACCGGACCGAACAAGTGGATTTGGTTCGGTTGGGTACTAATTTCATTTTCTCAAAATAGTCAAATCCGTCTGGTTCCAGTTTTCTTTTTTCTAACACCGAACCGAATCCGACCAGACCGGTTTATATATATTTTTTAATTTTTTTATATTGTATAAAATATTTTAATATATCATTATATATAAAATAATTTTGCATTATATTATAAATTATTAATTAATATAATATTAAATTTTAGAATCCTACATCATTATAGTCTATTGTATTAATTGTTATACTAATACTATATCACTATATATTATAATATACTATAATATATTTAATATGTTACAATATATTATCACTATATTATTATATACTATAATATACTATAATATACTATATAATATATCGAAAAAATTGGACCAGAATCGGTAAAACTAAAAGTACTAGTTTAGGAGTATAATTAGTGTGTATTAGTTCTTCAAATATCAAAACTGGTATATACTAGTTCGATTTTAAAATATATCTAAAACTGGACTGAACCGGATCAATTACACCCTTATGGCTCCAACTTTGACCAATATCTAGTTGGAAAATTCAGAGTTCGTAGGTGGAGTCAGTTGCTTCGAAAATTTTGGTTGGAGCCGTCAGAGTTGGAGCTGATGTATGCTCCGACATCTGAGCTTTGATTTCGACATTTATACTTAATATATTTAATATCGTAAAATTAATAATAGATGGTTGAGTGGCTTAACGGTGCAAGCATTCGTTTTACAACACGCAACTTGAGTTCAAGTACCATTGTATACGAGGGTGTATTTTTGCAAACTTTTTTTTTAGCTCTTAAAATAGCTTGTTTATACCTCCTATATATTCATCTCTTCTTTCAACCAAACCCTATGCATTTGAACATTTCCTCAGCCGACACTCGAGTCTTGAGAACAGCTTCATTCTCTCTTGAATCTTCCTCATCAATAGTGAAATCATTTGACTAAAATGTTACACAATGCATACCATTGCTCTCCCCACCCCCAACAAAAAAAAAAAAAAAAAAAAAAGAGGTCTATATCTCATTTCTACCGTTGTGCCATGAAGCATCATTTTTTATCCATTTCTTGATGTTGTTTGGATGCTCGGAAAGTCGTTTCAACTCGTCCCTTGATATTGTATGGATGTTGGGAAAGCTTTTTGATCCATCCCTTGATGTTGTTTGGATGTTGAATAAGTCTTCTGATTTGTTTACTTTTCTCGTATGCTTTGTGTTGTTCATATGTTGTTTATTCTTTTTGTATGCTTTGTGTTGTTTGGAATATTTCAATGCTGTTTGGATGTTACTCCGATTGACTTTGACAAAATCCACTCTGATTCAGAGTTAGAGTCCGGAGCTCAACTTGGCCTCCAACTTTGGTTAGAATCAAAGGTCATAGTTGGATAGTCTGATTTCATTGGAGTCAAAGCCCAACCCTAATCCTGACCTACTCTAAAACCCTTGACCCTCCTTGACCCTAAAGAGGACAACAACCAACTGTTGCAATTTAGGGCTCCTCAAATTTTGAGATAAGTTGACATGGTATGATCCAAAAGCAATTTTTTGAGAAGTTGTTTTGTCCCAACCCGATTGTTTCAAACCATTTTCCTCACCTCTAGTTTTGGTTACTCCAACCCGTTTTAATTTTAACTTTCTTTAAGAAAAAAGGGTACAACACTTTCATTCCCAACTAAATTGATCAAATACATAATTTTTTTCTAATAAATTAAGTATAATGGTACTATTATGTTTAAAAATAGACATATGATAAAGGAGCAACGTGTTATTCTAGTGCCGAATAGAATCTAGATTAATTCTATCGAGTAATTTAATAGATAATCGAAATAGAAAAGACAAGAGATTCACCCAAAACACAGAGAAAACAACTATTTTTCAATTGAAAATTATTAGAACTTCAAAATGGTCCAACCAAACCCACAAATTGGGTTGAAATAGCTGCAAATCCAAAAATATTATCGTTTTGCCAAAAAAGAAAAGAAAAGAAAAATCCCAATAAATACACTAAAAATAAATAAGTAATTAAAGAAGCAATCTACCTAAAATCTGACCAAAACGGGATTCAAAATCACTTCCTAATTGAGAAATGAAATATTACTATATAAGCCAAAAAAAATATCTAAAATTAGAGATTTGAAGGGGGAAAATAGCTAATTTTGGGCTCGAAAACCATGCACACCAAGCATAGCTGGGTAACAACAGTGTGCACACTGAAAAGATTTTTCTAGATTGGGGTCAGATGTGTGAATCCGATATCTATACCCAAAGTTATGGCCAAAATAACAACACGTGCTCAAAACTACCCCAAATCAAAGAAAAATCATTGTTTCCTGTTGTATTGAGCTAATATGCTATCTCAAGGTAGTTCAACGCCACCAACATGCAATATGATAGTTCTGTATCATCTTGCTCTAATCTCTTTGCATCATATTCCAGCCCAACTAGACCATTAGGATAATATAACCTAGGGTTGAGCACCGATTCAATCAGAGTCAATATGCTCTAATATCGACTTTGACTTTGACTTTGTTGGAGTTCGAACCCAAACTCTGACTCCATCTTTGACCACTGTAGACTTGCTTCGGCAAGTCGAAATTGAAATCGGAGCGAATTTAGATCCACAACCACCCTACGCCCAATCACAAATCTGAGAATACAAGACTCACAACCACCGAATCACAGATCACAATCACCAACCATGAATCACCCAATCAACGAAATCATCCAAAAAACAAAACCAAAATGCATATGTAAAATTTGATTAAAACCAAAAATTTAAAAACAGCTTGAAGATAAAGGCAGAAGTTGGGCCAGCCCAATTGGAATTGGCAGGGTAAGTATAAGGGGATTTGCCCCTCCTCTCGGCCCGTATGGCAAGCCCACAATGGATCTCTCGATAGTGAGTCAGACAACAGCCCAGCCAAGCCCAACTAAGCCCAACGATCCTCCTCTAAAAGGAGGCAGTGGGCCTTTGCAAAGTACAAGCACACGAGCAAAACCCACCCACGAAGCAACCCATACATGGGGAAAGCGAATGATAGGGGCAAATGGGACTTGCCACCTTGATACCCCCCGTTGACACCCAACCCTTAGGAACTTGCGCATGTAGGTAGATGAAAAATGCAGGGAACCCTTGATCTCCTGACAACAAGCATGGAGAGGGTTGACAAGGAACGTCCACAGAGTAAAGTGAGTCAAGGAGCCTGCCACATTAATGGCACCACTCCTCGGACTCCAAACCACATTAATGATTATGCCCCAAGAGTCACGCCTCATTAAAGGATTCTAACTAAGTGAACAGTTGAACTAATATGAATCCCCTGAGACTAGGAATTGGCTGTCCCCACCTAGAAACCTTGTGTAAAAGCCAACCTCCATATATGAAAAACTCTCTTTGATTCCTCTAAACTCTTGCATAAAATACTAAGGAGATATACTGACTTTAGCATTGGAGACTCCCCGACCTCCACCTCTCCCCTCCCCCCCCTAAAAAAAACTCTTCCTATTTTTTTAAGTGTGCATGTGAAAGACTTAAGACTCGAGTTGCTAGAAGCCGAACCAAAAGTGTACAAAATATGACGTTAACAATATTAGTGTTATTATACATTATTATTATATGGTAGTAATACTATGGTGTTCATTTTATATATATATATATATATACATACTAAACTATTATTATTAAAAAAAACTCCAACTTCCAAGCCAAAGTTGGAATTGGAGTTAAATTTTCGAATTTTAATTCAACCCTAAGATAAACGGCTACCAATCATAGTTTGATTCGGATAGAAACTTAAAAGAGAGACGGAACAGCATTCAGGATTGGATGGACGAATTTGTATAACTTGGCATTAGCTTAACGTGACTAAAACTAACAAGAGTCAAAAGCAGTTTTCACAAAAAGAAAACAATCTTTACAAAAAAATATTCTTAACAATTTTTCAATTCTATTTTGCTACTTTTACAAACTCTATTCCAAAATATATATTTTTTAAAAAAAAAGTACTATCATTTAAGTCATTTTCATAAAATCAATACAAAAACAATTTTTCAATTTTTATTTCAAGTGACAAGAATTGTTATGATTGCGAAAGGTTTCGCATACCTAGCGTGACCTAATTAATGTCTTGAATACCAAGAGAAACATAGATTTTTTTCACAAAAGAAGAAAGAAGTCATAGTTGGCTCCCAACGAGGAAGTGGCGAAAACACGGACATTCGATTGCAATAGTTGCCAGCCACCAAAATTTGACCGGTGGATTGCATAGTGTGGTTTATTGTTGACTAAGGTACCTGAATGTCTGAGTGGCACAGGCAAGATAAATCATTTGTCTAAATTTTAAATAGATAAATTGTGTGCAAATATTTATAAAAAAAGTTGTCTCACATTTAAAAACTTTTTAAAAAATCTATTATTCTTTAGTGAGATTTACTTTTTTACAAATGACATACTTGTCTATTTGATATTTGTACTTAGCATTTATGCTAATTTCAACAATTGAAGTATTTCAAAATTATGTGAAGAAAAATATTTTAGCCATAAATAAAATTTACAATTGTAAACGTAAAAATTGAAGTGGCTTATTGTAACACATTAAATTATAAAGTTATTTTTATTATAAAGTAGATCTAATGTATAATATGAAATCATATCAGTTTGTAGATTTATTTTTCTAAAATCTTTTGTGGCTATAACAATTTCGTGAATAATAGTGAAATGGTTTAACTTAAATGTTTTATTAGATTTTAGAAAATGAGAGGAAAAAAAGTCAAAAAAAATATTATAAAGTTAAAGAAATTATTTGAATATAAGTTTTGTTTTGAAGTTTAAAAAAGTTGTATTGTTTTGTATTTGGATAATAATTATATACCGATTAGATGAGCAAGTTGAATATTTGAAATTAAAATATTTTGTGTTTGAGTTAGGGGTGCTCCTCGCTCCTCTCAAGCAAGACGCTCTAGGGCCTCGGCCTCACCTCTCATGGGTAGGTTCACTCGTCCAAATTTTGGGGGCGAATTGGCCCACATTGCATGGTAAATTGCACGAGAGAGAGAGAGAGAGAGAGAGAGAGAGAGAGAGAGAGAGAGAGAGAGAGAGAGAGAGAGAGAGAGAGAGAGAGAGAGAGAGAGAGAGAGAGAGAGAGAGAGAGAGAGAGTTGGGGGATACGGCGAGAGGGAGAGAGTTAGGGAGAGAGTTCGAGAGACCAAGCGAGGAAGAAACAAAGAGAGGAAATATGTGGGAGGGGGGGGGGGGGACTTGCGTTTAAAACAAGATGTCGTTTTATTACAAATCTAATATTTGTTTTAATATAGGACGTCGCTACATGCACAGATGATTTCAATCGAAATCTTCTACCTATCGATCATTTTCTTTTCTTTTTTTCTTTTTAACTTTTTCTTTCACAATTTTTTAAAACTATTTAGATATTTTTTTTAAAATAAAAAATCACATATTCATTTAAAAATGCTTACTTAATCACTAAATAAAAAATTAAAAATAATTAAAAAAAGTTTTCAAAAGAGATTATTTGTGGTACTAGTGTTTTATACATATATACATACATACATATATATATATATAGAGTCGAGCAGACAGATGAAAACTCAGGTGGGCTTGGACCAAGCCCGGGCCCAGTTCCCAAATGCTTATAGCATGCGGGCAGATGGCCCTACCTGCCCCAAGCATAGAAGTGTAAATTGGTTCAACAGGATGTCCATTATTTTCTCAGACCGGACCGGACCGATCACCCCTAGTAGACCAAACAGGACCATTAGTTATCAATTTGGTTCGATTTGGTTAGTTTGTTAGGTCTGGTCTCGTTATTTTGTTTCATTTTTTTAAAATAAATTAATAAAAAATTATTTAAATTACTAGAATTAAAATTAAATGAATTATTAATATGAATTATGTAATTAACTCATTAAAAAAATATTTAACTACAATTATATTTATGACGCTAATAGTTGCTACTTGCTAACTAAGACTTTAGTATGCAAAATTATTAATAGAATCTTACATTAAAAATTAAAATTCTAACATTTTATATAGGGTGGCTTTACGGTCACCACTGGGAGCTCTTAGAAATGTATTTTGTATTTTTTTTTTTTGCTTTTTTTGCACATGCATTTTTTAACACTTTTAAATATTTTTTAAAAAAATAAAAAAATTCACAACATCATTAAAAAATAATTACTTAATCACTAAATAAAAAATATATATATATATATATATTGAGCAAGAAGAGTAACATTTTTCTTTTTATATATAATTAATAAATATTAAATAATTTTATTATACATAAATTATTCATACTTATTTGCCACTTATGTATTTTCCGGTCTGCACCGAAACTTCTTCACCCCTATCCAAGCAAAAGTCAAAAGACTATAGTGCAGGATGCGGGGGTTCGTTGAATCGTTGCCATCTTTATGTCCAGACCTTTTTTTAAAGAGAAATATTAAATCCACATATGGTGGCCAATTCCCTTTTTTTAATTTTTTAATTTTTTACTTAATTGTTAAGTAAATATTTTTTAATAAATTTACAATTTTTAATTTTTTTAAAATTTTAATAGATTTAAAAAAATATTTGATTAAAAAAAAATATGAAAATTTAATTGCCTATACGGGGGAGGTTTCGGTGGCATAGGTCCGTGGGAGTAGCGGGTCCTATTTTTTAAAGGACGCTGTTAGAGGAATCAATGAAGGACAGTTAAAATCTGATCCATGAGTGTAAATGTACTTTTTTTTTTTTTTTTGTTTTTCAATCATTTTATAAATATTTAAATATTTTAAAAAAATATTTATTCATTAATAATTATTTTCTTAATTATTAAATAAAAAATAAAAAAAATCAATTGGTAATTTTTATCATTAAAATTATAAGTTCAAATAGTATTTTCCTTTTTTAAATCCTATTAGTGTGAACCTTAAGTATTATTGATGTGACACATTTAAATGATAATTATTTAAACTTATGATAAAACGAGTTAATTTGACATGGACACGTTACGAAATGACCGATTTAAACAAAATTGAAGATGAAAAGTAACTTGTAGCCCAATTATCCGAGTCAACCCAAGAAGCTTCTGGGATTGTAAAGAGTTTCAACCTATACATCAGGAGTAGGTGAAGTCAAATGCCCTGGACACCGCGTCAGTGCACTCCGCCGAATTTGTCTTGATCAACAATCTGGTGAGCTACTACCATTCTGCAGGATTGGGTTTGGCTGGAAGGGTCCCAGACCAGACTCCTTTTCTCCATTTTACATATTATAAGAAAAATAATAAACATACGTCATATTTTATAAAAATATTCTTATTTTACAATATATATTGTGTAAATTATTATAAAATATATTTTGTGTATATCATTTCTCATATATATATATATATATAAGAAAATGGATTTTGTTTTTATGGATCCATTTTAGATTATCTAACAAGCTTGAAGATTATAAAAAGAGTAATACTACATATAATTTTAAGATATACAAGTCTTACATATTTCTTTTAAAACAAAAGTGAGGTCCACAATTTAAAAAATGATTGTTTCATGTAGATTTTATATTTTTTTTTTTTTTAAGATAGAGTATCGAAGACTGCAAATACATTTGAAGACTTGTACAATTTAATGCTACATACAATTTTAATATATGCAAGCCTCGTGTATTATTTTTGAAAAGAAGTAGGATCCATCATTTAAAAATTAATTTTTCATATGAGTATTATATTTACTTATTTTTTTAAAAATAATTACGCGAAATTTACGTATTCTAAAACTATAAATATTAATTTTTTTTATATAAACATACTTTCAGCCACATTCATTAGCTAAGAGAGAAACAAAACTACCAAATTTGATGAAGTCTTCCTTCTGACTTTATATCATTTTTCTTTATGAACTTTTACCATGTCAACCCACTCCATCCACCGCCAAGCACTATTCTATAAATACAAGACTATTTATTATTCAAAACACAGTCTAAGACTATTTCCTTGCTATAATATCCATTTAAAAAAAATCTCCTGTCATTAAATTATCAATAAAAATAGAAACAAATTAACAAATTTTTGATAGAGCCCACCGCGTTTTAAAATTCAAATAGAAACATATTTCAAAAACTTTCTCAAAGTAAAATTCAAACATCCCCAATATGATATCATATGTAAATTTTGGCATCACACTTTGCAAAAGGTAAAAGGCCACGAAACATAAATGGGATAACAACTAACTACACTTTCTTTTGAATTTGTCAGCCACCAAATCCCAAATGTGCACGACAGAACAAAGAATAAACCTTCAATTCCCCGCAAGAATTACAGGAAAATAGAACTTCTTCTGTTTTTATGTATCGCCTGCAAACAGATCCTAAACATCATGGCTGTGATGCTTCAGCCATGCCTCTCTCTGTTCCTTTTCTTTGCTTTTCTCTTTTCTTCCATTCCTCTCTCCCATTGCCAATTCGGTTCTCCCCAAAATCTCGAGACTTTCTATCCTTCTTCTGAAGCTCCTTCTCCTCCTCCCCCTGCACCAAGTTCTCCCTCCGATCGTCCTACCACTTCTTCACCAGAGCCACCACTACAGCCATCTCCTCTTCCAATTTCACCTCCATCGGTACCCCCACCACCATCTTCGTCAAGCAGGAGTAAGATTGTAAAGGCAGTAGCCGCCACCGCAGCCAGCACTCTGGTTCTTTCCGGGTTACTCTTCTTTCTGATCAATAGGTGTGCTGCTACAAGACGCAGAAGAGAGAATGGGAGTACTGCTTTAAATGAAGGTCCGCCTGCCTTGCCACGCAATGAGTTTACGCGGTTTGATGGGGGTTTTAAGGGGTTCGTTGATGAAAACGGCTTGGATGTGATTTATTGGAGGAAACTTGAAGGGAAAAACTCCCCCAAGAGTCTCCGTAAAGAGGTATTACATAATCTAGGAAATGAAGGAGGGACGGATGTTAAGAAAGATCCAAGAAGGAAGAAGTCTGAACCTATACAAGAAGTTCCTCTTCTCCGAGGAAAGTCTTCAACTTCCCACGTTAAAGTTGTACCAGAAGTGGATGATCCGAACCCAATTAGTACTCATGCAGGTATGGCCATCATCACCGATGTTAAGAAGCCAGAACCATCAATTCAACCATCAACTCGTCCTCCGCCTCCACCGCCGCCACCGACACCACCTCGTGGACCGCCACCTTTATCCTCTTCCTTAGCAATTGCTAGCATGAAAGGCCCTGCACCACCACCTCCACCGCCTCCACCAATTCCAGTGAAGAAAATTCCCACGCCACCACAACCTCCGCCACCTAAGGCAGGTAGTTTGAAATCATCATTAAAACCACCCCCAGCACCACCAAAAGCGATGCCAGGTGACCATAAAACAGGGGAGTCTTCATCTGAAACCGGAGATGGTCAGATAAAAATGAAGCCATTGCATTGGGACAAAGTGAACACTAACACGGATCATTCCATGGTGTGGGACAAAATCGATGGTGGTTCTTTTAGGTAATTTTAATTTTCATGGTTGGATTCAATAGCTTATATGTAATCGCCTTTCCTAGATTATGCTGACTCTCAATGATTTCGAATTTGAAAATTCAGGTATGATGGAGATCTTATGGAACACCTCTTTGGATATGTTGCCACCACCCGACAATCGCCTCAAAGAAACAATAACACAATGGATCGGAGTAATCTCAACTCTAATTCACCGGCACAGATTTTTATCCTCAACCCTCGAAGGTCTCAAAACACTGCAATTGTTCTGAAATCTCTTGCAATCTCTCGCAAAGGAATTCTTGATGCACTTATTGAAGGCCAAGGCCTTGACACAGATACTCTTGAAAAGCTGGTCAGAGTTGCCCCAACCGAGGAAGAACAATCCCAGATCCTAGAATATGATGGAGATTCCACAAGACTTGCTGATGCTGAATCCTTCCTCTACAACCTTCTGAAAGCTGTCCCGTCGGCTTTTGCTCGCCTTAATGCCATGCTTTTCAGATTGAACTACGACTCGGAGGTTCTACCCCTTAAGGAAGCTATACAAACACTCGAATTTGGATGCAAGGAGCTTAGAACACGAGGGCTCTTCATGAAACTTTTAGAAGCAGTCCTAAAGGCTGGCAATCGCATGAATGCAGGTACCGCCCGAGGGAATGCCCTGGCCTTCAACCTTAATGCTCTTCGAAAGCTCTCTGATGTTAAAAGTACAGATGGAAGGACCACTTTACTCCACTTTGTTGTGGAAGAAGTAGTTCGCTCTGAGGGAAAGCGGTGCGTTATAAACAGGAATAGTAGCTTGAGTCGCAGCAGCAGCCGCAGCAGCAACAGCAACTCTAATCCTGAGAGTTCAAAAACAAAGGAGGAAAGAGAGAAGGAATATAAAATGCTCGGATTACCAATGGTGGGAGGCCTCAGTGCCGAGTTCTCTAATGTAAAGAAAGCAGCAACTATAGATTATGAAACCTTCACAGGTATGAACTCAGCACTCACAGCACGAGCAGCAGAAATTCGAGCACTCGTGTCCAAATGTTCCAGTGATAGAGGAGGAGGGTTTGCAAGGGAGATGAAAGGTTTTCTTGAAGAGGCAGAAGAAGAACTTCAGGTGTTGAAAGAAGAAGAAACAAGGGTGATGCAGGTTGTAAAGAGAACAACAGAATATTATCAAGCAGGAGCATCAAACGACAAGGGAGCATCCCCACTTCAACTATTTGTTATAGTAAAAGATTTTCTTGGTATGGTTGATCAGGCCTGCATTGAAATTGCACGAAAACTGCAAAGGAGGAAGACAACGACAAAAGTTTTGGGATCATCATCACCAAAGTCACCGCCATCGAAGACCCCAGTGACGTTCCCAAACTTGCCAGAAAATTTCATGTCAGATAAGTCAAGGAGTAGTTCTAGTGAATCAGATGATTTTTGAATTAGGCCTGTATCATATAGTTTCTTTTCTTTTCTTTTTCCTTTTTTTTTTTTTTTTGTGGTGGGGGGATGGAAGTAGGAGGATTTTGTTCACTGTATATAGATGCTAAACAAATCATATGAATTGTGAAATGAACAGCCTAAGTGAAATTTTTTGGATGCACCAAATTCTTGTCTAAATCCTCTAGTCATTGAGGTAATTATATTACAGGCGGTACCTGCATATGATAATTCATGGCAGATAAGTGTTGGGAAAATGTTCATAATGTATAATAACTTCAAACCAAGAGATCGGACATAATTTGCAAAACCACAGGGGTGGTAGAACCGTAAGTGAAAGTCCAGGTTTTCTTTGTAC
The DNA here is from genome assembly GCF_018687715.1 of Carya illinoinensis. Classification (NCBI taxonomy): domain Eukaryota; kingdom Viridiplantae; phylum Streptophyta; class Magnoliopsida; order Fagales; family Juglandaceae; genus Carya; species Carya illinoinensis. The sequence goes on along the minus strand of NC_056756.1, from coordinate 18,734,885 downwards.
CACTTGCAAATACGGTAACATACAATGTTAGAAGGTAACATTTTATTTCGATAACCTTGGTGGCGTTTGAACAACAGCATTTACTTCAGGTGATTGTTTTTAAGGTGATTACTGTTCTAAAGCACTGTTAAGGATGTAGAGAATTAGTTATGCAAGTCCGTACATAGGGCTATTTGGGGCCAATTCCTCTGCGGCCACTAGGTAAATACTAAATTATTTTTACACCTTAAACAGTCCAAATGAACTGCACGCAGCTCACAGACAGATATTGCTTATATATTGTCATTCGCCAAAGAAAATGAAATACATTGCCCCATAAATCATTTCTCATATAATCTTAGTCAATATTTAGCGGTACAAGCAGTTCTATATCGTAATAAGAAGCAAAAAGCATATAGATTCAACAAAATTACTAAAGACTAAAGAGTGGCAGAACAATTTAATGGCAACCAACTACAAGAATTAATGCATTTCTAACGGTTTGACGGTTCATGCACATCTTTTTATTTATATATTTGCTTTAACTACATTTGGTTTGAGAAAGAATGCGCCAGAGAGGAGTAATGATTTGTCAATGGATGGTGGATTCGACCCAAGAAGATTGATGATATGGGTTGTCTCTTCTGGCCATTCAGGAATGCAGTCTGCGCCTCATAAGAGCCTTTTGACCAAGTAACATATTATGGCAACATTTGCTTATGAGAAGCAATTTCTTCATATCCACCCAAGTATTTAGCTCGAAAGCAGAAGTATTTCTTAGAACATGAATTGAGTCTTCCAAGAACATCGCTCATCGATGAATCTCATTTTTCAAGACTTCCTGCACAATTTGACAAAGTAATTTCACATATTAAGGAGAAAAAATAACTTGACAAAGTAAATTCCTGCATCATTCACGGGAAGAAAAATTGAGGACAATATCAACTTCACGTATGCAGCCAGAACTCATTAAAACAGATTTAAGTTCTTATTTTGCATATCCAATTCTGTCTCCCCCCACCCCACTCTCCCACGAAAAAAATAACCCACGACTCCTAAAAAATATACCCAATGTTTTCAATCTTGATCTCAAGTAACTGAACATATAAAAAGCTCGGGACTTCATGATCTTAATTACTGGCTTATTAGGCTTGGGAGATCCTTTATGAAGAGGTAATAATTGCATTGACCTTCATGGAATAATGCTTTTTGGTACTTGTGAAATTACCACTTATTCCAAAAGCTTAAGTTGATGGGAATAGGTAGATTTAATTATTTGTATTATATTCTTAACGCTCATTCTCATGTGTGGGTCAAACTCTCCCTTAATGAGTGGACCCAACACATGTAATATATAATTAAATTTGGTAGAATTAGAGTCATGGTTTGAACTCAGAACTTCTACTTTATTACCGTGTAAAATCACTACTTGTCCCGAAAATTTAAACTAATGAAAATAAGTAAGTTTAATTATTTGTATTATATTCTTAACAATACAACTAAAATGATTGGGTGTATTTAATAAATAATCTTAAAGAAGCAAATTCAATATATGTACATGCAATACTTTCACATTCAAATCTACAGAATCTAGGGTACTAAAATTCTCGCACTCAAAGGCATGATGTCCTCATTATGAGAACCAGTATAATGTCCAGTACTCCCAGGCCATATAGTGCTACTAAATGGTTCTGATACTGTCTCACAACCTGCGGACGCACTAACAATGTGATGCCTCGAAAGGACCAGACATTTGGGACTCTCTGTAATCGCCTCTCTATAATACAAATCAACTTAGTATCCATCCAATGTGAGATGATACACACACTAACACAACATTCTCACACATCGAGATGCACATGCCTTGAAATACCCAAATCCAAACAACCTAGGATACTACAGCTTGAGCTGATAAAATACTTCTTCCAGTCTCCAAAATACCCATTTTGGGTTCTCACAGAAAGTGGATAATAAAACATAGGGCATTTTGGGTTCTCATGAATCATTAATTAAATTATCTAGAATTCAGGAGAAAGGGATGAAACTTATCTTGAATAATAACACGTAGAAGCCATGCTTCTATGGTTCTACAAAATTGCTACTCTGATTCAAGGAACACCTTTAATGCTTGATTGGTTATGTTACCAAATGATTATGTACTCATAATCCTCCCATACCAGTGATTCTACCAAATGCATCTTAATTTTGGAGGAAAGAACAGAGAAGTTAAATTGAAATGATAAGCAGTGAAAAACTATCATGGTTATTGTGATAACTTAATGGGATACCAACTCGACAGAATATATTCAATAGCAAAGTAAGATAGCATTGGCCTCTCTGCTTCATCTACCACTACAACTAATAACTTGTGGAAGGCTAGTACTTGTTGACTTAAGCAACGAATTGACTTTTTCAATTAAATTTGCTGACATAAAAATAAAGTGAAATGCTTATCTGATTAAAATATGGAGGGGGAAAAAAAGAAAAAAAAATAAATGCATAGAGATATGGAATACCTTATCTGAAATGTTTTTCAACATTTTTAGTCCCCCGAAAAAGGTAGGTAATGGAGTGGATTTAAAATTAAGTTCTGTCTTGACTTTCTAATCTCTGCCCCTTTGTCCTCCTGTGTTAGGCAGATGGAGTTGAGACATGCCATTTATGTACACTGAATAAAGTTATTGCTCTGTGAACTAAATGCTGTTAATAGTTGCTCATAGAAATGGTCATTTAAGAAATACTTTGCAATTTTATTCCTCAATAGAGGATTATGTGATGCCCCCAAATTCTATTTGGGATCGGACGAACATTTAAAGCGTCGAGACCTGCAACACAAGGTTACCTACCCCTGTTCATGACATATAAGATGGAATATTCCTAATATGTATCTAACAATATGCAATATTCGCAGCGGATAAATTTTTTCTTTAGCAATACTATGCACCAAATTGAAAATATCTCAAATATTTAAAACATATTTCATACATAAAAATCCATTGTACAACTAAGATCACAACACTAGTCCAAAATGGTTATGATCCAAAAAGTACTAGAGATGCAACTCAATCATACAAGTAGTAATTTACGTTAATTACTATATTAACATTTATGTCACACAGTCGCTTAGTCAACTGTGTCTAGTTGATCAGCTCCTGATTCTCCTTCAGGTCCTGTAACAAGATCTACCATTCGGGGGGAATGGTAGTTGGGACTAACAAAATGAGATTTGATTATAAATCTCAGTAAGTTAACAAAAAACTTCCACACAAGCTAATAATGCATGGATGACAGTAAAAGCATAAATGCATAATCAAATTCATAAGTAATTAAAGCATAACTTGGCGTACAACATAGCATAATTGACATAACTTAAATTGAAACATGAATTGAACTTGACTTGACATGAACTTGATCTGAAACTTGACTTAGCATGAACTTGCTTTGAAACTTGAATTAACATGAAAAATACATACTCCACAGTTGTTGTGGTCCTATGTATTCTACGTGTAAATACATACTCCACAGTTGTTGTGGCCCCATGTATTCTACACAAACTTGACTTAACATGAAAAATACATACTCCACAGTTGTTATGGCCCCATGTATTCTACGTGTCACAATTGCTGTGTCTCACGTAGTGTATGCGCCACAATTGCTGTGACCCCATACATAAGTAATCAAGATGAAACGTGACTGGAATACGAAATGACTGAAGTCCTGACGTAACATAACGTGACTTGAACATAAATTGAAATACATGACCAACTTGAGATAGAAACATTTCGTAACATGGCATAACATATAATAGACAACATATTTAACATGACATACTTGCAACAGTGAATATTACATGACTTGACATACATGTAATAGATGGTATACTTAGCATGACGTACTTGTAAGGTACAGTAATACATGACAGAATATATTATGTAACAGATAAAAAATTGATGACAGAATAAATTCTGTATAATAGACAATTACGTGATAACTTGGCATGGCATGACATATATGATAACACACATACATACACTGTAGTTCCTTTACTTAGCACACATACACAGTAGACTGCTAGTAAGTTAAAAGCTAACTTACCCCGATTTTCGCGCTTCTTATAAAACTTTAAGTGCGATCACGAGGAACTGTAATTAGTGATTTTAAAAGTTAGAACTAAATCACTAATAATTTGAAATATGGAAAATACTAACTTAAAGAGTAAAATTTTCATTTTACTCTCTACATGTGGGAAAATGATCGTTTTACCCATAACTTAAGGATTTTGCATACTAACTCCAAAAGTGTCCAAAATTTACATTCCTCATGTAAATTTTGTCCTAAACTTAAATATCCACTCAGAAAAATTTAAAACAAAACACAATTATGAAGAACATACTATGGCCGAAACATCCATTGGCCATTTCCCTTGATTTTTGTTGCAATTCCTTCCAACTTCAAAACTCATGCTTAAACCAAAATTTTGCAACAAACATCTTCCAATTCTAAGTTCAAAACCATACTTAAAACATCCATTTAGAAAAAGCTAATAATTAACACCAAACTTTTTTGTAAAAAAGATCCAAGCACTTGAATCACAAGTTTTGACCTTAAATCAAAACATCTCCAAGAATTTCAAAAATCAAATCTTACTTTTAACATATTCATAATATCATCCTAACATCAACCATGCTTTAAATCATCAAACTAAAGTCACCAAAATCACAAAATAACATTTGGAGTTTTTGGTTTTACACTTAGTTCAAAAACAGAAACTTTTTCCTCAACTAGTTTTGATAAATCTCTTGATCTATGACTTATAAATATATAATCTTCAAACCAAACCATCACATGGTTTAAAAAAATGTCCTAAAACATATATAAGCTTCTAATTCAAGATCACATGGTTAGAAATTAACCAAAACATAAATTTAGCCAAGAATATCCACACTTTGGCTTATCTGAACATCTCTTTGCATAAAATTTCATATCTTTGAAACTAACATCAAATATCTTCAAAATAATAATATAACATGTATATAAGATGCTTAGGATCCTCCAATAAAATTATTAAAGTCATTAGAATAGGTTTAGACCACCAAAGAGTTAAACTTTCTTAAAAGAGAAACTGTTTTTCTTCTTCCAGTTTCTAAGTTTCTAAATCTAAGAAAATCTTTCATCAAAACCTTTAATCATGCAAAAATCCTCAACCAATAGTCACATATACATGTTAAAAATACTCCATAAAAATTTTGGACCAATATCTATCCATTAGCTTGGTCAAAAACTCCAAACTATAACATATTCTTCAGTTTATCTCCCAGAATGACCTTTTTATAGTTTATATAATATTTGACTGATCAAATGATTTTCAAATGGGGCAAATAATATATCCATGTAAACTAGACTAAAAAAGAAACAACTTATATGAAGGAGACTTTATGATAAAACACTTACAAAAGTTTCGAAATGGGCGTGCAAAAGAACTCCTAAAAGCTGTCCGAGAGAAAGTATTTGATATTCTTTTAAAGGAACGTGTAAATGAAGATAAGTTTGTAGGTGATGGCTGGAGCTACTTATGGACGAGATAAGGAAGATGATAAGGCTGGAGTTGAGAGTTGAGTGTAGTTTTCTCCTACCCAAAATATCTATAAAAGATTATCTCATAATATTCTATCCAATAATATCTACAAAAAATTAACTTAAGATATTTTTATCTAATAATATCTATAAAAATTAACTCAAAATATTTTTACCCAATAATATTCACAAAAATTACCTCAAAATATTTCTTTTTATCCAATAATATATACAGTTTTGAACAGACGTTCTGTCCGAAAATATGAAAAAATGTTATTGCGCCATAAGACTTTAAATAACCCTCCGAGTCTAATGGCACAAAACATAATACATTTTGACACTTCTAACTATTTCCAATAATCAAAAACACACTTCTGATACCATAGTAAATAATAACACTAACTATTTAGTTAGACAAAAACCTATACGATTAATAGATTCGTGAAAATTTATGGGGTTTTCACGAGGTTCTTAAAGTTAATAAAAATTTCACAATTAAATTTCTAGCGGGCTGTTACAGATTACATGCTGTATCTAAAGAGAACTCATTATAAATCAAGTGTACCTTTGATTTCGATTGAAGGCCAGTCCTTGCTGCCTCTTTGACATTTGGTTTTTCCTTTAATTTCTTTGAAATCTAAAAATAAATCAGTAAAAAAAGGTTACAAGATATTTGTTTAACATTGAATATTCAATGTACTGGAAGAAAATTTGTCTATGCACGTAATAAAGGATTTCTTCTTTTTTCGTGTGTGTTGGGTGGGGGAGGGGTTCAATGTGTACCTCTTTTTTTTTCTCAGCCCTTTCATCACTTTTCAAGCCAAAAGTAGGGGCCGGCTTAACACTTTTTTTATCCATAGAACTTGCTTTTAGTAACCTATTCTAGGAAAACTATTCAATATTGAATTTTCCATAGAGATAATTCAAAGATTTCAAAAAATCAGCCCTGATAATTTATTAATGCAAAACATTTCAGGGAATTAGCCACTTTATAAGATGAATTAGAGACAAAAACAAAAACAAAACTTCATAGAAAATGCATAATGAAGCATGGAAATTTGAGTATTTCCCAATAAGGGAATTATAACCTTCTCCCCTCAATCTTCTCTTTACACCACCTACCCCACTTTCATCATAAGAAATGGAATAGACCAATCCCCACAGGAAATAGCAATTAATAAAATTGTTAGGATTGGATATCTTTTTTGTATGAGTAGAAATGGATCTCATTTTCGTATGAGTAGAATTGGATCTCCTTGCATTTGTGAGGAAGTGGTGGTGCCTACAGTTAAGATTTGACAATCAATAATTGTGATCGGACTTATATGGAGATGGGTGATACGTTTTTAGGCAAATAAATGAATCAAAATCATCGAAAAAAATAAATCATCATAAATCTCAAAGGATATATTTTTCTGAGCCATAATAGACATTCAGGTATCCACTTATTGGACATTACCAATCACATACAAAATTGAAGAACCTAGTTGGGTTTCACTTTTTCCATTTGTGCTACCTTGATCTGGTTTGTTTAGATAGAAAACATACAGAAGTAGCAGAACTAAACATTGTTAAAAAGCAAGTATCGCATGCGTTAAAGCAAAATCACTTAACAACGTTAAAAAGCAAGTTTCACATGCATTAAATCAAAAGCTACAATACACACATTCACAGAAGTATGCTATGGTAAATAAACTATAAAAAACAAGCATGCTACGGTAAATACATTCATGATGGAAAAAGTGTGAAAACAAAACATTACCCTCAATTTTCTTTTTGTGGTGTCATAGAAGTTGAAACCATGTGTTCTTTCCCCTTTCTAGGCACCTGGTCAAAAAGAATTAAAATAACAAAAAATATTCCACAAAATGGAGATATGGTGTTAGAATTGTCAATTGTAACCTTTTCTCAGCAAAGATAAAAGTAGTTGTTCAAACTTCAAAAGGTTGTTTCCTTTTCCAATAAACAAACATGTTTTCTTCTTTTAGGCAAACGTTATAATGTGATAAACTTGTTTTGGTACAGAAGATCTCTCTCACTAGTAGATGTCGATTGGTTTATACTTTTCTGAAATGTCTTAAATGCTCTTTTGACAATGTCCTTATCTCCCATTTTCTCCATAATGAAGGATTTTCTAGTCATATGAAGTGAAGTTGGATCAGAATTTGTAAGATCCAAGCTAAGGGACATGTGTAGAGATGTAGGAGCAAACTTTCTTTCCTGAATAGAAGGATTTTTGTTCCTTGGTAAAGATGAATAATTTCCCTTCTTTGTTGAAGGTCGTGACGCAGATAATGCAGTGAAAGTTGGTGAAGGCTTTGACACTTTAGGGGTGGAAATATGTGATGCTTTAGGTACAAGCAATCCTACTTTCTTCTTTACCCTTGTCACATCTCTCTCCCTATTTGCTGAAGTAACTTGTAAAAACCAACCTAAGAATCATGAGCCACCAGATACAACGTAACAACCTAAGTTTGCCAAAAAAAAAAAAAAAAAATTAATCAATTAGAGAAAGTAATCACTTCACCTTCTTAGATTCCTTTGGATGATCCAATGCCGTGTTTTCTTTAACCTATGAAGAATTTCCCACCTCGTTGTTGCATTTGTGCGAAATTGGGTTCATGTCTTGAGATTCAACCGAATTAGTTCCCTCTTCTTCTTCTTCCTCTTTTACCAAAACAGAGTTTTCTGGTTTTCTTGACTTGGGGCTATCTAATCTGCTATCAAGTTCATCTCTCACTCCCTCAGATACTAACCTTTGACATTCTATACTAGTTGCAGCATCCTCCTTCAGATCATCGACATGGGTGCTAAAGACCTCACTAATCAAGTTAGTTTCTTGCATAACAACTTCTGCCAAGTTGTGGCTATTAGATATATCAGATTCAGAACCAGCACCACTAACATTACCGTCCAGATCTCCGCCATGTTGGTTCTCTGACCTCAAGGAATCGTCTTCCATTTGCTTTTTTTAATCTATTATTACAGCTCTGTGAACAACAATCTTCTTGTAATGGGCTTCGAAGTAGGCCGCCTTCTTTGCCACTGATCCGGGTGCTGCGCACTTCTCAACTTTTTCCAAATACTTGTTGGGCGAGAAAGACAACCATTTCTCCCAAGACAGTGAATCATTCTCAAACCTACCAAAGGAAACCGACACTTCGAAACCAGCTTTTGAGATAGATATCTCTCCCATCTGTTCATATATCAAAGAAAAGCCAAAACCCAATCATATTTTCCAGCAAGAAACAGACTGACAACTCACAACAATAAACAGTATGGAGTATGGACTATTAGCAATTACAGAGGAGAATCAATCAATAAGCCACAAAATAAATAAAATAAACACGGAACAAAAGGGTCACTTTTCACAGATTTTAAGGATAAGCTATGGCACCTTATCTTCGTATCTGGAAACATCCACTATTGATTCACCCATCTCAATGTCCTGACTCAAGGTTGATTTTCTCAAGAGCTACCACACCAAGACTCCAACTGTGTTTACCATGACCTGTGATTGGCATGGACATACCATAAGTTCAATGGATCTCACTGAAAGACCAGGAAAGAAGAAAAGAGAACATGCCCCATGTGTTGTGTTCCAAAATTCTACAGCTTTTTTTTCTTTTTCCTCCTAAAACTCAATTACCGCTTCCAACTTTATCCAGTAATGACAAACTTGTCTGTTTCTAGAATTTCTGAAGGTCCCCCTAAATGATAATCCAATTAACAAAAAAAAAAAAAAAAAGACACAGAAAAATGGCAAATGACCCCATATTATATTTCCAAAGATTAGCTTCACTAACAGTCATTCTAATTAGATAAAAAGTTAACCTTTTGAGAAAGAATACATGATTTGACGAAAAGAAAAAAGGTGCAGTAGCATCGGCAAGACTCTATCAAGGATTCATAGCTTAGGGAATAGGGAATGGGATGAGCCTTTTAGTTAGTTGGCTCAATAATGAAGGTTCTACGAAACAAAGATATCACAACCAAATTTGTCATCATTTTCTATGAAAATTCCTGCACATTTCTTACTCACTAGGGCTTGAGGACAGAGAGACACAATAACCCCAAAACACATTGAAGTTGAACAGAACATATAAGGCATGAAAACAAATAGTAGGAAGGCCCACTAAAAAAGCATAGTAGAGAGTGTGTGTTTGTGAGTCCCAACTGAATGCGACTGACAGCTCTCTACCAATTAAATTACAGAGACTACCGATGCCTCATCTGGGGACCTTACGATTGAATTGGTTGAACTAAATAATAAGTAACCATTATATTGTTGGAGCTCATTCGTTGTCCCTTCACATGGGATCGCCTAAATAAACGTAATGTAGGCTAAGAAAGTGGTCGAATTCGAGCATCAATTTTAAAATATCTTCATTCACATCAAAAGTTGTGTAGAGCAATGTTTATCTGAACATTAAATTGAGGGTTGTGACTGTGAATTAGACAAAGGACATTAGAAGGTTGGGTACAAGAACTGACGTTTGCGTTTGTTATCAACTTGTGTGGGAGATTGCGTACTGATCACATTGGCATAACTTGCCTTGAATTTTATTCTTCAAGTGCTTTTAAGTTACTCATTCACCTTCCTAACACAAATCTTAAGTTTCCCAAACATCACTCTCTAATCTTTGTTATATATCTAATTACACTTCAATGGTCCTCGCTTCTCAAAGAACACATTCACATACTCGCCATTTGTTACATCTCCAATTTCAATTTTAAAGTCTTTGCTTTCTATAGATCATATTTACCAAACCCAACTAAACAAATGTATATTTTCACTACACTGAAAACGAAGTGTTCCTCCTTGCTCCAATTATTCCTCGGATTGGCTCTTCTGTTGGGCGTATCCAAATCCGATCCGGATCCACTTCAAGATTACTGTATTGCAAATAATAAAAGTCCACAGTCTTTCTTTGCATCTAGTACACCCTGCATTGACCCAAATCAAGCAGTGGTTTCCCACTTTGTCACCTCCATTTTATCCGAGCCCGGAAATACGAGTGGCAATCTGTTCGGGTCCAGTAGAACACTGACCAACACTGTTAATTTTCCTGGGCTCAACACCATGGGCCTAGCCATGGCTCGACTCGACCTAGCGGCCGGTGGCATCATCCCGCCTCACATGCACCCACGAGCTTCGGAAGTAACCATTTGCCTCAAAGGTCCACTTACTGTGGGCTTTGTCGACTCCTCCGACCGCCTATTTATGCAAATATTACAGCCCGGTGACTCATTTGTCTTTCCTAAGGGTTTGATCCATTTTCTCTATAATCCAAACTCAAAGACCCCGGCACTAACCTTGTCTGGGCTCAATAGCCAGAGCCCTGGTTTTCATCTAACATCAGTAGCCACATTTGCATCCAAACCTGAAATTCCTGATGAGGTATTGAAGAAGGCATTTCAAATTAATGACCAAGATGTCAAAAGGATTCGCAATAACCTCAAAGAGGTTGACTATGCTTGCTTATGCAAATAAGATGCTTGCTCACAAGGTCATATGTATTGAGAGGGTCATTAGAAACCCCCACTTGTTTCACATAAAATGGATTATTATCCAACTCTCATATTATAATCCTATTGTTTTCAATAAAAAATTACCCAATCTTTGACACATTCTGGTAGATCCTATTATTACCTGCGGATCTTGTTCCCTTGATGATGATGAATTCACTGATTTCCAGTTATTTTGGTCCATTGAAATATTGGGTATGTGACCCAAATGACAAATTTTCAAATGTTTTGGGCCAAATGAATGTTGGGCATGTGACCCGATGACTATTTGTCAATTGCTTTTGGCAAAACGAACTGTCCCATCCCATGTGAACAATTAATAAAAGATTCAATCCACTTGTATTGTTTGACATCCGTAAAGATGTTAACGGATATATTGAACTATGAAATGTTCTGCGAATATTTTTGTGCTTGTGTTTGGTAGACGGATAATGCTGTCTAAACCGATGAAGTTCCGATAGTTGACCAATTTTTACTCTTTTTTTTTTTAATTTTTAAATTCTTTTCTTAGTGATTAATTAAGTGAATATTATTGAGTTTATGAATTTTTTGTAAAAAGAAAAAATATTTCAAGATGATAAAAAAAAATTAATTAAAAAAAGAAGAAGCTTAAAATGCACTTATCAGTTGGATTGTAGGTAGGGATATCAGTCCAGTAGCAATACCCTTAGGATTAATTGAAAAGACGATTAGAATGACAAATGATTGAACCGATGAAAGTTTTTTGTGACCCATCTGAATTATGATATTCTTCTCAATCTTTATTAATGAAAGTGGTTTTGAATTTTTACACTAATGATTAAAATATGTTTGTATTCAAAGTCAAAAGGAAAATGAAAATCTGTCTATCGGCCTGCATAGTTCAAATTCAACTACTGAACTGGAGGAAATACTGAAATATGAATGCTTCCATCGTGTCCACTCCACTCCATGTCTAGAAACCACTAGAGGGAGTAATATATATATTTTTAAAAAATAAAAATAAAAAAAGAAGAAGAGGGATTTTTTAAAATTATATTTATAAATTGGCATTAATAACACATCTAATAAAATATTTATATGGCATAATTTGATTTAAAAGAAAAATTTTAAATTTTAAAATTTTAATAATATATATGATATATTTTATACACTAATTTAAGAATATAATAATTTTTATTATTATTACTGGAGTGTAGTAGGTGAAGGAGAAACTCAGCCACTCTTCATGTTGTTCTTGCCTTTGGCATGACGTGTGAAACATTTCCGTTGCTTAGGCTGTATTTGGACAGTGACTATTCTATTATTATTTAAGTTTTATTATTATTATTATTTATTATTGTTTAATATTTTATTTTTATTTGTTATTACTATTTATAGATCATCTGAAATCATTTCATTTCTTTTTTCTATTTTGATTAAGGCCATTTAGATAGTGAAAATATTTTATGTCATTTCATTTTATCATTATAATTTTATCAAATTCTTACATAAAATATAAAATACAATTTAACTTTTCAAATTTTAAAATAATAATAATATTAAAAAATAATATTTTATTAAACTTTTAGACCTCATTTAGTTATATAATTCAAATGAGATGAGATATTTTGTTAAGATTTGAATAAAATATTATTATAATATATTTTTTTAATATTAATTTATTTTAAAATTTAAAAGAATTAAATTATTTATTATATTTTTTTATAATAATTATATAAGATGATTCGATAAAATAAAATAAGATAGTATAGATGGTATCCAAACCAACCCCTTTTTAAGTTTCGCTTAAAACCATATCATTTATCTATGAGCAATGTTACATACAGTCACTTTTACGTATTTCCTGTACACTCCACTGATATGATTGGCTGGATTAATTTTTTTTTAATATCCAACCAATCATATCACTGAAATGCACAAAAGAGTACACAAAAAGTACTGCACATAAAATTTTTGTTTATCTATTATCCAAAGCGCACCACACTCTTTCGCCTCAAATTTTCTAGATTAGCACCTCCAGCCTACGTGTCGATCATTCGCATGTTCAATACGAGTGCCACCTAACATAGAGACACAAGCAAGTGGATATACTCAATTCACCCAAAACACGACCTCCAGCCTCCAACCACATTCATTCACGGGTACTGCTACTATGTACTTCAATTTGCCCCTCGTCCACCCAAAACACGACCTCCAACCCAACCATATTCAATCACGGGTACTGCAACTATGTACTTCAATTTGCCCCTCGTCCCACCCAAAACACGACCTCCAACCATATTCATTCACGGGCAGTGCTACCATGTCTTTCAGTTTGTCCTCTAATGTGAATTGTATTTTTTTTTTTTATAATTTCAAACAAATATATTTAAACATTTTTTTAAAATACAAAAATATCAATTTATTAATAATTAATTATTTAATTAATAAGTAAAAAAGATTTTATAAAATATTTAAATACATAAATAGTCAAAATGAATACATATCAACATTAACTAACTTATCTCTATTTCTCTACGCCCAAAACCTAGATTTAAAATTAGAAACCCGCTTTTTTTTTCAGCGGGGTTTTGTAGGCACCTCCACTCCTACTGGCTACCCCTGTATTCTTTTTTTTTTTTTTTTTTTTAAAAGGGTATTCAACAGTCCTACAATCATATATTTGCTGAGAAAAAATAATAATAAAAACTAAAGATGAACTTTAAAAGTTTGTGATGTATGATTGCTCGGTTAAAAAAACTCATATATATATATATATATTGGAAAATGCTCTAATCATGAAAAGATTATATAAAAAATAATTACATAAATTAATATGATTTAATGTGATTCATTAAATTATAAAATTAATTTTATTATAAAATAAATCTACAGATCAAATGAAATTAGATCAATTTATGAAATTATTATATATAAGAGTAATATTATATACAGTTATTTTTATATATATTATATATACTTTATTGATGTGATAGATTGTATTATTTTTTTAATACATAATTAATCATATCAATAAAATGTACAAATAAAAATATAAAAGTGACTGGAGATAATATTTTTGAAAAAGAAAACGAGGTATTGATCGGTCCAAATTCACACCTCAGAATGTCAAGGGTATTGAACACATTTTGCCCCCAAAAACAAAGAAAGCTAGCACAAAGTGTGATATAAATGGCCGGGTATCCTAGGTGGTTGAAGATAGTTGGGGGGGCCGTGACAGGCTGAGGCTGCTTTCTCAGCAACGACAAAGGCCCCGTGAACCCCACTTTGCCCCGTACTTGTATCTAATAGACTAATAGCAATTAAAATAGCTTCGTCTTCCTTTCTCAACTTTATCATCTTTAGCGCTTAAGCACTGTGAATTTGTGATCAATTCAATCATAACACCCAAAAAAAAAAAAAAAAAAAAAATTCAATCATAACACCATAAAAGTGCTGGGACCATCTTTGTTTCTTTCTTCTTTACATTTTCCCCCCCAAGTAAATCGCACAAAACACACGCAACTATTCAATATTATCATGAAAAAAATCTATTCTCAAACTTGTTCTTTGTCAGGCCAGAAGAAAAATTAAAATGGGACGGCGAGTTTTGGGGCGAAGAATGTGATAGCGCTTCTCAATCTCCTCGCAATCTAGCAAACCTCACACATTCCATAATCAATTAAGACTCAATCAACCACCACCACCAGAGTCATCAGCTGCAGCAACCATGGCCAACATAATCATGGCCTCCTCCAAGCCCTTCTTTCACGGCCTCTACCTCCCCCCCCTCCTCCACCACCACAACTAAACCCAAACTCTTTCTTCATTTCCCAATCCCCACTCCCCAAACTCACAAGTAAGCCCTCCCAATTCCTTACCCTCTCGTCCTCCACTCTCAAGTCCCTCTCCCTCATGGCCGTCACCTCGCCCCTCCTTCCTTCATCATTGAGGTTAAAAAAGTTGCTCTCTTCGACTTCAACCTCACCCTCCCCATCATCATGGCCGAGTTCTTGTTCCTACAGTTCGCTCTTGACAAGCTCTACTTCACTCCTCTTGGCAACTTCATGGATGAAAGAGATGCCGCCATTCGGGAGAAGCTGAACAGCGTGAAGGACACCTCAAGGGAGGTGAAGCAGTTGGAGGAACAGGCTGCAGCCATCGCGAAGGCCGCCAGGGCTGAGATATCCGCCGCCCTCGACAAGATGAAGAAGGAGAAGCAAGAAGAGCTGGAGGAGAAGCTGGCCGAAGGCAGGAAGAAAGTGGAGGCGGAGTTGCAAGAGGCCTTAATCAGTTTGGAGCAGCAGAAAGAAGAGACGATTAAGACTCGATTCGCAGATCGCTGCACTCAGTCAGGATATCGTCAAGAAAGTCCTTCCCACTGCCTAATTTTGCTTCAATTATGTTTTACGCATTACACAGGCAAGGAGGGAGGTTTAGTTCTCTTTTGTATAGATATTTACCATTGCAATCATATTTTGGATTGTAATGAAACGTTTTGATTGCATGCATCATATACTAAGGCTCTATGTCGTTAAGGTTGGAATTTGCGAGAACCAAGCTTATCCTTTATTTGGTGTGAGTAACTCTCTGTATTATCATTTGCCAAAACGAAAAATATAACACAAAAATAAAATTGTACTTGTATTAAAAAAAGAAATTGGGAAACTATAATGAAAAGAACAAAGAACAACTCCGTTATTCTGTGTCCTCCCACCCACAAAATGCTTCCAAAATTCCTACTACAATTTACATACAAAGAAATGGAAATGTCAAAACTGTTCCAAAGAATTTGGAACCCAAACAATGGGAATCGAAATCTCAAAGGTAAACACAAGAATGAAATCGAGAAATAAATAAGATAAAAACTAAGAAAAGAAAGAAACAGGCCCGTCAATCTGTACACAGCTGTCAAAAAGAATAACCAGACAATGTACCAAAGAATCGTCATAAGAAATAACCCCAATACCCAGGTAACGGCGAAGACGACGACGCCGGAGATGTAGAACCCACGGTGTGATCCTCTGCTCTGTAAAGATCGTACGGCACCCAAAGATGATCGAGAGTACAGGGCTTTTTGGCATCGAGTCGAACCCAGGGCTTCCCTTTCCCACTCCAGTGCAGCAAGCTGACCGGACCAGGGTGCAGCGACCTACAGCTGCCCCTAACATTGTCACCGCCGAGGCCGTGCTGGTTCCACCTGTGATCAATGGGTTCTACGTTCCCGGCAAATACTAGCAAGAACGGTGGGAGAGAACCCAGATCATAGATCCTCCTCTTCCTCTGCAACTCCATCCAATTCTCGATTCTCTTCCTGTAATTACCCTCCCTCCACCTCACGAGGTCCATGACCATCACGCCCGTGTTGAAATAGCACGGGTTTCTGGAGCCGAAGACCCGGGAGAGGACCGGGTCGGACCAGAACGAGTCGGTGAAATACTTGGTGAAGTTGGTGTGGCAGTACTCGGGCGCGCCGATGACCCGGGACCCGGAGAGTGGGATGTCCCAGAGCTTGCGAATGTCGTCAACCACGATCACGTCGGAGTCCAGATAAATGACCCGTTCGACGCAGCGACCGAGTATGTCACCCAGGTAGCTCCTTGCGTAGTTCAATGGATTCTCGAGAGCTTGGCGAATCGACGAGGAGATGAGGTTGATCACCGTGTCCTCACGGAATATGTAGACCTTGAAATTAAGCGAAGGGAACGTTGATCGGACGAGTTGGCTCAGGACCCGGGGGCTCACCGGGTCGAACTCGGCCGAGATGAAGTGGAAGAAGACATGCTCCGGGCACGAAGCGTGTCTCAAGACCGAGTGCACTGCCGCCATGGAGCCACGTAGGTACTTCGAATCCAAAGTCATCGCGATATGGACGAGAGATATGTCGCACGACAAGTCGTATTCCCTGTTGCTCGACCCGGGGCACTCCGCTCCGTTACGGTAGTCCGGCGCTTCCGTGAAGCGGGACAAACCGTCGGGCCCAAGTCCCAACCCATTCACAGCGTCCACCACCCTAGTCGGAAATGACCGAATACCCAGACAAAACGACGGCAAGAGAAGCGAAAGTAGGATGAGCAAAACGTCGGCGCTTTGTCGGGAAGGAATCATTTATCTCTTCAGCTGTGGATTGAGAAAAATACAAGGAGAAGAAATGGGCTATCTTTTGCAGATTTACTAGGCTGGGAGTTCTTGAAAACGAAGTACACGGGGAGGGCTAGATCTTGAATATGAGCGGAAGAGAAAAGAAAGAGACGGTTCTGAAGATTGGAACGGCAAAGTCGGGTCAATGCCAAATGGGCATATGCCTCTGGAATAATAATGGCGAGAGAAAGTTCAAAGAAAAGCTCAACACGCCTTGCTAAGCTTTCTTTCTTTCTTTCTTCTTCCTCTTCTTCTTGAAGCGTTTCAAACAAACGCGGTTTTCCCTTTCTATGAGAGAGAAAGAAGAGAGAGAGACAGGGACAGAGACAGAGACAGAGTAGACTGTTTTATGAAAGAGATTTTTATAGGCCATTTGTATGGAATTTTACATACTGTCGATGTCCAAGTCCGTGTTCTCTTTTGTTTTTCTCTTGCATTCATTTTCTTATTTTCTTTTATTTTATAATGTGTTAGTATTGTTGGTAATAAGTTACAGCACTTAAAAAAGATAAACATATTCTTATTTCTTCTTTTAATTAAGGTGGTTTATAAAGTTACCAACATATTTTATTTGAGTGAGGTTTTTTATATATGAGAAATACCCAAATATCCAACCAAAATCCTTTCGTTTTCTTCAATTCATTTCTTGTCATCCATTCTATCAAAATTTAATGACTTTTTTGGTTCTCTTTGTATTCCATCACGCGCTTTATAATTTAATAGCTACTAATCCAAGGTGATGGGCCAAATTACAAGGCACAATGATTGCGTTCACAACCAAAAAATGTATAAACACTTTGAAAATAATTTTTTTCTAAACAGAAAAAATAAAAATTTTTATTTTATATTTTTATATATTTTATTGATGTGATTAATCTAATTAATTATTTTATATTAAAAAATAATATATCAATCATATTAATAAAATCAACAAAAAAATTATATTATTTTTACTCTCTAAAAGTTTCCTTAATTAGCTGAGGCAATTAGATGGGCGGAAGGGAGAGATCATGAGTTGTAGTCTGTAGAGACAACTGGACAAATCAAAATTCGGAAAGTTTGTCAATGACAAGGAATAGTAATGCATGGGTTTGATCGAGTAAGATTACGGCATTGATCCAGGATTCGGCGATGCTTCGATTAATTCATTTATTTAAAAAGTAATTAAAAAAATTATATATTTAATTTTAAGAAATTCACCATATATGTAGAGTTTAATAAGGAAATAAATAAATAATATTTAATGTAGGAAATTAGACAGAAACAGTGGGCGAGACAGGGAGTAATGAAGTGGCAGCAGGAGAATGGGGAATGCATGGAACGAGACAAAAAAAGTGTGGAACAGCTCAGCACTTTAATTGGGAAGAAAGTAATAATATTCTTTGCCACCAATAATGAAAAGCCAGCTGCGTGTCCAATGAAGCCAGCTGTGATCGATGCTATTTCTCTGTTTTCCATTGATGACGTTGACATCTCCCATCACTCTCTCTGCTCTGACCATCCCTCTCCTCCCACGGATGATGTTAGTCCCGTCGATAAAATCCAACGATGGTGGTAATAAATGTATGTAAAAACAATTGAAATAACCTATTCGTAATTTTTGTCTGTGGCTGTAAGGATCCCTCCTCCAACGTTGCCTCCTCGTCCGCGTCCCACGTGATCTGCCAGCGTGTCCGAAGTAATAAATTCTGAAAGAGTTTCACTCGCACAAACTGTGGATTATTTATTTATTTATTATTTAATGAAATTGTGTATTTTAAATTTTTTTATTATTTTTTAAGTATTTTTTAAACGTTTTTAATCACTAAGAAATTAAAAATATATATAAATTTATTAATAGTAATTTTATTAATCATTAATTAAAAACTAATAACTAAAAAGTTTTTTAAAAAACTAAAATAAATAATAGTAAATGAGTAATACAAGGTAGGAAAATTATCATTATCTTTTTTTGCATCTTTTTAAGATTTACACTTATAAGTTTTAGATTTAAATAAACTATTTTTAAATTTAAAATAATTATTTTTCTATTCAAATGATTTGTAGTTTTTTACTTTAAAATAGGCATCACATATAAAATTAATTTATTTTACAATATGTGCATATATAAAGCATATCTAATAAAGTGTTTTTATGACATAATTTAATTTAAAAATTATATTTTAAAATTTTAATATTACAAATTAAATTTTATCATTAAATAATGTAATGTAAATAGTATGACCAATTGTATAACTCTTTTAATATTAGTTGTGAATAAAATAAAGCAAATGTTAATTGTATGTTAGAGCACTCACAATAGTTTATTTATCTTATTTTTTAAAATATATTATTAAATTTTATTTTTTCTATTTTACATATTAATTTTTACAATATATCGTATATGAGTTTATCTACTTTTTCTTTATATTATTTAAATATTATATTATTTAATAGTTTGTTTGAGAAAAAGTACAAAGAGAGAGAAATTATTGTAGGAAACAAAGTAAATGAAAAGAGAAAAAATAAATAAAATATTTTTACATTTGTGTACAGTTCATGCTATATGTAGATGAACACTGTACCAAAATGGAAAATACATTTCCTAATACGTGATCCGTTGGAAGCAATTTTAAGCCACTTTTATTCAAATTTTACATAAAAATAAGTTTTACAAAACTTATTGGGAGTGCTCTTAGATATCAAGAATGTCTGAAAATATTTGAGAAAATGAATGATACTTGCAATCGTTATTATAGAAGTCTTGCACAATTATTTAAAAATAAATAAATAAATACAAAACTGGAATGAAAATAAAATTAATTTTTTAATAATAGACTTTACTCTTTTTTAAAGCGACTGCACAACACTTGCACAGTTCAAGATTATATGTATCATTACTATTTTCTTTTTTCTTTTCAAACATTTTTTAAACATCTTTAAATACTTTTTTTTTTAAATTCAAATTTACTAAATGTCATTTCTTTAATTATTAGTAAATAAATAAATAAAATATATAACCGGTCAAAATGAAGGGATAAAATTATGAGACTAAACAATAATATCCTTTTGAGAATTGTGATAATTTGTTTGAAATTTGATTTTAAGAAAAAATTGAATAAAAATAGTTTGGTGTTATCAAACATCAGTAAATCCATTCTATATTTCTCTGAAATGAAAAATATTTAAACAAAGAAATTATAATAAAAAAATCTTGATCCATATACATCTCACCATATATATATATATATATATATATATTTGTTTGCTGAACAGTCTCTTTCTCTATCTTTTCAACATCACAAAATATGTGATAAGATTTACGTACTTTAATAATCACGGTTTCATATAATATAAGTCGAATTTGTTTAAACGTATTTAAATTTTTGTGCTGAATCAGCTTTTTTTTTTTTTTAATTTTAATTTTTAATTTTGGTTTTTGTTGACCGAAGAAGAAGTCATGGCATGGGATGAGTGCGGCAAAAGATAAGAAGACATGAAATAATCAGAATATGGTTTCGTGTAACGGGTGATGAAGTGAGCTTTCCGTCTCCATCCATCCAACAAACAAACAGCAGCTCTAAGCTATTGGAATTATTTCCATTAGAACCGTTGATTGTTTCAATTATTCGTTTCTCTCCACCTTTACTTTCTAAATAAACCTGACCTGTGTTGCTTTACACGTGTATTACCTAAAGGTAGTTGGTTATTCCATGCTTCAAACAGAGGGTTCATTATAACTATAGATTAGCTTTAAAAAATATATATAAATATAGTGTGAACTATCTTAAATAATTGCATTCTCAATAATATAATGTTACGTACTTGATTAAAAATAATAATTTAACAGATTTATTATATTTTTAAGTTTATGCGTAGTGTATACCATCCATGTCAACTTAGAAATTTAAATATATTTTATATTTATTTAATTTAAAAAAATAATGACATATCTAAACATAAAATATCATATCATAATTAAAAATAGATCACATCTATGGTTAGATACGAAGAATCCTATTCACATTCTTACCGGTTACCAGACATCCATCCATCTATCATCGTCAATCTTAAAAAGAAAAAAGCAGAGCATTGAATAGGTCTCTGAAAAAAAAAAAATGAGGAAATGAGATGGAGTTGGTTGGTGAGATAATTAAAAGAGTATACCAACCAAGTTGCAATAAATTTAAGGCTGAAAAGGTGAGAGATTTTACTTCTCCAATGCCTCATCGTTTGGCAAAGCAATTAATATACAGTCATTGTTATATAGTCCCAAGTCTATTATAGTTCCAACCAGACAGCTAATGGCTTCTGAAAATGGATTCCCTCCCTCTGACAGGCTCAAAAAACAGCCTGGACGTTCATATTTGCTGACCCAGTTTCAATATAAAATCAAAGACTGATCACTGATCAGAATGTCTGTTTTAGTTTCAGTGACAATGCGAAGAAGACATAATAATAATCAGACGGCCATTATCTTTCTAGAGCATCAGGGGTTTGAACTAAAGCCACTAAGGTAGTGCACGTGTGGCGGGTTGATGGCAGGTAATTTGGCATTTTTTGGGAGATAAGGGTTGTGCAGCCAACGATATTGGGTGCGAATAATGAAAGTATTGAAGGAAGTAGTTGGGCGTGTGTGTCGGTGCGTTAAGGGTGCAGATGTGGGCGATGGCATTTGTCATTGGATGCCCTGACGCTGAGGGAGATACGCTAAAACAATGGACAGAACCAGACGGTGTCAGCAGAGTTGGACGGACCGACGGTGTTGCTTGTCGTCTTACACGTGACTTTTCAAATATCGCCACGCGGTGGTGGGACAAGTTAGGAAGGCCCCCTAGGATGGGCCCATCCTCTCACTTTCCTGTGTGGAAATAGAATTTGATGGAATGAAAAATACTTGTGTTATAGGTGGGTGGGCCACGTCTGGCATTAGCCCCTTATATATATCTCGTTGGGGACAATGATAGATTACCATCTCTTATCATTTATTTATCTAATTTTTATTTAATAATTAAAAAATTGATCATTAACAAAATTTTTTATATTTAAAATTTTTTACTAATTAAGAATTTTAAAAAAATATTTAAAAATAATAATAATAAAATAAAAATTATAAATACACCTCAAAGCCGTAAACGGATGCGAATGGTAAGAAAGAATAAGCATTTCATTGTCATGGTTAAATAACTGCGAATAACTGATAAACAGAGATTTAAAATTTAAAAAAAAAAAAAAAAGGATAAACAGTGATTTTTCGTAAGGATGATAATATAATACACAATCCGTTAATTCAATATGAATATGACACGATAATAGTGGGTTATGGTTTAATCTTAACGAATTTGAGTCAAAACGGATTGATAAATTAAGACACGATTACTTAAACGGTTGATAACAAGTTAACCCATTATGAATCGTTAAAAAAGTTTAGGAGTGTAACCGGTCCGGTTTGGTCCAGTTTTGAACAAAATTTAGGACCAAACCGGTATGTACCGGTTTTTCATTTTTCAAAACCGATTACGCACCGATTACCCTCCTAAACCGATACTCCGGTGTTACTGGTTTCCAGTCTGGTTCTGTCCAGTTTTACCGGTTTTAATGTATTATATTATATATTATATAATGTAATATAGTATATTATAGTATATAATACTATAGTGATAATATATTGTAGTATATTATAATATATATTATAATTGTATTATAGACTATAATAATATATTATAATATATAATATAATGACATATTATATTATATTATAATATATAGTGATATAATATAAGTATAACTATTAATATGCACTATATAATATTAGGATAACTATTAATACAATAAGCAAAATGATATAAGATTTTAAAATTTAATATTATATTAATTAGTAATTTATTATATAGTATAAAACTATTTTATATATAGTTATATACTATATATAAATATCATATACAATATAAAAAATTAAAATATATATATCAATTGGTCCAGTCTGGTTCGGTCCGGTTTTAGAAAAAGAAAAATTGAAACCGGACCGATTTTGATCGGTTTTGAAAAAACTAAAACCGGTACCAGACCGAACCAACCTCGGACCGGACTGATGCCACCGGTTTGATCTGGTCCGGTCCGGTTTACCGGTTTTTTTTTACACCCCTAAAAAAGTTAAAGTTACAATGATACACTTATACCAAAAAGTAAAATTATTAAAATTTTAATTTCGATATTTTTATTATTTAGATTGTAATTTTGAACTTATATTTATCTTTGTAATTTTTATAAATATTGTGATTTTAAAATTTATATAAAATTATACTAAATTTAATTTGATCAAACTGGTTAATTTCGTGCTTATTAAACTCATTTATATAAACAATTTGAAATTGGTCATATTGTTGTATTAATATATTTTGTAATATTTCCTAATAGGTCAAAACTGGTTGACACGACACGACCCGTTATATTAATTGATCATATTATGATTTAAGATTTTGACACGATAAGTTTAATGGGTCAGGTTAGGATTAAGCTATATAATATAATATATATGTTTTGATACGACATGAATATAACTTGTTAACACGATTTGACATCTCTAATTTTTCTATCACTATTTTTTTCCAAATATGTCCCTTATTTTTTCACTAAATGCCCATTTTGTCCCTGTTTGTGACTCCTGCTTTTTCTTCTCTCAGCCTCACCGACTAGCAGTCCCGTCGTAGCCTTGCCTCGCCTCAGTCCAAGGTCCGCCGTCTACCTCGTCTCACTCAGCCACCGTCACACGTCCTCTCCTCCACGCTGCAGAAGTCACGAACAGATCGATATTACGGTTTTTATCAGTTTGAAATGTTATATGAGCTGTTCCTCATTATAATGCAGCAGACTGCAGTGATACAGATAGAGATATGGGCAGCGCTTCCAAGATCGTTCACGTTCTACGTTACCGCCAGCCTTTGCAATGGTAGGTGAAAGGTTCTTTCGAGTATTCAGAATGGGCATAGTTAGTGAACAATTCATATTCCCATTCATTCCCAGTCTTACATTTCATTATCAGAGGCTATGCCAGCATGCGGGAGCATGAAGTCTAGGATGTCGTCATGTCCTGGTCAGCTTTCATTGCGGGTCTCGTTCAACATGGCTGTCGTAAGGACCATTTACATCCGGTATCGAAAGCACCCGATTCTTGTAATTTGAAGTTTATTATACGATTTTATTTAAAATATTCCCTACACCCAAATTCTTATCTTAAGAAAAAGATTTAGAAAATGAAAAGTAATTCTCTATATTTGGAGAATCACTATTTATTTCTTAAATTATTTTTTATTAATATTTTATTCTAATATATAAAATAAATTATTCTTTCAATTATTTATACTTTTTATCGTCCTCATATTTGTTATAGTTTTAAATAATAATTTTAAAAATAATTTAAATAATTACAAAAATATAAAAAAATAATTTTAAAAATATTATCATACCCACAAAATAATAATTGTTTAAAATATTTACTAGAGTAATATTTTAATAGTTCAAAACATAATAAAAAAATATTAAGTAATTAAGTTTGTAAATAAAAGTAAGAAAAAAATAATAAAGAAAGAATATAGAAATATTATTTTAATATAATAGAGAAAGTATAGGGAATGAGATGTATGGAATTTTTGAAAAATGAGTAAAATTTAAGAAATTTTTTTAAAAAATATCATTTTTAACTAAATTATAAATTTTTTTTATAGAAAATACAATGTGAATGCTCTAATGAACATCTTCCTCTGTTTTGTCGCATGCACCATGATGGAACGACGAAGCCCAACGAGTTGATCACCCTCGTCAGCACACTCCACGCATGCTCGTTAGTGGAGAATTTGACAATGGCATATCAACTTTATTCATTCGTTGTTCGCTTGGGATTTGAGTCATACATTTTGTTTGGAATATTTCATTCTTTTTCATTTAGGCCACATAAATGTTGCTCCTCACCGTTTGACAACTGAAGCCGAGTCTTAATTACTTTCAGCTGCTCTCATACACAAGGTCAGTTAATAATTGTTATATATATCCATACCCATGTATATATTTATATATTTTTAGGAATTAAAAAGGTGGTAGTTTTTTTTTTTCCTGATGATCAGCAAGTGTTTAGTTTATTTATTTATTTGCAGATTATGGGTGTCCTTGGTTTTGATCACCATGCCTATGCTCATTTTCGAGATGAGAGGAAACTCAGGAAAAGATAGCAAAGTAGTTAAACACTACTCCATACTATTTTAAATCCTACTTTATGTTGTTAAGATCCACATTTCAAATGGTAACTTTGCTCTGAAATCTATGAAAGGGGACAAACCGTTGCAACACAACCTTGTTGTTGGGCTGTATATATAAAAGGGAGGTAGAGGGTTATTGCTCAATTATAAGTGGGCTCGTTATTTTCCACAAGCTAACAAAGGTTTGGTCTTATTTTTAATTAGGTGTTGTTCATAATCTGGTTTTGAAGAGCTTTCATCTTTATTTTTGTCATCAATTCAACGTTCCTAACTTAACTTTCATGAATTTTCTCCAAATTTTCACATATTTTGTTATGAGATAACGATGTATTCTTCCATTTAGAGTATTTGATTTAATTTTAACACTTTTTTAAAAGCGGCATATACCGCCTTACTAGTATATATAAAGGGTAGTGATAGGCATTTACTATTTATAAAATATTTGAATTTTTTTGTTTTTTTTATCATTTTTTTAATATCCTTAATCACTAAAAAAATTTAAAAAAAATAGAATTTTATTAATAATAACTTCCATAATCATTAAATAAAATAAAATATTAAAAAAAATTCAAATATAAAAAGAATAATAAAAGAATAAAAATGTATTCCTAACATTTTTCATATATAAAAGCGGCTATTACTTTTCTGTTTAGAGCACTGGCAATTATGAGTGACGCCAAAAATATGGGTTAAGTCAGTTGCATTGGATTAGTGGGCCTAAACTACAGTAAATCGAAAGGTAAAGAGTCCTTCTACAGTCACATAAGGAATCTCTAAAAAATTTTATTTTTCCTTTTTTATATATATATTTTTAATCATCATAATTATTTTTTTAAAAATAAAAATATTATAATATTATTTAAAAATACTTTTTTAATCACTAAATAAAAAAAAATAAAAAAAAAAGTCTAGACACCTTGGAAATACATATTCGATCGAATTAGTATATCTCAAAGGTAAAAATCCAAAGGTAGTTGACGAGTTACTGTTCACTTTTCAAAGACACATTGTTAGACGCTGCATAAGCAAATATTATTTCTCTTTTATTAATTTCGTTTTGTTGAGATCAAAATATAACTACGTTATATCTCTCTTTATCTCTCTATGTCCTGTCTGTCTGTCTCCCCCCCTCTTCATGCAAATTTGGGTTCTCTTATCTCGTTCGACGCCCTTGGTTTTCCGCGGCTCGAGTTTAAAAGATCAAGATTCTGCTCGCTGTAAGCTCCCAATTGATCTAGTTTTTTGCTGATAATATTTTCAGCTTCCAATTGTTGAGATTGGGGCTTTATGTTGTAATTGATGCAATTTTTTTTTTTTTCCATATTTTTTATGGTTATCTTCCTGATATTGTAGCTTCCATGGTTTTCATGCTAACGAGTAAGAGTTATTTATTTTAATATACATCTCATTATATATTTTTGTTTCTTGTCTGAGAGGCTTATATTTGATTTTATGCTATAAATCCTTACGTTCTGTTTGGTTTATCAGAAACAAAGGAATATAGGAGGAAATTATATTAGAAATTTCTTTTTTTTTTGGTTTGTATCAAACAAATGTTATTTTTTGATAATGATGTATCTGATTGTAAAACAAAAAAGGTGTAATGTGGTGGACAATATTTTTGTGTTTCATTTTATAAACGTCTAAATAAGATTAATAATCGTAACCAAATTACTTGAGGCCAAATTCGAATGGCATCTAATTGTTTGATAAGTTAATCTGAATGTTGTATCTATGAACAAAAAATTTGATCAGAATTGTATCTTATCTAAATAATGCATGCTAATAGAATTTACATGTGAGCTGCATTTTTGAAAATCTCACCTTGAAATTGGCTTCTTTCATGATATAATTTGTGTTATTAAAGCTTATGGGGGTGCTCGTATGTGGGTTGGTCTTATTTGGCCTCTTTGGGAGCCTTAGGTGGAGTGTTACTTATGTGGGATAAAAGAGTGGTTAATGTGATCGAGGAGTGTATTGGGGATTACTCGGTAGCAACTATGTTAAAAAATGTTGTTGACGGATGAGAATGGGCATTTGTAGGCATATACGGTTCTAATGTGGACAGGGATATGAGAAGGTTATGATAGGAGTTGACGGGTCTATACTCCATATGGGATGTGCTGTGGTGTATGGGGGCGATTGTGATGACCCGCTTTTGAGTGTATTTGCGCTGAAATAGTTGTTTTTATTTTAATTAATATTTTAGTTATTTATTTTAATTTAATTGCGTTTTAAAATTGTTTTTAATTTAATTGATGTTGTGTTTTATTTCTTTTAGTTGTTTACAGTTTTTAATATCTTCTCGGCGGTTTAGTGTTGTTTTTTTCCCGGACTGAGGATTAGACCTCGTCTTTTCCCTACCTCTCTTTTCCTTTTTTTTTTTCCTTTTCTTTTTCCTTTTTCCCTTTTTTCTTCTTTCTTTTTCTTCTTTCTTTCTTTTTTCTTTTTTTTTTTTCTTTCTTTCCCACTCGAGCCCCCCAGGTCTCTCTCTCTCTTCTCTCTCCCTCACGTCGGAAGCTTCTCACCCCCGGTTTGTCGCCGTCCGGCCACCGTGCGGCTCACCGCCGGTCCCTTTCTCTTCGTCTCCCTCCGGCGCACCTCCCCACCGAAACTCACCCCCAACCGGCCGGCCGTTTGGCCGGAAATCCTCCTTAAAGCCCGCACGGTTGTGGCTCCGATCCGCCGTCGTCGCTCCACCTCCGGCCACCATTTCTTCACCACTTCAGCACCGGTCCCTTGCCGTCCTAACCCACCTATTTCCGGCCTCCAACGACCATCGGAACAGCTCCTACGAGCTAGCTTTCCTTTTTGGGAAATCCGGCCTATTTCCGGCGATTTCGCCGCCACCCACGGCCAGCCACCACTTCCAATAGCTTCACAACCATCCCTAGACCATTCCCTATCAATCCCAAGCCCTAGTTTGTCCCCGTTCAAAAGTGGGTTTTTCACAACCCACGACCACAGTGAATTTTCACTGTGACGTTGCTTTTTCGCCGCCGTTTGCAACGCCTCGTGTTTTCTAAAATTGCCATATAGCGCTGTAAGTATTTTTCAAACCCTATTTTCAGATTTAAATATATATTGCTCATTCAATTTATTTTATCTGCTGGTTGGTTGATTTCGGACTGAGTCCGAGGAGTTCGGGGGTCGGATGGATGGAGGACGGAGTTGCTTATTTTATTGATTTATGTTGGTTGGTTATTTTTGTGCATTGATATGGCATTACATGGTGCATGCACGTGTGTTTTTGTTTAAGTGTGAAAGGCCTGTGTATTGGCGTAAGTGGTCTTACGGGTGCGTGTGTATCACGACCCCAAGCCGGGATGGGGTATTATCCCGGTGGAGCTCCTCTGGTCACTCGGGAGCGGAATAAACTGAGTGATGTCCCCTGAGTTGTCGCTAGACGACGGGAGCGGGGGCTAGGGGTTGCTTGGCTACGAACGCGCCGGGCGCGGAACCGGGCATCGCTCTATGCACCGACTCCGTGGCCCTTCGCTGGTGAGGGCTAGAGGATGCTTGGCTACGAACGTGCGGGGCACGGAACTGGGCATCGCTCGTTAGGTGTCACATGCGTGGTGGTACTCTGCGATGTGGCATTGGAGCCAGGGTGTGCGGATGACCCCTAGGGGAGGTCATGGTGCATACGGTTAATTTGGATAATGGTTTGAGACGGATAAAGGCCAAGTGTGACTTTTGGCGTGTTTTTCGGAAATGATGTGTTTTTGGGCCAAATGAGTTTTTTGGCTTGTGTGGAAAAATCGTGTTTTATGGGCTTTGTGCATTGGGCATGTTTCATGCATGTTGTTTGAGTTCTATATGTTTTTATCTGGTAGTGTTTGGGTTTTACTTACCTGCAGTACTATTTTTGGTTCTGTAGCTTTTGGTGCAGAGTTGGAGGACGAAGAGGAGGAGGCTGAGCCCGAGGATGCGGCTCCGCCGGGTTGCTGATGCTGTGCTTTATATTTTGTTTAAAATTGTATTTGTGTTTTTGTAATATTTTATCTATGTATGTTTTAAACAGCTTGTATTACGTTAAGAAAAAAATTCTGGTACTTAGTTATGGCTTTCGTTATCCGCTGCGTGTTTCTTCGTGCACATATGTTGCCTTTGCACACACTTGGCACCCGACGATAGGATGGTGACCCCGAGTTGTCACCATCCGGACGTCTCGATTTCTCCGTGTTCGGGTGTGGGGATTTGGGGGCGTCACAGCGATTTTAACATTAATCGCTTTCATAGTGAGCGATTAGGGCTTTATCGAAATTCTGTGGCCATGGAGGAGTTCTCCGAGTTCATTTTTTATCTTTCCAGCATGGGAAGCCCGTTTTCCGGAGGTTTGTCAGAGACGGCTAGCTCGAGTCAGTTCTAATCATTTTACTATTCTCCTAGAATTTGGAAGCAATCATAGCAGCCGCATGTACTTCAAATTTGAAAACATGTGGCTTACAGCGGATGGTTTTGTAGAGTTGGTGAGGGCTTGGTAGACATTGTACCAATTCTCTGGTACTCCAAGTTTTATTCTTGCAGGTAAACTGAAGGATTTGAAACAAGCCCTGAAGAAGTGGAACCTGGAAGTATTTGGCCACATTGATAATCAAAAGAATATCCTCTTGGAGGAATTGCAAGAGTTAGAGGGACGGGAATTCATGGGAGATATTTTGGAGGAGAGGCTTTTGAGGAAGGGAACGGTTATATCAAATTTGGAGAGGGTTTTGTTGTCAGAAGAGATCTCATGGTGTCAAAAATCCAAAGCCCTTTGGTTGAAAGGGGGTGACAGGTATACGAAGTTCTTTCACAAAGTGGCAAATCCACATCGACGCAGTAACGCTATCGAGAAGCTTCATTTAGGTTTTGAGGTGTTGTCTTCTCCTTCCAAATTAGAGAATTATATTGTGCATTATTGTGAGACCCTTCTCTTTGAACCATTTGGTTGGAGGTCGAAGCTTGATGGCCTGTCTTTTGAGGCAATTGATTCTCAAAGTGTGAGCGTGTTGGAGAGACCTTTCGATGAAGATGAGGTTTACAAGGTTATCTTTGGTATGGCGAAGGATAACGCATCGGGCTTGGATGGTTTCTCTATGGGCTTCTTTCAAACTTGTTGGGACATTATGAAGGGTGATGTCATGTAGGCCTTTAGTGAATTTCACTATTTTTAAAAGTTTGAAAGATCTCTTAATGCGACGTTTATTGCTCTTATATCCAAGAAACATGGGGCTTCGATTATTGAGGATTTTCTTCCTATAAGCCTAGTTAGTGGCGTATACAAGATTATCTCGTAGGTTCTTGCCAACCGGTTAAGCCCTGTGATGGAACAGATTATCTCCAAGCCTCAAAATGCTTTTATTCGTGGAAGAAAAATTCTTGACTCGGTGCTTATTGCAAATGAGTGCTTGGATCACAGGTTGAGGGAGGGAGGTCTAGGTATTCTTTGTAAGCTTGACATGGAGAAGGCTTATGATCATGTGAATTGGGAATTCCTATTATACTTGCTTGGGAGGTGTGGATTTGGTGATAGGTGGATTTCCTGGATGCGGCACTGTATTTCTACTGTCCGATTTTCAGTTCTAGTTAATGGTACACCTGTTGGTTTTTTTAATAGTTTTCGGGATTTGCGACAAGGTGATCCATTATCTCCTCTGTTGTTTGTTATAGTTATGGAGGCTCTTAGTTGGATGGTTCAGGCAGTTGTGGATGGTGGTCTATTATCTAGTTATAAGGTGGGCAATGGCACTGGTGACTATTACCATCTCACATCTTTTATTTGTAGATGATACTTTACTCTTTTGTGATGCAGACACTAGACAGATCCAAACTCTACGAGCACTGTTACTTTGCTTTGAAGCAATGTCGGGGCTCAAGGTGAATCTTGGTAAGTCCGAGATGGTTCCAATGGGAGTGGTTTCAAATATTCTCAGCTTAGCAAGCATCTTGGATTGTAGGGTGTCCTCTTTGCCAGTGAAATATTTGGGTCTTCCATTGGGAGTAACTTTTAAGGCTAGAGCTATATGGGATGGGGTGGTGGAGAAGATAGAGAAAATGTTAGCTGGTTGGAAACTGATGTATTTATCAAAAGGGGGTCATCTCACCCTTATTAAGAGCACTTTTACCAACCTTCCTACATATATATTTTTTTTTTTTTTATCTCTATTTCCTATACTTGTAGGGATGGTGAACAGGATGAAGAAACTCTTTCGGGCGTTCTTACGAGGGGGTATAGGGGAGGAAAAGAAGTTCCACTGGTTAATTGGAAGACAATCTATTCTCCAGTTGTGTATGGGGGGTAGGGAGTGTGTGATTTGAAAACTTTTAATAAAGTGTTATTGGGGAAATAGTTGTGGAGATATCATTTGGAGGGGAGATCATTGTGGAAGGCAATTATTGATGTTAGATATGGAGCTGCTTAAAAAAGAAAAAAAAAAGAAAAAAAAAAAAAGAAAGATATGGAGCTGCTTGGGGTGGTTGGTGCTCCAACGAAGTGAGGGGGGGTATGGCGTTGGGTTATGGAACTTTTTGAGGGGGTGGCCATGTTTTGAGAATCAGATTTGTTTTGTTCTCAATGAGGGCAATCGTATTAGCTTTTGGCGAGATGTGTGGTGTGGGGATCATGCATTGGAAAAGGCGTTTCCAGCGTTTTATCGTATTGCAACAAATAGGGAGGCTTCAATGGTGGATATGCGACTCTTTTCTCATGGCTCTCATCAGTGGAATATTCTTTTTAATAGGGATTTCCACGATTGAGAACTACCTATTGTATCAGATTTTTTCAGCCTACTATATACTCCAAGGGGACTCCTATGGCCCAGAGGGATAGATTGAAGTGGAGGTCTAATAATCATAAGAAATGTATTGTTAAGGCATACTATAAAATTTTGTCAACACAAGATTAGTCTCCGTTCCCTTGGAAGAATATTTGGAGGTCTCATGTGCCCTCCAAAGTGGCCTTTTTTGTATGGAATGCCGCCCTTGGGAAGATCTTGACCACGGATAATTTGAGGAAGAGGGGATGTGTAGTGATGGATTGGTATTATATGTGCAAGAAGAATGGAGAATTTGTGGATCTTCTACTTCATTGTAAGGTAGCAAGGGGGCTGTGGGATTAGATCTTTCAAATGGTTGATGTTGCTTGGGTTATGCCTTTGAAGGTGGTGGATTTGTTGGGCTGTTGGAGAAATATGCAAGGTTGTCATCAAGTGGCAGCGGTGTGGAAAATGATTCCGTTGTGTATCATGTAGTGTATTTGGTCGGAAAGGGTCTTTAATTCATCGCAATTAGAATGTATTTAGATGTTTTTTTGTATACTTCCTGTGTACACGGCCTATGCTTATTTCATCTACATCACTAAAATTTATCTCTTACTTATAATATATATATATATATATATATATATATATATATTTTATGCTAGCTTTTTTGTTGGAGTTAGTAGTTGAATTCATAAAGCTTTGCAATTCTGTGGATTGTACCAGGCACAACCATGAAGTTTGTGGAACCATTAAAAAATTACAAACATAGTGTGGACAAAGTGTTTCACTTAACTACGGGTCAAGGCATACAGTTCATAGGATAGTGTTTTGTTGGACGAGCACATAAGATATATGTAATTGAAGTCATTGGCCACTTTTGGATATAAATTGTGTAGTGGTGGACGAATCTCAGGGTCTATAGAACACTTATGAAATGTACCAATAAAAAAAATGCATTTGTATGAGTGTGCTAAACAGTTAAAGGTTCAATTTTCATATGATGGTCATTACTCTCTGCTGGGTTTAGTTGATTATTATAATGCAAAGTAGTAGCTTGCATTGAAATGAAGCGCACTTGATATTTTTTTGGGTAACTGGTACATTGATATAATGAACTTTTGGAATTCAGTTTTCCCATCAATCAAGTAGGTTGCTTACTGAAATAAAACTTTGGTTAATATGTTTTCTGGAGAATCTTATACTCCTTTGAAACATTTTCTTGTGTTTTCTATAAACTGTGGGAACATATAAAATCGACAATTGCTCCATGCTCATGGCTGGACAGTTGTGAGTTACATGGCTGTGATGGTTTATTTATTTGCTATGCTCATGGCTGGACAGTTGTGAGT
Source organism: Carya illinoinensis (assembly GCF_018687715.1). Taxonomy (NCBI): domain Eukaryota; kingdom Viridiplantae; phylum Streptophyta; class Magnoliopsida; order Fagales; family Juglandaceae; genus Carya; species Carya illinoinensis. The sequence continues at coordinate 18,701,375 of NC_056756.1, read as the reverse complement.
TACATGGTTGTGCTGGTTTATTTATTTGCTCTAGGCTTATGGCTGGACAGTTTTATTTATTTGATCTATGGCTGGCCAGTTTTATTTATTTGCTCTATGCTCATGGCTGTACGGTGTTAAGCATTATTAGCATCACGGAATGAAAGTACCAGGTTGTATCTTAACTCTCTGAATTCAACATATAGTTTCAAAGCACAGTAAGGCTTAGAATTGAGGAAAGAAAGTTTTGCATGTAGGAACATTATACCCATTATTCAAGTAGCAGTGTTGATCTAATTGGGAATCTTGTACAGGGTGGAGAACATGGTGCTGAGAGGGTTTCGTTGCCTTTATACACTAAAGCCGCTGTAAATCTTATAAGAAAAAGGCCAATGAGTTCCTTTGTAGCTCATGGTAAATGATATTAAAGTTATTCTGAGTTCCCATTGTCTTTGCTTTCAATATGCATTCGCTTCAGCCTTTCATCATCAGTTTTTTGGATAGTTGCTTGAGCATACTGGCAAATCTAACATGTCCAAGTTTGAAGTCATATGTATCCTACCAGTACTTTTATTTTGATCATCTATCTTTCTCTCAATTATGATGATTTTCTTGTTACTTTTTTTTCCTTATAGAAAAATGTACCTAAAAAAATGCTAGGAACTTAGGATGGATGGCTTGGAATGGCTCACGTTTCTGAGCTTATTCTTTTGTTGAGCTTTGTTAGTAAATCCTTTTTGCAAATTAATACACATAGGTTTGAAAGGATGCGTGTCATAATGTCAATGAGCTTTTTGTTTGTTTTGGGTTCCATTAATAAATATGGAAAAATCTTTTTACAAGTAGAATTTGTGCATCAATTTGTAGACGGAAATAATTTTCATGAGACGAGAGATTTTCTTCTTCTCTTAAATTTTTTTTTTTATATTTTTTTAAATAAAAAAGATCATCAGAGTGCGAATTGGTGTTCGAACTTGTTGTACCTAAAAAAAAACTCGGAAAGGAGAATCTAGCAGGCAGGCGTTTCGCTCTTGTGATCAAAGCCAGCGGACTTCTCTGCCAGTTTCAAGCCACTTGCTGTCGGGAAAGAGCAAAATGAAACAGCTTTACAGATTGCATGAGTCTGAACTGCACAAACAAATTATTATTATTAAAATATAATATTTTATTATTATTTTAATGGATAAAAAATCCAATATAAAATTTTCTCTTAAATGACAGAGATGAAAAGGTAAATCATGTAGTTTTAGACAAAATTTGCCTTTTACTTTGGCTATACCATCGACATATTTACTTTCTAATTTCGTCCCTCCTTTCATCGCCAAAGTGATTTTCTGGAAGTTGAAAAACATTTTCGCCTTGGCCTGTCTGCAAATTATTTATGTGCTCTCTCTCTCTCCTGCCCAAAAAAAATTTCACGCCATAGTGATTGTTTGAAAGTTCTCTACTGCCGAAAAGGGGATTCAGATCAAAATAGTTGAAAGCATCCGGTAATATATTACAATGCTGAATATAATACAATGCGCTGAATATAATATATCTCCCTTATCAACATATTCTGTTACTATTAAATATTCTACTGTTACTTTTTATTTACTTTTTTACTATTATTTTCAACATACTTTTAACCTCAAACCCAATACCAATACCAATAGAGAGAAAGACGCTTTAATTTAAACAACAAATCCACCGTTCACCCGAATGATCTGGCCATTAATCCACTCCCCAGCATCACTCGCCAAAAATCCCACAATTTGACTCACATCCTTGGGTTCCCCGAGTCGGCCGAGAGGACAGCCATCCACCAACCTCTTGATCGTTTCCTCGGTTTTACCCGCAAAGAACAAATCAGTTGCTACAGGCCCTGGTGCTACAGAATTTGCAGTTATTCCCGTTCCCTTCAGCTCCTTCGCCACTATCTTCGTCATCGTCTCTACAGCTGCCTTGGAGGCTGCGTACGCTGCATACCCTGGTAGAAGTGATCCCACAACCGATGTTGATATCGTGATGATTCTTCCACCCCCTCCACGTACCAACCGATTAGCAGCCTCTCTACAGCACAAGAATGTTCCTTTTGTGTTCACATTAAATGTCTTATCCCAGTCCTCCACCGTTGTATTGGCTAATGTTGGGTACTTTGGATCCAGCACCCCAGCGCAGCTCACAAGAATCTGGATTTGCGATCTGAATTCTTGTTCGGCTCTTTCAAATAGCAGCTTTACCTGATCTGGGTCCGAAACATCTGCTCCAACTGCAATTGCAGATCGAGGCTGAGCTGAGGAGGCATTGAGCTCTGATGCTAGAAGCTCTGCTTCTGTTGAGCTTGAAGCATAATTGAGCACAACCCTTGCACCGAGGGAGTGGAGGTGGACGGCGATTTCACGGCCAATGCCTCGCGAAGCACCGGTTACGATTGCTACCCTACCATCGAGTCGAGAAGAAGGGGAAGCAGTTTTCCTGGTGATTTCCCCAGCCATGATTATATAGAGAGATTCTGCGACCTTCGGTGAAAATTGATAATCGGATTTTGATTGTTCTGGAGTTTACAAGGGAAAGGATATGCAGGCTTTTATTTTATAGGTAGAGAAATAAAGAAGGAGCCGTGGCCACAGATTATTGGGTATGGCTAGATAAAAAATCTTGGAATCTTTCAATGTAGAAAGGAGGAAAGAAATGGTCCAAGCCTCTCATCAGTGACACCATGTCATCACCTCTGAATATATCTATATACAGAGAGAGATTTGAAGATGCGTCACTGCATACCTTTAGATGTCACAATTCCAAAGTTGCCCATTTTTGTCAGCAAAATGTTAGATCGTCGTTCAAATGTCAATCCTCACGTCAGGGCATCACCTCTGAATATATATATATATATATATATATATTATGAAATATAATAGATCCACCTAAGATTTCTACAGAAATTTTGAACCGAATTGTCTTTTTATTTATTTTTTCTTTTTCTTAATAGTTAAGAAAATATTTTTTTAATAAATTTTTGTATTTTCTTACTTTTAAAAATTTTTAGATGAATTTAAAAATATTTAAAAAAATTACACTAATCAATAAAAAAAATGTGTAAAAATTCAGGTGACTCCAACACCATATATATAATATATATATATATATATGTATAATAGAAAGAGATTTGAAGCTGCGTCACTGCTTACCTAAGATGTCACAATTCCAAAGTTGCCCTTTTTTGTTAGGAAAATGTATGATTGCCGTTCAATGTGTTTACAGCAATGTTCTAAATTTGGTTAAGATGATAATTTCGATTTAAGTATTGAAATGGAAAATTTGGTATCAGTGTATTTTGTGTAACTTTCAAGATTAATTATATATTATTTAAAAATATTTATATGTATATATAAACTAACAACTAATAGAATAAATATATATGTAAGTGAGTATTATATGTATATATGTATATATATGGAAGAATTGAAGATTTATAAAATAAATATGTTCGAGAAAGTCACAAACTTGAGTTGGGACACTAAAAGAATAGAGAAATGATTAAAAATAATGATGTTTAAAAAAAGAGAATAATAAAACATATTTAAAATTACAAAAGAATTAAAATTCTATAAATATATGTTATATTTTAGAATTAATCAAATACATTTGGACTTAAAATTTACAAAAATATCATCAAAGCATAAAAAAAATTACAAAAACAATCCTAAAGAAAATAGGAACCAAAATGCCAATTCTAGCAAAATAACTAGAATTGGACTAGAATGGCCAAAACATACTAGAATTTAGAGTGAAGTGAAACGAGATGGTATAGTGTACTAGATACAACACTAAAATGAAAAATTTCAGCCCAAACAATGGAATGAAACCAAATTTAAAACTATGATCTATAATATATTTTATTTTATTTTTAATATTTAAAATGAACCACTTATTAATTTATGCATATTTTTATTTAACGTTAAAAAAAATTACTTATTTTTAAGAAATAATCTAAGCCAGTTTAAAATTTGTACACCCCACAACCTACATGACAAACCGAGTTCACTAACAAGCAAACCGGTTCTGCACCCCACGCCCACGCCCACGCCCACGCCCACGCCGAAGTCTCTCCTCCATCTTCATTGATCTTCACACCGAATCTCGCTTTTTCTCTCCTGTAATGAGTAATCTTCAAGCCGAATCTCGCTTCTTCACCTATTAACAATCTCAAGTGCTAGAGCTCCAGAGCAGTAAAAAAGAAACAAACCGGAAGTCTTTAAGAAAATTTAACATTTTTAAAATTTTTGTCTACATCATAAAATTGTAAAAAGTTTTTAGAATACTTAGATTGAGAAATGGAAGGATTTAGAGAAATGGACAAAGGGACACTTTATAATTGCAAACGCAAAATTATGGAACCTGGAATATTTTGGAGCCTTGAGCGAATGGAAAGAACAAAGAACAATTGTTTATTCTAAAAAAATAAAAAGGTTGTTCTTTTCCTATCTTTAAAATTCCCCATTACGTTTTACATACAAAGAAATCAAATCACCAACACTATTCTAAAGAATATGGAATCCAACAATGGAAATCGAGAAATAAATCAAAGTAGATTTTAAAAAAAGAAAACCCTCCGAATAGAATCTCATCAATCTATACAGTGTACACAACTACCAAAGAATTAGAACTTGAATCAAAGAATCGTCATAAGAAATTGTTAGACGCAACATAAATGAATGGAATTCACCTTAATGATTTTATTTTATTGATGTACCAGTATATATACAAGAGAAAGAGAATAAAAAAGGAATAAGTTTGTTACATGTAACCGTAGAGAATAACAAAATTTTACTACTCTACGGTTCCTTTCTAATATGCACATTATGTGTTGTGACAAGCTCTCCTCATGTGTAGAAGAGTCTGAAACAGAGGTATATACATCTTAATATGCCCCTTCGAGTCCAACGGTGTATCTACAACATAGAGACTCGACTTGAACCGAAGAAATTTGTCAGTAACTAGTGGTTTTAGACATCCGCAATTTGATCCTTGGAGCTAATGAAAGAAACTTTAAGTGTGTTGGCAGCCACCCCATCTCTAACAAAATGAAAATTAACATCCACGTGTTTTGTTCTTGAGTGATAGATAGGATTAGATGAGAGATATGTCGCCTCTAGGTTATCACACCATAAAGTAGGAGCTTGAGAAAGCTTGATGCCAAGTCACACAACACAGTCTGTAACTGTTGTGAAAAACGATAGCAATAAATTGAAAAAGAATATGGGACAAGAAAAAACAATCACACACGATACAAGATTTACGTGGTTCGGCAAATTGACTAAGTCCACGGGAGCTGCAGAGAATTTTATTATTGAAGAATATCACACTACAATGATGGATTAATCATTGTACGTCCACAGTGATTCTACCGTACGGCCATATGATATAATAATCATATATATAGTCAAACGACAAAAAAAATCCTATAGTTGTGTAAAATGCATGTTCACTCGAGCGGCGTGTCGAGTGAACTTCCTTCCCGCATCTGCTCGAACTCACTGTCGAGCTGACATCGAATGTTCAACTCTGCCTGACTTCGCTCGAGCGGCCAATGCCTCCCGCTCGAGCGGTGTGGACCAGACTCCATAGTACTCAACAATTCTCCCACTTGGAGACTGGTACACTTGCTGTATCGCCGTCTTCCTCAAATATGATATCCTCCACCTCTACAACTCACTGCCCCTATCTTCATGCTATAAGACCAAATGAAGTTGCGCACAACTTCAGTTTCTCAATTATAACACCCTTTGTCAACATATCAACAGGGCTCTTACTTCCACAAATTTTCTCAAGTAACAATTGTCCGTCATCTAACAATGATCGTATGAAGTGATACTTGATCTAAATGTGTTTGGTCCTAGAATGAAATGCTGGATTCTTGGCAAGGAATATGGCACTCTGACTATCACTGTAGAGAGTGTCTTTCTGATTCTTTTTACCCAATTCCTCAAAGAAGCCCTGTAGCCATATCATTTCCTTTGCAGCTTCTGACACTACAATATACTCAGCTTCTGTAGTGGACAAAGAAACTGTTTTATGTAGATTAGAATTTCATGACACTGCAGTATCACCAAGTGTATAAACAAAGCTCGTGGTACTCTTTCTGCTATCAATATCTCCAGCTAGATCAACATCAACATAGCCCTACATCTCCAAGCTCTCTCCAGAGAAACACAAATAGGTTTCTGAGGAGCCCTTTAGGTACCTCAAAATCTATTTCACTGCTTCCCAATGTTGCTTTCCTTTAGGGCTGAGCAGAAATCCGAAAATCCGACTCCGACTCCGACTCCGCTCCGGCTCCGCTCCGACTCCGCTCCGACTCCGACAAGTCGGAGTCGGAGTCGGAGTTTTTTTCCCCCTGGAAGTCGGAGTCGGAGTCGGAGTCGGAGGTAGAGGTGTCCCGACTCCGATCCGATCCGACTCCGACTCCGACACACCGACTCCGACTCCGACTCCGACTTACAATCCGACTCCGACTCCGACTCCGACTTCCAATCCGACTCCGACTCCGACTCCGACTCCGACTTCTACTCCGACTCCGACTCCGATATTGTGCATATTTTATAAAAATATTTGTTATCAATATATTAACATCTAATAAATAATAATCTATAAACATTATAATGAATAATATAAGTTAATATAGTTACTAATACTATAAGTTAATTTACATTACTAATTTACTATAAGTTAGTAAGTTACTATAAGTTAATATAGTTATTAGTTACACTATAAGTTACTAATTACTATACCTTATATAGTTAATTTACATTACTAATTTACTATAAGTTACTATAAGTTAATATAGTTATTATATAAGTTACCATACCTTATATAGTTAATTTACATTACTAATTTACTATAAGTTACTATATAAGTTACTATACCTTATATAGTTAATTTACATTACTAATTTACTATAAGTTACTATATAAGTTACTATAGCTTATTTTATATTTTACATTACTAGTTTACTATAAGTCAATATATAATATATAGTTATATATATACTATATATATTAAGGGCTTGTATAGTATATAGTTACTATACTATGTATAGTAATTAACTATACTTATATAATATATATAGTTATACTTATATAATATAATATATATAGTTATATATTAGCTTAGTAATTAACTATACTTATATAATATATTGGAGGAGTACTTATATACTATAATATATATAGTTATATATTAACTTACTAATTAACTATATTTATATAATATATTGGAGGAGTACTTATATAATATAATATATATAGTTATATATTAACTTACTAATTAACTATATTTATATAATATATTGGAGGAGTACTTATATAATATAATATATATAGTTATATATTAACTTAGTAATTAACTATACTTATATAATATATTGGAGGAGTACTTATATACTATAATATATATAGTTATATATTAACTTACTAATTAACTATATTTATATAAGATATTGGAGGAGTACTTATATAATATAATATATATAGTTATATATTAACTTACTAATTAACTATATTTATATAATATATATAGTTATACTTATATAGTTATATACTATAATATATATAGTTATATATTAACTTACTAATTAACTATATTTATATAATATATAATAGTATACTATTAGTTAATATATATTAAATTAATATCACAATATAATTACATAATTATTAAATATATTCCCTTGGATATAACAACAATAAAAAAAATTTGTCAAATTTCTAATATATAACTCTCTAAGTTAGTAATAATTAATAAAGTAATAATTAACTAGTGATTTTTTTAGTGAGTTAATTAAATAATACACATTAAATTGTTACTTAATTTTATTTTTACTAACTTAAAATATATTTTTACTCACTTATTATTTATTAATTTATTTTTATTGTTTAGAAGTAGAATTTAGAAGTAGAAAGTCTTAAACGGCGCCGTTATTGGAAACTGGGTTGCGTGAAACGGCGCCGTTTCACGCAACCCTTTATTTTTTTTCAGATTTCTGTCACTGAAACGGCGCCGTTTGGGGTGAAAATAGCCCCAAACGGCGCCGTTTCAGTGTTTGCTATTAGGTCTTTTTGCCCCCCCCCTTTCTCTTCTTCCCCCCCGATCCCTTCGAGTCCCCCTGCGCCGAATGCGAATGCAGCGAATCCCTCTCTGCCTCTCTCACCTCTCATCTCAGATTCTCTCTCCCCCCCGATTCCCTCCCCTCCCCGATTCTCTGCCTCTCTCACCTCTCACCTCTCATCCCGATCTCTCTCACCTCTCATCTCAAAACCTTATTATTAGGTTTCCCGGCCCCCCCCCCTCTTCCCCCCCGATTCCCTCCCCTCCCCCTGCGCCGAATCACTCTCTCTCACTCTTTGATTTCTCTTTTCTGTTATGGATTTGGTTTTGGTTTTGATTTGTATTTTCATTTTTTGGTTTTGATTCCCTCCCCTCCCCCTGCGCCGATTGCCGAATCCGTCGTTTGGGTTTGTTTTTTGAGGATTTCTCACCGACTCCGTCCCGACTCCGCTCCGACAAGTCGGAGCCGGAGCCGGAGCGGAGTCTAACACCTTCGGAGGCGGAGTCGGAGGCCAGATTCGGCCTCCGATAAAATCGGAGTCGGAGTCGGATGGCTCCAATACCGACTCCGATTCGTCGGTGCTCAGCCCTACTTTCCTTGGTTACTCATGTATCTACTCACGACTCTCACTGCATGGGCAATATCCGATCATGTGCAAACCATAGCATACATAAGTGAACCAATAGCCGAGGCATAAGGAACCTTATTCATGTAATCTTGTTCTTCCTCTGACTTAGGTGACTGATTCTTGCTGAATCTGAAGTGACTGCCCAAGGGTGTGCCAACTGGTTTGGCCTTGTCCATATTGAATCTGTTGAGTACCTTTTTCACATACTCAGTCTGTGAAAGTATCAACGTACCTCTAACTCTATCTCTGACAATTCTCATGCCAAGGATTTGCTTTGCAGCTCCCAAATCCTTCATTGCAAAGTGCTCTGACATCTGCTTCTTCAGATTATTGATCTCATCAATACTAGTCCCTGCAATAAGCATGTCATCCACATACAATAGCAGAATAATATAAAAATTGTCAAAGTGCCTGAAATAGCAACAGTGATCGGTTTGACATCTAATGTACCCTGCACTGTGCATGAAGTTATCAAATTTATTGTACCACTGTCTAGGAGCTTGCTTCAGGCCATACAAGCTCTTCCTCAATTTGTAAGCTGAACCTTCATTTCTCTGTACCACAAACCCCTCAGGCTAGTGCATGTAAATGTCTTCTTCAAGGTCTCCATGAAGAAAAGTTGTATTCACATCTAACTGTTCAAGAAATAAATCTTCAGTAGCAACCATAGCCAATAGTATCCTGATGGTTGTGATCTTCACCACAGGAGAAAAGATCTCAGAGTAATCAATACCCTACTTCTGCTGAAAGTCTTTTACAACAAGTCTGGCCTTGGAACTCTTACTGCCATCATGCTCAGTTTTCACCCGGTACACCCACTTGTTGTGTAATGCCTTCTTCCCTGATGGAAGTTCTGTCAACTCCCATGTTTGATTCCCTAACAGGGAATCCATCTCATCTTTCATGGTCAGCTCTCACTTGCTAGAATTTTCATCTTGCAAGGTTTCTTCGTAACTCTGCGGTTCTTCACCATCTGTCAACAGAATGTAATTCAAAGTGGGTGAAAAACGCTGTGGATGACGTATAGTCCTAACTGACTTGCGAACTGCAACTGTAGAAGTGGACGGGTCTGAAACTGTCTACAGAATAATAGGAATGGGTGCACTGGACCCACTCTCCCCGTCACTCACATCTCTACATTGCAATGTGACCTCTGGTAGGTCATCCAATTTTACAAACTCGGACTCCTTAGGAGCTACTACAAAAGCTGTACTAGACTTATCTTTGTATATAATTTTCTCATTGAAAATCACATTTCTGCTTCTTATGATTTTTCGACCTTAATCATCCCAGAAACGATAGCCAAATGCCTCATCTCCATAGCCAATAAAATAACATTTCTTTGACTTAGCCTCAAGTTTGCTACGAGGATTAGAATCAATAAGCACATAAGAAAGACAACCAAAAGTTCTAAGGTGAGAAAATTTGACCTCTTTCTCGCTCCAAACCTCCTCAGGCAGTCCACAATCCAGTGGAACTGATGGCCCTCTGTTTATCAAGTAAACATCTGCCCAGAAAGTGGGTGGTATTCCAGCGTGCAACCTCATGCTTCTAGCATGCTCATTAATAGTTCTGTTCATACGCTCAGCAACAACATTTTGCTGTGGTGTCTCAGGATTGGTCTTCTCCATTCTGATACCTAGAGCTACACAATACTCCTTGAACCCACCATCGACATAATCACCACCATTGTCAAACCTCAAACATTTCAGTTTCAAGCATGTCTCTGTCTCAACCATGGCTTTCCAAATTTTGAACACATTAAATACATCAAATTTATGCTTCAAAAAATAAACCCATACATTCCTACTATGGTCATCAATGAACGTGACATAATAGCGAGAACCTCCAAGAGATGCCACTGGGGAAGGACCCCACACATCTGTGTGCACAAGATCTAGTCTTCCTATCTTAGGCGTCCTGTCACTTTTCAACAAGCTGACCTTCTTTTGTTTCCCCATAACACAACTCTCACACATATTGAGATCAACTGACTTCAGTTCTGGTAGCTTGCCTCTAGACAGAAGTTCTTTCATACCCTTCTGACTCATATGACCAAGCCTGCAATGCCACAAATCTGCTGTGCTCTCTACAACGGTAGTAGCAATAGTGTCAATCAAACCAGTAGCCATATATAGTGTACCAGTTTTTTTATCCCGAGCCAATACCAATGTCCCTTTTGTGACCTTCCAGGTGCTATCTGAGAACACCACTAAATGACCACACTCATCGAGCTGTCTAAAAAAATAAAGGTTCTTCTTCAACTCAGGAATGTGCCTGACCTTTTGCAAGGTCCATTTGTTCTTGCCAGGGAGTGCAATATCAATGTCTCACATCCCCATTATGTTCAAAGCCTCTCCATCAGCCAAATACATCTTCCCAAAATCACCTGCAATATAGTTCCGCATTAACTCCCATTAGGAAAATGTATGGAAGGAAGCCCCTGAATCCAGTATCCAGTCATCAACTGGACTATGAACTGCAAGCAATAGTGCATCCTGTACTTCTTCAGTTACCACATTAGCACTATCATTATTGGTCTTCTTAGAGTTTTTGCAGTTCTTCTTTATGTGGCCAGCTTTGCCACAATTCCAGTAAGTTGCCTGGTAGACTTGTTCTTGCCCCTGTACTTTGATTTTGATCTTCCTCTGTTTGAGTTCTTGTCTTATGATCTCTCTCGAGAATCAACATTTAGAGCTGAACTCAAACCCAAGGTCTCGCCTGAATCTTTCCTGTGCACCTCCTCAATCAAAATCAAATCACGAATATCATCATATTTCAATTTAGATTTACCAGCAGAATTACTAACAGCCATTCTCATGGTTTTCCAACTATTTGGTAGTGAAGTCAATAGTATCAGTGCACGTATCTCATCATCAAATTCAATTTCAACAGATGATAATTGATTTGTGATAGTATTAAAATCATTCAAATGTTGTGCAACAGACGTACCATCTGCCATCTTCAAATTGAATAACTTTTTTATCAAATGTATCTTGTTATTCGCTGACGGCTTTTCATACATACTTGACAAAGCCGCCATGAGATCCACAGTCGTCTTCTCCTTGATGACGTTGTGTGCAATGGATCTCGACAGGGTTAATCGAATAACCCCCATAACCTGTCGATTCAACAGGTTCCAATTAGCATCATCCATCTTTTCCGGTTACTTTCCCAATAGTGGAAGATGAAGTTTCTTCCTATAGAGATAGTCCTCTATTTGCATCCTCCAGTATCCAAAATCCATGCCATCAAACTTCTCGATCTCCGATGCCTTCAATTCATCTCCAGCCATCGTTTTTTCTCAGACCCGAACTTTGGCTCTTGATACCAATTGTTGTGAAAAATGATGACAATAAATTGAAAAAGAATATGGAACGAGAAAAAACAATCACACACGATACAAGATTTACGTGGTTTGAAAAATTGTCTACGTCTACGGGAGCTGTAGAGGATTTTATTATTGAGGAATATCACACTACAATGATGGATCAATCACTGTATGTCCACAGTGATTCTACCGTACGACCATATGATATAATAATCATATATATAGTCAAACGGCGGAAAAAACCCTAAAGCTGTGTAAAATGCATGTTCGCTCGAGGGGCGTGTCGAGCGCCCATCAAGTGAACTTCCTTTCCACATTCGCTCGAGCTCACTGTCGAGCTGACATCGAGCATTCAACTCTGCTTGACTTCGCTCGAACGGTCAATGCCTCTGCTCGAACGGTGCATTGGTCGCTCGAGCGGTGTGGACCAGACTCTACAGTACTCAACAATAACGAAATGAGTTTAATTGTTGAGGAAGCTATCGACTTGTACTCAACTTCCGTTGAAGACCTAACAACATTTTTTTGTTTTTTTGAGCTCCAAGAGATGAGGTGTTTTCCAAGGTAGATGCAAAACCCTCCTGTGGAATGAAGATCATTTGACAACCCCCCCTCCCCCCCAATTGACATCCAAGTAAGCTTGGAGTGTAAGACTTGAGTTGGAAACAAAAAAACAGACCATCATTGATAGTGGCTTTTAAATATCTGAGGATGCGCTTCACGGCACTCCAATGAGGGGCTTTAGGGGAGTGCATGAATTGGCAAACTTTGTTGACGGAGTAAGAGATGTATGATCTTGTCACCGAGAGGTATTGCAAACCTCCCACAATGCTCGATATAGTGTAACATCCACAAAGTCTGGGGTATCAAATTTTGACAATTTTAGAGAGGCAGCGATTGGTGAGGTCATGGGTTTAGCATGAAGCATATTGCTTCTGCTGAGAATGTGTTTGATGTATTTTCTTTGAGATAAAACAAGTCCATCAGTAGTATAATCAACTTCAATACCCAAGAAAAAAGATAGAGAACCTAGATCTTTTACTAGAAGGCAAGTCCTAACTCAAAAATGAGATCAGTGACGGCCAACTATTTTGAGGATTTTATGACTAGATCATCCACATATATAAGCAAATACATATGAATGTCATTGTTATTGAGAATAAACAATGATGGATCTGCTTTAGAGGCAATAAAGCCGTAGTCAAGGAGCCAAGAACTTAACTAAGTGAACCACGCTCGTGCTGCTTGCTTAAGCCCATAGATAGCTTTCTCAAGCTTGCAGACGTGGAAAGGCTGAGAGGGATCCACAAATCCTTATGGTTGCTGCATATAGACATCATCAATGAGCACACCATCTAAAAAAGCATTTTCAATGTCAATTTGATGCAAAGACCAGCCACGAGAGATAGCGATGGATAGAATTAACCGAATGGTTGAAGGTTTGACTACTGGGCTGAAAGTGTCATGAAAATCAACACCTGGTTGTTGATGAAAACCTTTGGCAATGAGACATGCCTTCCATCTCTCAAAAGATCCATTGGCAAGGGTCTTGGTGCGGAAGACCCAATGGAATCCCAATACGTTTGTGTGAGGTACAGGAGGTACCAAGGTCCATGTGTGACCGAATGAGAGCATTGTGTTCCTTAGTCATGGCCTCCTTCCATTCTATGTGCTTGACAGCTTCGAAAAAACTTGATGGATCATCCGGTATACCTTCAAAGACAGTGAGACAATTTCGAGTAGGGTATATCATGGTTCTATCATTAAAAATACGGGGATGTGAGAAATTTGTGTGGGATCGAGTGATGATAGGTGAGCTCGGTGGAATAAGGCATGGATTGGGAATATTTGAAACAGGAGAAGAAGAGGATTCGAGAGAGGGGTTAGAGGAGGGGGATGAAGATTGTGAAAGTATTGGGCTGGCATTAGGGGGAGAGTGAGTTGGGCCGTTGTTGATGACAGCAGGTGGGCTATGCGTGCTTGGATGTGGGCCTAAGATGGAGGATGAAAAAATAGGTAAGGAGGCCGTCTGGGAGAGAGATGGTTCAGATTGTGGTTTGAGCCCTGTTTTGGACAAGGGAAAAGAATTTTCATTGAATATTACATCACGGGAAATGTACATGCGATTTGTATTTAAGTCAAGACACTTGTAGTCTTTATGGGTGATTATGCCCAAAGAATAATACTGTAGTTGTAGCACAACTTTAGGATGTTGATTCCACAGGGAGACAAATTAAAATAATGATAGAAAGAATAAAGAAATTAAAGAAAAATAATAATTGATTAAAGGAGAACACAGATTAATTTTAATGCAAATTGAAGTGAAGCAAAGTTACTAATGGAAGAAATACTCAAATTTGACGAACAATAGAGCGTCGGGAATTCCTTACACAATTCCAGTATTTTAATTATTCGTAATTCATTGTATTGAACCCAAGATTTCAAGTTTTGTGTAATTATATATTTACAGATAGATTTTAATGATAACAAATGAATTCAAAAAATAAATGAGTTTCAAATTCTAGTTGTTCACATAATGGAATCAAACACATCAAAGAACCAAGCATGAGCAAGAAGGAAACAAGTTCACATTAAAGTCATAGAGTAATGTTGTAAATCTCTTAAAATTTGAAATTAAGATTAATGCTCAAAATTAATATTTTATCATAAAGCATTAAAATACATTTTCCACATGTGCATGAATATTTTTGAAAATTAAATTTGAAAATTTTGAAAGATGATTGATTGTCATCTTTTGCAGGTGCATGCCTTGATTAAATGGTTGAACTTTGAAAATATTAAAGATGATTGATTGTCATCTACTGCTGAGGCAGAATATGTTGCTGCGGGTAGTTGTTGTGCTCAAGTTCTCTACATGAAGTAACAACTTGAAGATTTTAAACTCATGTATAATCACATTCCAATCAAATATGATAATACAAGTGCTATAAATCTTTCAAAGAACCCAATACAACATTCTAGAACTAAGCATATTGAAATAAGGTATCATTTTCTTCGAGATCATGTGCAAAAAGGCGATATAATATTAGAGTTCACAAACACACACGATCAGTTAGCAGATACTTTCACAAAACCTTTACTAGAAGATAGATTATGTATGATTAGAAGAGAAATAGGTATGATGCATGCTATGAATATCTCTTAAAAGATAGACCAGAGTCAATAAAAATAGAGATAAATTTTTTAAATACTTTTACATAAACTTGAGATTCTTAGCCTCGTGTTTGAGACGTTCATTCTCTTCATACAATATCATGTCATTCTTATCCAAGGGAACCGGCAAGCGGAATGAAGAATCTAATAAAGATTTCAACTGTTTATTCTTCTGCCGAATAATTCATTCCTTTGTGTGAGACTCTTGAACAATTCGTTGAAATACAACAATTTGTTCTTTGAGCTTTTCAATTTCGTGATTTTTGGTTTGTAGCCGCTGAGAAAAAGCCACAATAAAGGAAGAGTAGCGAGTCCCAAAACTCACCAAGTCATAAATAACATCAGAATCTGACTTATTAGTCAGATTATTATTTTCTTGCTGCAACATGGCACCAATGGTAGTTACAGAAAGAACATGAGGTTGAGATGTAGAATGCCTCATGGATGGATCTAGAGAAATGTTAGAAGAATGAGCCATTAAGAAAAGAATAGAAGGCTTAAAACGAGAATGTTGAAGGAATGCAGATGAGTTATAGAGATGAGAAGAAAACTTGATGCGGATTGGATGAACTTCAGGACTGATTTTATAGAGATAGCATAAAGAATAAGACAAGCTATCATCCAAGTCAAAGAGCAATGTATTTTTTTCCTGATCGGTGAAAATGACATTTTTAAAAACTCGGAGCCTTCAATCTCGTTTGTCAACAACATCAGACAATTTTTTCAAATCTCCAGCCGCACTTGTCGGGTCACGGATGGATGAAATTTATTTATTTATTTATTTATTTAACTATCTACAGTGTCTACTAATGCACCATTTTCTTCAGGTCTATTTACTTGCTGCCGATCCTTTTTAATGATGTCAAAAGGGGGAGAAGTTTTAGACTAGAACATTAACGTTGTTTAAATTGCTAAACTTGTTATATATGCTTGGAATTATATTTATACTTTTGCTTGAAAAATTAACGCATATTTTCAGGGGGAGCTTAAATATTAATACAGGTTTCAAGTTCTATCAAGTATTTGTCATCATAAAAAAGGAGGAGATTGTTGAACCCAAGATTTCAAGTTTTGTGTAATTATATATTTACACATGGATTTTGATGATAACAAATGAATTCAAAGAATAAAGGAGTTTCAAGCTCAAGTTGTTCACACAATGGAATCAAACACATCAAAGAACCAAGCATGAGCAAGAAGGAAACAAGTTCACATTAAAGTCATAGAGTAATGTTGTAAATCTCTTAAAATTCGAAATTAGGATTAATGCTCAAAATTAATATTTTATAATAAAGCATTAAAATACATTTTCCACATGTGCATGAATATTTTTGAAAATTAAATTTGAAAATTTTGAAAGATGATTGATTGTCATCTTTTGCATGTGCATGCCTTGATTAAAGGGTTGAACTTTGAAAATATTAAAGATGATTGATTGTCATCTTTCACATGTGCATGTTTTATTTGAATATTTTCAAAAGTGATTGATGCTTTTTTAGACTTATACAAAAGGTAGATGATTTTGTTTGAAAAATTTGAAAAGTAAAGTGTACTCATTTTGTCATATGCAAAAAGTAAAAGATTAGGTTTGAATTTTTTGAAAATGAAAGTGTGTTCATTTTGTCATATGCCAAAAGTAAAAGATTAGGTTTGATTTTTTTGAAAAAGTGAATGATGTTGTCTTTGACAATTGAAAAAGAAGAACCTTTTATTTGAATTTTTTGAAAAAGTGAATAATGTTGTCTTTGACATGTGAATCTTTTTAAATTTGAATATGAAGTCTCATATGCCTATAAATAGATCATTTGAGAGCTTCACATTTACAACACCAAGAGCATACAACATTCATTCAAAGCTTTCATTCTCTCTTCTCTAAGCATTGAGCATTAATCCTTGTTCATTTTGAGAGATATAGTTTGCGCTGTATTGTTCTTATTTCACTCATTGAGGAGTGTTTTCTAATAACCTACCCACTATAAGCTTTTGTATCAGAAAAATGGTGTGTATAACGCTTGTGCGTGTAGAAAGTATTCTACACGGGGAATAGTTGAATCACCACGTGTAAGGTGATTGCAAGTGTAGAGGGTGTTCTACACGGATCCTTTGTAGCGATGTTGTTCAAAGGTGTAATAGGTTTCTATCTCCACCTGAAGGAGGTTGAATAGTGAATTTGGAAATCCTCAAGGGGTAGCTTGAGGCGAGGACATAGGCATTGGGGCCGAACCTCGTTAACATACTGAGTTTGCTTTTCTCTTACCCTTACTCTTTATATTTATTGTTATTTCATATTTTGTTTATATTTTATATTATATATTTGATTTATAATTGTTATTTTTTTAATACAACTCAATTCACCCCCCTCTTGTGTTAGTCATCTGGGCAACACATTGGATAACTCAATTGGGAACTCAATTTCCAAAATTTTCAATCGGAAGGTATAGATTTATAAACCAAATATAACCCTTTGAAAAATCATTCACCACTTCTAAAATACGTAA
Source organism: Carya illinoinensis (assembly GCF_018687715.1). Classification (NCBI taxonomy): domain Eukaryota; kingdom Viridiplantae; phylum Streptophyta; class Magnoliopsida; order Fagales; family Juglandaceae; genus Carya; species Carya illinoinensis. The sequence goes on along the minus strand of NC_056756.1, from coordinate 18,683,676 downwards.
ATTATTAACCCTATTAGGAAAATCCAACAACGATAATATACTCAGGGAACGATATTGCAGTAAAGAACTAAATCAATATAGATAAATAATTGATCCAAACATAATCAAAGAACCAATCTATTCAATAGAAAAAGTATGACCGAATCCATAAACGGATTAAATTCTATGATTATTCGGAGAAGAAAACATCAATGATAAATTGTGAATGATAAAACGAAAGAGTTTTAGTAATTGAAAATCAAATACATAAATTAAAAAAAATTAAAAATATCATCTAATGTGCAAGTTCATCTCTAACCCTACTTGAGAATTTAGTTACCCATAAGTATAATAGATAACAAAAATATCCAGAAAAAAGTACAGCAAACGGCAACCATGGAAGTGATATTCTCATCTATTCAAATCTACCTCTTGTACCTCTTCTCTTTCTCTATTTCGTGCTAATAATATGATTATATAAGGTAGGAAAAAAATCCTAATTCTTCATAATTTTCGCATAAAAAAATCGTCTAAATTTTAGGACTCATCTTGGCAGCCACGTACATGTTTTACGAGTTCAAATTTGGAAATCTTTATTAGAGAAAAATTTATAACCCTTTACGATAGCTTTCTAATGTCTCAATAATCGTATCAATCCAATATGTGAGGAAAAAGTTACAGTCAAAATACTAAAATATGTTCGGACTGTCTCATAGCAAATTTCAGATTTGGACTTCTTACAGTTTCCTTTTGTGAGTTTTTTTTTTCTTAATCTAAATTGCTCTCAAATCCCATGAAAGTTTTCATTTGAATTAGACTGAGTTTTGACTTACTCTTTTATAAATTCTAAAATTAAACATAAAAAAACTGTTTAAGAGTATCTCAACGTAAATAGAAACTCAATTCAACTATATACATTAATTCCTATGATTTCTATTCATATTTTAGTATTTTGATCCAATAATAGGGTATTTAGAATGCACTTCCACGCACTCATCTATGGGCTAGGCTATAACATAAGAAGAGACGTGATGTGGACCGAAAATTCAATTTGTGAGAGGAATATGGTTAGAGATTGGGCCAACATTCACATCCAAAAATTTTAAGGAATTTGTAGTCGGGTTCTTGATGATAGACCAAAAAGTAAGGTGATTTGTTGTGTAGAACCAAAGTGGGTAAGAGATTAATTAGGAACACCACGGTTTCAAAAGCCTCAGCCCAATAAGAGAATGGAAGTGAGGAGTGGACTAGAAGAGCAAGGCCCGTTTCTCCAATATGAAGATGTTTTCGTTCAATGAGGCCATTTTGTTGCTGAGTATGAGGGCATGAAAATCTGTGAGTGATACCAAGTTGTTTGCATAAAGGGGTGAGAGGTTTAAATTCACCTCCCCCATTGGTTTGTAAGGTAATGAGCTTGGTATTAAATAATCTTTCAATGAATGGTAAGACACTTGAGAAAATTTGAAGTACATTTGATTTTAACTTGATAGGAAAAATCCACGTAAAGTGTGTAAAATAGTCCAGAAAAGTAGATAATATCTATAGCCATTTCTTGAGACATAGTGGGCTGGACCCCATAGGTCAGCCCATAACAATTGTAAAGGCTAAGTATAATGGGCCTGTTTTGAAGGAAAGGAAAGTGATAATATTTTGTTAAGGGTCATTCGAGCACTGGAAAACAGAGTCTGTGGGAGATAGTGGCAAAAGCTTGGACCGCATGATGTAGAGACCAAGTTTAAGGAGGGGTGACCAAGTCTTTGGTGCCATTGATCCATGGAGGTTCATTCACCAATATAAGTTGATGGAGACGACGAAATGGTTGCAGCAGAAGCAAAATGATAGAGTCCATCACGAGTTGGACTAGTGATGAGGGTTTTCCTTGTTACCTTGTCCTTCACAAAGAAATGAGTGGAGTGAAATTCAAAATAGCATGAGTTATAACACAAAATTGAAGAATGGCTACTAAATTTTTTGTGATAGACAGGACGTGCAAAATATTTTTGAGAAGGAAGTTAGATGAGTTTAATGAGAGGGAAGTGTCACCAAAGTTTTCGATGGGAAGGCCATTGTTGTCACCTACTCTAATGGTCTCACCACCTGCATATGTTTCAGATGATAGATTCAAGTTAGGAAAATCATTAGTAAGATGATGTGTGGCTGTAGAATCAGGGTACCACAATGAGTTAGAAGGCTGAGTCGGAGTCGTGTAATTTGCAGAGAAGTTGTTGGGAGCTTCATATTGGTACGAGTGATTGAAACAATGTCGGCATTGAAGTGTGAAGTGTCCAGCCTTGTTGCACACTTGACAAATTGGGCGTTGAGCATTGTATTGCTGAGATGAATTTGAGGGACAGGGAGGTCTGCCACTGCGACCATTATAAGGGTAACGTCCACTACTACGCCCTTGTCGTCCTCCTCGATTGGGTCCACGGCCATGTTGATATCTTGTAGAAGAGATGTAGTTTGCTGATGGTTCCAAAGAAGAAGTAATGGGTCGGTTGGTATGAGCAAGTCTAGATTCATGGATGAGAAGATGTTGATTGAGTTCATGGGAGAAAACATAGGTGGTTCTAGTGGCGATGGGGGTAACTAATAGCTCGTAAGATGGACCAATTCCATTTAGCAGATAGATAACAAGGTCCTTATCTGATAATGAACTACTAGTAGCGACAAGAGAGTCTACAAGGAGACGGACTTTGCTAAAATAGTTAGATATTGACTAGTCACCTCGAAAAAGATTAGTGAGTTAAAAACGAATTTAAAAATCTTTGGCATGAGATTGAGATGAGTACATGGACGAGAGGGAAGTCCATAGTTGATGAGCAATTTTGGAAGGGAGGACGTGACCTAAAACAGAATCTGAAAGAGATGAGAAAATGATGCTAAGGACTAGTTAGTCAGTGCGCCTCCAAGAATGAAAGGGATTACTTGTATTTATAGTTTTTTCTCTTTTTTTTTTTAATATTTAAAATAATTTTTCAAAATACTTACATTTATTAATATTCACTTTCTTAATAATAATAATAATAATATCTACTCTATCGGTCTATTCCATAGATTAGAATAGCAATTTCGTTTTGTTAAATATTCAACCAGTTTTTACGGGGTACTAAAGATTTGCACCAGATCTCGCGGGCTAAAGTAAAGCCGCCAGGTTTCTTCCATAAAAGGCTCTTCTGTTGCCGGCAATCCCAGTATCAAAGGGTGATGTTTTACGTCCGTTTGCTTATACAGACGAGACGAAATGAGACGAGACGAGATGAGATAAAGTATTTTAAATAATAATAAATAAAATATTAATTTTATATTAAGATTTAAAAAAATTAATTTATTTATTATATTTTATATAAAAATTTTAAAAAATAGTAATGATGAGTTGAGATGAGATGAAATTTTTAGTTTTGGTTAATCAATCCGGATTAAAAAAATAAAAAAAGACAAGAAAATTTTAGGCTATGTTTGATTTTTTTATTTTCCTTTGTTTATTACTTCAATCTAATTATATTTAAGAGCACTAACAATAACATAGATAAAGGTAAAGATAAAATTAGACTAAAATCACTAATTTTACTTTTTATCTTTGTCACTTAAGATAGACTCATACTTTAAATTATCCATCTATTAATTAAAATGATAATAAAATATTATTTTTTAATAATAATAATTTTTTATATTTAATAATTATACTAATCATATATTAATTAATAATTTAATTTTTAAGTGAGAGAAAGCAAGAGAAAGCGAGAGAGTAAGGGGCCAAAAATAAATCATGCGGGACAAAACAGAGAAGTAGTTAATGATTTTAATTAAATAAAATATACTTTTGGCTCCCAAACAGTAACGCCATATATGACTTTTGGCTCCCGTTCACTGTAGTTCAAAGTTTCACTTTTGACCCTTATAGCTAGCACAAAACAGACTTTTTAATGTAATACTTCGTACATTATCTTTACGTTTGTTAATAATGTGTTTTGAGGGAAAATTACCTATTTGTCTTTTATGGGAAAATTACCTTTATTTATTTATTTATTATTATTATTATTTTTTTTTTTTTTTGAGGTTTGTGGTTGATGAGCGAAGAAAACTACCCCTTTTGTCCTTGATGTTTGTCATTGGTGAGTAAAATTACCTTTTTGTCCTTAAAATGTCGAGGGTAAAAGTACCTCTATCTTTGAGGTTTGTGTTTGAAACTTTAATACACTACTTGAATGTCTAATTTTTGCTACAGTAAATATAAGAAAATATCTATATTTGATCTGTACTATTTATCAACTAAATCTTATTTTAATAATATTTTTGAACACCGATGAGTATAATTCTAAATACTTTTTTTATTAAATTAGAATGTTAAAATGTGAATAAAAATTAAAAGAATTAATTAATATTCTTGAATTTAACTTTTATTTACTTTGAGATATTTTTATATATAATTTTTTTTATATTTAATTTTAAAATTTATATAAGAGAAAGATATACATTCATTTTGACTTAGGTGTAAGATGCACGATGCGGAAAAAAGTGGGTCCTTTTTATTTGGATGCAGGGCTCATCATCATATCCTCTCTTTGGTTTTGAACGGAAGAGATGCAAAAGACACGGGCTGTTTAATTTACTTTTCATTTTGGAGGCGGCGCGCAAGCTAACAGCATTGGCAAGCCTAGAATATCAACAAATCTATTTAAAATAAATTTTTAAATAGATTAATTTACATTAGACTAGTTATTTTAAAGTCTAAATAATAATAAAATATTATATATTTTAATAATATAATTTTTTTTTTATATTTTACAAATACACTTAATATATTAGTTAATAACTTTATTAAATAAATTATTATAAATATACTATTTTTATAATTGACTTAATTATTCAATAAATATATTTTATCAACCATTCACTCAACAATCACATATATAAACATACCAACATTTATTCTACCCAACTTTTATATTTAAAATTGTGGTTGAAACCAACAAACATGCCAACAACTTTCTATAACAACCAATCACCATCTACAATTATTGAATGAACTAATTTTTGCCAACAACTTTCTATAACAACCAATCACCATCTACAATTCTTGAATGAACTAATTTTTGCCAACCATTCTTCTTTTACCAACTTTTTTAGTTGTAACTAATAGTTGAGGATCAAATTCTATAAATAGACTCATCATTTACTCATCAAAAGCCAAACTTCATTCCTCCAACCCTCTATTTTTCTTCCCTTAATTTGCTATGAATCCATTTTCAAATTTTGATGATGATTATGCTGATTATGAGTTGAATATGATGCAAGCAATTGCAATGATATCCGAGGGAACATCTTCTACACCTCGTCGTACTCCTCAACGTCGTAGGTTCATCAGACGTGATTCATTCGAAGGTCATCAACGCCTTTGGAATGATTATTTTGCTTAAACACTAACATATTCGTCCCATCTTTTTAGGAAAAGGTTTCAAATGAGTCGTATTTTTTTTTTTTACGCATATATGCTGCAGTAGTCTCCCACGATGATTATTTTGTCCAAAAGAGAGATGCTAGTGGGAGGCTTGGATTGTCTTCCCTTCAAAAGATGACTGCAGCGATTAGGATGCTAGCATATGGGGTCACCGCAGATCTAATGGACGAGTACATCAAAATCGAAGAAAGTACGGTACGACAAAGTATGAAGAAATTTGTTAAGGCAATTGTCTCAATTTTTGGCAATGAGTATTTGAGATCTCCAAACAGCAATAATATAGTGAGGTTCTAGATGCCGGACAAAGACGTGGATTCCCAGGTATGTTGGGTAGCATTGATTGTATGCACTGGAAATGGAAGAATTGTCCTACTGCATGGAAAGGTATGTATTCTGGTCATGTAAATGAACCAACTATTATTTTGGAGGCTGTTGCATTTTATGATCTTTGGATATGGCATGCTTTTTTTGGTTTTCCTGGATCGCATAACGATATCAATGTACTTGATTGATCTTCTGTTTTTGCTGCATTGGTTGAAAGTCGTGCTCCTCCGTGCAATTACACAATCAATGGTCATGAATATACAACATTAGTCACTTTTTCAGGTGACTTTCTCTTCTTAGTCAACAATCTCTTTGTACAACACCTTCGCTTTCTCAATCTACAAAAATTTATTAATTTCTATTAGTTCATAAGTAAGTCCACAAAATAATTAAATGAAAAAAGGTTTTAGGATACATACCTTGTCTTACTCTGTTGCACCACTTGGGTGCAATGACTCTACCTGTGCTATATATGCACAAAATTTATTGATCCATTTTTTAATCATGGACTATCGATTTATCAAAGACCCTTCAGAACGATTGGCAATGTTCGGTTTTTTATATTCATGATAAAATGTGATAATTCTTTCCCACATTTGAGTGGACTTTTGATCAGTACCCCTAATCGCATCGATGCTAATATTGAGCCAAGCTGAGACAAGGAGGTTATCTTCTTCAACGGTGAAAGATGCACCTCGTTGAACTTTTTTTGAAAGATGCCTCTTTTCACCGTCATTTAGAGTTGCTTGGACAACAATATTATCATGTTGCGTTGGGGTGCTATCACAACCTCCTCCTCCACTTTGCAATAAAGTGGTGAAGAATGGGTCATCATCAAAATGTGTGTCCATTCTTGAAAAATATTAATATTTTAAGGAGTCAGACAAGTTGCCCAATAGTCAACATCATATTGCTATTTCTCAGTCCATATATCATTTAAAGTGACATCATTTTGTAAAATCAAATGAGAACATTGTTTTGAGATCAAAGGAGAATTTCATAATTGATACAAGCAAGACATTATCAGAAACATGACCAGAAACAGAGACATTTGAAGAAAGAATACTAACTGAAACAAGGAAAGAAAGAAAAAAAAACGAGTAAAAAATAAATAAACTAACTGACAGAAAACACGCATGCATTATTAAAAACATGGCTAGAAACAGAGACATTTGAAGAAAGAATACTAACTGAAACAAGGAAAGAAAGAAAAAAAAATGAATAAAAAAATAAATAAACTAACTGACAGAAAACACGCATGCATTATCAGAAACATAGCCAAAAACAGAGACATTTGAAGAAAGAATACTAACTGAAACAAGGAAAGAAAGAAAAAAAAAAGAGTAAAAAAATAAATAAACTAACTAACAAAAAACACGCATGCATTATCAGAAACATGGCCAGAAACATAGAGTTTTGAAGAAACAATACTAATTGAAACAAGGAAAGAAAGAAAAATATAGAAAAAAAATATCAAAAACATGATACAATTACAAACATCAATGAAGGATTCAGAAACATATAGAAAAAAATACAAGTATAAAGAAATAAGGAAAAGAAAAGGCATGAAATATATAAGTGTGTGTGTTTGAACCAAATACATATATACTGAACATCATCCAAGTATAGTTTGATCCTTTCTCTATCTGTCTGTATTGTAGCAGGGGCTATTTAAGTGCTTAATCACATTATAGAATCAAGGGTCATTCCATTTTTTCATAAGCTTTCTTCATGTCTATCTTAATCCCCCTCAATAGTCCATCTGTTAGGAGTTTATTTGAAATAAAACCTCCAATGGTATCAGCACATCTATTGCCTAGTTGTTGTGCTACATCCCATACTTCTAGAAAATTTCTCTCTTCTTTACTTTTTTCAATTTGAAAACTTATCCAAATCCAGACTTGCTTAAGCAATCTCAAAAACCTCATATGAAAAACACTAGAATGTTGTTGCCCAGATGACTAACACAAGAGGGGGGTGAATTGAGTTGTATTAAAAAAATAACAATTATAAATCAAATATATAATATAAAATATAAACAAAATATGAAATAACAATAAATATAAAGAGTAAGGGTAAGAGAGAAGCAAACTCAGTATGTTAACGAGGTTCGGCCCCACTGCCTACATCCTCGCCTCAAGCTACCCCTTGAGGATTCCCAAATTCACTATTCAACCTCGTTCATGTGGAGATAGAAATCTATTACACATTTGAACAACACTGCTACAAAGGATTCGTATAGAACACCCTCTACACTTGCAATCACCTTACACGTGGTGATTCAACTATTCCTTGTGTAGAATACTTTTTACACGCACAAGGGTTATACACATCATTTTTCTGATACAAGAGCTGATAGTGAGTAGGTTATTAGAAAACACTCCTCAATGAGTGAAATAAGAACAATACAGCGCAAACTATATCTCTCAAAATGAACAAGGATTAAGGCTCAATGCTTAGAGAAGAGAGAATGAAAGTTTTGAATGAATGCTGTATGCTCTTGGTGTTAAAAATGTGAAGCTCTCAAATGATCTATTTATAGGCATATGAGATTTCATATTCAAATTTAAAAAGATTCACATGTCAAAGATAACACTATTCACTTTTTCAAAAAATTCAAATAAAAGGTTCTTCCTTTTCAATTGTCAAAGACAACATCATTCATTTTTCAAAAACTTCAAACCTAATCTTTTACTTTTGGCATATGATAAAAGGAGCACACTTTCCTTTTTCAAAAAATTCAAACCTAATCTTTTACTTTTTGCATATGACAAAAGGAGCACACTTTACTTTTCAAATTATTCAAACAAAATCATCTACCTTTTATATAAGTCTAAAAAAGCATCAATCACTTTTGAAAATATTCAAATAAAACATGCAAATGTGAAAGATGACAATCAATCATCTTTCAAAATTTTCAAATTTAATTTTCAAAATATTCATGCACATGTGGAAAATGTATTTTAATACTTTATGATAAAATATTAATTTTAAGCATTAATCCTAATTTCAAATTTTAAGAGATTTACAACATTACTCTATGACTTTAATGTGAACTTGTTTCCTTCTTGCTCATTCTTGGTTCTTTGATGTGCTTGACTCCATTGTGTGGACAACTTGAGCTTGAAACTCCTTTATTCTTTGAATTCATTTGTTATCATCAAAATCCATGTGTAGATTTATAATCACATGAAACTTGAAATCTTGGGTTCAACAATCTCCCCATTTTTTATGATGACAAATACTTGATAGAACTTGAAACCTGTATTAATACTTAAGCTCCCCCTGAAAATATGCGTTAGTTTTTCAAGCAAAAGTATAAATATAATTCCAAGCATATATAACAAGTTTAGCAATTTAAACAATGTTAATGTTCTAGTCTAAAACTTCTCCCCCTTTTGGCATCATTAAAAAGGATCGGCAGCAAGTAAATGGACTGAAGAAAACGATGCGTTTAATAGTCACTGTAGATAGTTGAAAAAGGAGCCGTCCGTGACCCGACAAATACTACAAAGTCTCGAGGCCTAACTCTATGAATTTAGTGCGGCTGGAGATTTAAGCAATCGTCTGATGTTGTTGACAAACGTGATTGAAGGCTTTGAGTTTCTATAAAAAAAAATGATCATTTTCATCTATCGGATGCCAAAAAAAAAATACATCGCTTCTTGACCTGAGTTCTGTTTTTCCACAACGATAGAATGGCTGAGCAATTCTCTTCCACTAATGTTCCAGACTTGAATCAGGAACCCTTGATGCATCAATCATCAATCTTCTCTCCTGAGGCCATCAATACCATGATAGGAGGAGAAAACCGTTTTTTTAGTAAGACTGATTTTGAGATTATTGCAGAATCAAGAATGCTCAGTAGTCAATATGCTGCCTCTGTTACGATCATGTCTTAGAGGTTAATGGCGAGGGTGAGTGAGATTGATCATCTTAACATGCAAATATCTGAGTTATGACAGAAGCTTGCTAATAAGGATAGTGAGAATAAAAGGCTAAAGCAAGAAAACCAAGAGTTGAAAAGATTTGCAGATTGGTATGCTCATGATCTGCAACCACGAATAGAGGAGCTGGAACGAGAAGGGGTTTAGATACAAGGTCAACATCGGCAGATAACAGCAGAGGTTCATCGTTTACTAGAAAAATAGGGACAATCTACTGTTAATCTCGCTGGCTTAGTAAGAAAACTTTTGACAATGTGTATCTGGCATATCTTGTATTTCTTTTGACTAAATAAGATTTGAAGAGACAATAGTTTGTCTTATTCTTTATGCTATCTTTATAAAATTTGTCCTGAAGTTCATCTAATCTGCATCAAGTTTTCTTCTCATCTCTATAACTCATCTGCATTCCTTCAACATTCTCGTTTTAAGCCTGCTATTCTTTTCTCAATGGCTCATTCTTCTAACATTTCTCTAAATCCATCCATGAGGCATTCTGCATCTCAACCTCCTGTCCTTTCTGCAACTGCCATTGGTGCCATGTTGCAGCAAGAAAATAATAATCTGACTAATAAGTCAGATTCTGATGCTATCTATGACTTGGTGAGTCTTGGGACTCGCTACTCTTCTTCTATTGTTACTTTTTCCCAGAGGCTACAAGCCAAAAATCATGAAGTTGAAAAGCTCAAAGAACAAATTGTTGTACTTCAACGAATTGTTCAAGAGTCTCACACAAGGGAAGGAATCATTCGGCAGAAGAATAAACAGTTGAAATTTTTATTAGATTCTTCATTCCGCTTGCCAGTTCCCATGGGTAAGAATGACATGATATTGTATGAAGAGAATGAGCGTCTCAAACATGAGGCTAAGAATCTCAAGTTTATGTAAAAATATTTAAAAAATTTATCTCTATTTTTATTGACTCTGGTCTATCTTTTAAGAGATATTCATAGCATGCATGATACCTATTTCTCTTCTGATCATACATAATCTATCTTCTGGTAAAAGCTTTGTGAAAATATCTGCTAACTGATCGTGTGTGTTTGTGAACTCTAATACTATATCGCCTTTTTGCACATGATCTCGAAGAAAATGATATTTTATTTCAATATGCTTAGTTCTAGAATGTTGTATTGGGTTCTTTGAAAGATTTATAGTACTTGTATTATCACATTTGATTAGAATGTGATTATACATGAGTTTAAAATCTTCAAGTTGTTGCTTCATGTAGAGAACTTGAGCACAACAACTACCCGCAGCAACATATTCTGCCTCAGCAGTAAATAGTGTAACAGAATTTTATTTTTTACTAAATCAGGAAACTAGTGCATGACCTAAGAAATTGCATGCTCCACTAGTGCTTTTTTGATCTATTTTACAGCCAGCATAATTTGCATCTGTGTAGCTGATTAGATTGAAAGATATGTGCTTAGGGTACCATAACCCTAGGTTAATTGTACCACTAAGATATCTAAGAATGCGCTTAACTGCAATTAAATGTGATTATTTTAGAGATGATTGAAAGCGTGCACATAAGCACACACTAAACATAACATCTGGTCTACTGGCTGTTAAATATAATAAGCTACCAATCATACTTCGATATATCTTCGAGTCAACTAGCTTACCGGATTCATCTTTATCAAGTTTAGTTGATGGGCTCATTGGTGTTCCAATTTCCTTAACATTTTCCATCCCAAACTTTTTTAGTAATTCCTTAATATATTTTGATTGATTGATGAATGTCCCACTTTTTGCTTGCTTAATTTGTAATCCGAGAAAGAATGTAAGTTCTCCCATCATGCTCATCTCAAATTCTTCATGCATAATCTTAGCAAAAAGTTGACACATATTTTCATTAGTAGCACCGAATATTATATCATCAACATAAATCTGAATCAAAAGAATATCATCATTTTCATATTTAATGAAAAGAGTTGTGTCGATTTTTCCTCTTGAAAAATCTTTTTCAATCAAGAAACCACTGAATCTCTCGTACCAAGCTCTAGGAGCTTGTTTAAGTCCATATAGTGCTTTTGTGAGTTTGAAAACATGATTTGGGGAAATATGATTTTCAAAACCTGGAGGTTGCTCAACATATACCTCTTCAATTATAAAACCATTTAAGAAAGCACTTTTAATGTCCATTTGAAAAAGTTTGAAATCTTTATAACAAACATATGCAAGTAGCATTCGAATAGCTTCTAATCTTGCGACTGGTGCATATGTCTCATCATAATCGATTCCTTCTTCTTGATTAAAACATTGGCTACAAGTTGAGCTTTATTTCTAGTAATGACTCCAGACTCATCTTTCTTGTTTCTAAAAACCCATTTTGTTCCAATAATAGTATGATTTTTGGGTTTAGGAACAAGTGTCCAAACATCATTTCTTCAATATTCTCAAGATTTGTTACCTCAATGTCATCTTTAGCCATAAGACAAAGATTTGCTGATTCTCTATTGCTTGCTTCACTATCTGAGCTACTTGAATCATCATCCCATGTAGCTTTCATTGCTTTCTTGCTCTTGTTTCGATCTTTATTTAACAGAGGACAATCTGGCTTGATATGACCAGATTTATTGCATTTATAACAAATTAAAGTGTTATTTTTACCTGAATCTTTCTTGGAAAACTTTTTGAAGGATTTCCTCGGAGGAGTTTTATTTTTCTTTAAGAACCTCTGAATTCTTCTTGTTATCATCGCAACTTCTTCATCTTTGTCTTCATTTTCCTCATCTTTATCACTTTCACTTTCATGAGGAATAGCTTTAAGTGCCAAGCTCTTCTTTGGCTTTCCTTCTTCTTCTCCTCTTTTAAATGTGTACTCATGGGTGATAAGTGACCCGATGAGTTTATTCACTTCGAGCTTCTTGAGGTCTCTAGCTTCAAGAGTCGCTGTCACTTTTGATTCCCAGTGTTTTGGTAGAGAGTTGAGAATTTTTCTTACTATCTCTACGTTAGAATAAACTTTGCCAAGAGCTGTCAAACTGTTTATGATATTAGTAAAACGAGTGTGCATACTAGAAATAGATTCATCATCATTCATCTTAAATATTTCATATTTATGAGTAAGAATATAAATTTTTGATTCCTTGACTTGCGAAGTTCCTTCATAAGTAACTTCCAAATTATCCCAAATTTCTTTTGCCGTAGCACAAGTCATTATTCTATTAAAGTCGTTTCCATTGAGAGCATTAAATAATAAATTCATAACAGTTAAATTCAAAGTATAAAGTTTATCGTCTTCACGATCAAACTCTTCTTCTTCCTTTTTGACCTTTACTCCATCAACCACTTTTGTTGGAATATAAGATCCATTTACAATGCATTTCCAGATTTCTCGACCTTGTGCCTGAAGAAATATTCTCATTCTAACTTTCCAGAATGAGTAATTATCTCTACAAAAGAGTGGAGGCCGACTGCTAGATTGACCTTTACCAAATGAAGCTGAAATGTTAGTCATAAGATCTTAACTCAAAATATAGTTAATCTTATAATAGAGCTCTTAGATATGATACCAATTGTTGCCCAGATGACTAACACAAGAGGGGGGTGAATTGAGTTGTATTAAAAAAATAACAATTATAAATCAAATATATAATATAAAATATAAACAAAATATGAAATAACAATAAATATAAAGAGTAAGGGTAAGAGAGAAGCAAACTCAATATGTTAACGAGGTTCGGCCCCACTGCCTACGTCCTCGCCTCAAGCTACCCCTTGAGGATTTCCAAATTCACTATTCAACCTCGTTCAGGTGGAGATAGAAACCTATTACACATTTGAACAATACCGCTACAAAGGACTCGTGTAGAACATCATCTGCACTTGCAATCACCTTACACGTGGTGATTCAACTATTCCCTGTGTAGAATACTTTTTACACCCACAAGAGTTATACACACCCTTTTCTGATACAAGAGCTGATAGTGGATAGGTTATCAGAAAACACTCCTCAATGAGTGAAATAAGAACAATACAGCGCAAACTATATCTCTCAAAATGAACAAGGATTAAAGCTCAATGCTTAGAAAAGAGAGAATGAAAGCTTTGAATGAATATTGTATGCTCTTGGTGTTGTAAATGTGAAGCTCTCAAATGATCTATTTATAGGTATATGAGATTTCATATTCAAATTTAAAAAGATTCACATGTCAAAGACAACATCATTCACTTTTTCAAAAAATTCAAATAAAAGGTTCTTCCTTTTCAATTGTCAAAGACAACATCATTCATTTTTCAAAAACTTCAAACCTAATATTTTACTTTTGACATATGATAAAATGAGCACACTTTTCTTTTTCAAAAAATTCAAACATAATCTTTTACTTTTTGCATATGACAAAAGGAGCACACTTTACTTTTCAAATTATTCAAACAAAATCATCTACCTTTTATATAAGTCTAAAAAAGCATCAATCACTTTTGAAAATATTCAAATAAAACATTCACATGTGAAAGATGACAATCAATTATCTTTCAAAATTTTCAAATTTAATTTTCAAAATATTCATGCACATGTGAAAAATGTATTTTAATGCTTTATGATAAAATATTAATTTTGAGCATTAATCCTAATTTCGAATTTTAAGAGATTTACAACATTACTCTATGACTTTAATGTGAACTTGTTTCCTTCTTGCTCATGCTTAGTTCTTTGATATGCTTGACTCCATTGTGTGGATAACTTGATCTTGAAACTCCTTTATTCTTTGAATTCATTTGTTATAATCAAAATCCATGTGTAGATTTATAATCACATGAAACTTGAAACTTTGGGTTCAACAAATGTCAAAGATGTATCAACAACAAAACCAAGACTCAAACTGCATTTTTCTAAACTGGCAGAGGGCATTGTTTGATCCTTTCACACCATTTTTTTATTTTTATTGATCCTTTCACAATAAATGATTACAATATTTGGACTGGCAGTTTTCATTTTTATAGAAGGATACACGATGTAAAAATGCAAGGGCAGAGGACATTGTTTGGAGAGACATATCCAATTAGGTGTAAATCGCATATGAAGGGAAATAGGTGAACGAAAGATGATCATCAATACATATTCATAAAAATTGAGGGGCAGGATGTTTTCGTTTACATTTTCCTGATGATCAATACATATTCATGAGTTTCATTCCTTTTACCAAATCCTCCTTCCTAAACCAAACAGGCCCCAGTGAAACCAGTCTCTATTTATGCTCTATTTACAGATTAATAGAGGCATGAACCAACTTCCAAAAAACCTAACTGAACTCCTACTTTGTAACTTTAAACACTGACATAGTCGAAATTGCAAATTAATTCAAGAGAGTTGTAAAAAATAGATCTTCTACTCATGTATGTTTCCACTGTTTCACTGCCATTTCAGGACTGTTAGGTCTACCAACACGAGTTCATGCCAACAACTACGGACCAAGAATTTTCCAACACATTGAAGAAAAATAAAATAGTCAAACAACAGTCCATTTACAACAATGTTGAGCAAAAACCCCAAACAACATGATCAAACAACGTCAAACAATTCTAAAGGGTCCAAGCACTTCCAGATTACACTATGTCACCAATTTCTTGCCCAAACGCAGGAAAAAATACAAACAAAAAGCTACCGTATACCATTTCATCTTTTAAAAAAAAAAAGACTATGCATTTACCCAAACAGGGGCGACGGTAGCGTTGGATTCGTGGAGGAAGAACCATCGGCGTGAATCGTGGAGCAAACAGATGCCTTCCAATCATGGAGCAAGCCGATGCCTTCCAAGTGATTCGACCTGGCTGGGAAAAATAGGGCACGAAAAAATACTCAATAAATCGGAGAAGAGGGAGAGAAGAGCGAAGAAGAGAGAGGAAGAGAGACTTACCGTCGACAGCTCGAAAACGACAGCGTCTGTTGGAGAAGGCAATCGATGGACCTGATTCGAGACTGCGGGACGAAGAAGGCCGAATGGGGAGAGCACTTCGTTCGGGAGAAGCCAAGAGGAAATATTGTGATTTTGGGAAAAACGATAAACTGAGAGAAAGAAGGGAAAGTCGGTAGAAGAAAAATAATAAACTAATCTTTGGACTCGGTACAGTAACTCTTCAAGTCTGGCGAGCAGCTTACAATTACTGTACCATTTATGTCAAACTTTTACAATTTAATTAGGCCATTGCAAATAATTATTGTATAAATGCTAGCTATTTTAAATTTGCATATGGTAATAATAAGGCCATTGTCAATGCTCTAATGGGAGTTTTGGAGTGGCACGCAAGCTGGAACTGCTATTTGACCAATTGTTGCAACTCACTGACTCAGCAATGCTAGCTGGCCATTTTCACTTGGACATAGGACCCATATCATTACCTTAGTCAAACAGCAGGGAAGACTTGAATTTAATCAAATCCCGGCGCAACACACAAGCTGGTCCTGGAAGGACTACGGATAAACATATTTGTAAGGGTTGCTTTTATAAAATTCTATGAAAAAAATTTAGTTACAGTATAACTACATATTAATATGTGTATTAATTTAATATAAAAATAAATTTTATTAAAAATAATATTAATTTAAATTTTAAATATGAAAAAATCAATAATAGTATTCAAAATAGTATGTAACTTTATTTATACGTAGTAAAACTCAAAATTTTATATACTATATTATCATTTCATTTCAATCAATTAAATATAATATGATATATTTATAATCATTAAATAATCATTTATTATATACTTCTTTATCATCTAATGATAATGAATGTGTTATATCTTACTTAGTATAATAAAAATAAGATAAGAGCGTAATGTATAATATTACTTGCTGATTTTTAGACGAACGGACGTGGAGGGAAAATTTGAAGAGAGAAAAAAATTACTTTATTGAGTTTTTTTTTTTTTTTTTTTTTTTTTTTTTTTTTTTTTTTATAGAGAATTCAATCTTGGGTAAAGTCTAATGTAAAAATTGATTGGTAAAAATATTTTGACTTTATTTCAATTCATAGATTAAGTTTTATTATTTAAGATTCTAGAATTGAATTCTCTATTTGTTCTGAATTTTTGTAAGTTTGAGACAATTACATTAAATCTTGTTATGGTTTTTAAATTATAAATATATGATTGTGACTTAAACATTTGTTTTTTATGTCATTGATGTGATCTTTTACTGCACTATTATTTGTGAACAGTGTCGTCCTTAGATCTGATATTAATTTTTATATATGAAAACTGTGGTTTTTTTTAATCAAAGTAATCTTTATTCAATTAAATCAATCAACTAAAATGAATAATACTTGAATGACTATCCTCCAATCTGACTTCATCCTCATCACTACTTAAAGCATACTAGGCTAAAACATGTGCAACCATATTAACATGCCTCCTGACATGGACAATATCCCAAGAGTCAAAGTGATTCAAAACCTACTTTGCATCCCATAACAGAACACTTGAGAAGTGAGACTTAGAAGAATCAAATTTTAAGCTGTTAACTACATTCAGTGCATCCCCTTCTAATATGATCCTCCTCAAGCCTATTTCTTTTGCAAACCATACTGCTTGAAGAGCTCCTTGAGATTCTACTGTGAATGCATCGGTAAACATGTGTTTTTGTAAACTTCTAGATGCTACTATTCTACCTTGAAAATCCCTTATGACAATACCAATGCCAACTTTACCAATCTCTTGCTTAATTGCAGCATTCCAATTTACTTTATAAACATCGATAGGTGGTGGAACCCAACTCGAGTTACTACTCACTGGTGGATATCTAAGAATATGCTGTAGAGCTTGACTATCTTGGAGTTCTGTCAATAGTTGCTAAGCCTGCTACAAAACCTTATTAGGATGGATGAAATCTTCTTCGAAAATGAAAGAATTTCTTCTTTGCTGTCATGATGATTTTCTCCAACAACTCATGCTCTAATAATCCATCCATGTAGATTAATAGATGCATAAAAACCAGAACTAATGAAATTACTTTTCTCAACTTGCCCCTAGAATTAAATTTGAGAAGGTAAATGTTCATAATGTTATATCTTCCAACTATGAATTTGGTGTTATAATTCTTAATTGGCTGGTTGTTTGGGCACGGTTACACGTGCCCGCCCTAATGCATGGACGCGTATTCCACTAGGCCATACTCCATGAGTACGCGACAGAACGGCATCTCCCGTAAATGCTGTGCACTAGTCCTTGCCCAGAGGACGTGGTTCCGTTTCACGGCATCGTGAGACGTATGGTAACATGCGCCCTCTGGCAGACGGTGTCGCTGTTCTGTGGTGTCCCTGGGGTGTGACCCTCGGGAATGGCATCACAACATTTTGGGCTTCGAAATAGCCCATTAAAAAATAATAATAATAATTTAATATAAAAATTTGATGTGACTGATATAAGCAAATTTAAATTCATCTCATATTAACTAAAACAAAGATTTAACTTTAACTATTGCAATGGAAATGTTGAAGATCTAAAATATTGTTTCTTTTTTAAATAAAACCATCTAACTTTTCATTTAGATGATTAGTGCTTTTTATTATTATTTATTTTGCCTTAATTAAATTATATTATCTCTCAAATAAAATTATATTTTTACTCTTGAAGTTTCTTTTGGACAAATTTTAAATAAACTTGATCATCTCCTTATACTATGACACACTTAAAATTAAGTTTATGTGCGACTATTTTTAAGAATAATACCATATATTATGAATTATTATTCTCAGTTTTTTTTTTTAATAAATGAGCTCTTCAAATCCTTATTCAATATTTTCATTTAAAGAGATTGCATAAAAATGAAATCATCATATTGCGTGTTGTACATGTCTTGAAAAGTTGCAATGTTAATACAGAAAATTTATGCATTTTAGTGGAACGTTTTTTTGGGTTCCAACTGGACAAACGTGTCTAGCACATTGATCCACCGCTAAGTATATAATATGGAAAAATATAATTGTAAGTATAATTGTACACTAATCCTTACATCAATATGATGTGATTGGTCAAAAAGTAGATTTTATTAAAAATAGTGTTAATTTAAATTTTAAGTATGAATAAATCAATATTGATATACAGATTAATGCGCGACTGTGCTTGTATGTAGCAAAACTCATATAATATATATATATTAGGGAACACGCAAAACCATTTATATACATATAAATATATATATATATATTAGGAACGGCTTGAGTGCATTAGTCTTGGCGTATACCTGACATAATGTTTTAAATAAAAAAAATGTAAAAGTTAGTAGTTTTTTTTTGTCTGCAAAAAGAAAATATAAAGTTAAAGAAAGTCAAAAAATAAGATAAAAAAAAATATAAACTTCAGCAAATGATGGGCATTGATCTACATCTATATTAGATTATTTATTTACTCTCTATATAATAATAAAATATCATTAATTTAATAATTTTTTTAATTTTTATTTTTATCACATTTTATAATTCTACTAATTAAAATATTAATAGTAATTATATTCTAATCAAATTAGTAATATTAAATATTAATGTTAATAATAATTATATTCTAATTTAATTAATAATTAATATTATATATTGAATGTTTATGTATTTTATTAGTTAAATTTACTTAAAGTTAAATTTTACAATCAAAATGCTCTAAAACATTTTGTTCTAAAAAGTAAAGTCATTTAATTTTTTTATGGAAACAAAAAGAAATAAAAATGAGTACACTGTTTAAACAAAATAGACATAAAAAAAGGATGTCAATTCATGTGCATCGCAAAGCTATTAAGAATTTTTTGGTAAAACATGATTTTTCATTAAATTCTACAAGGGAGCTACATGTCAAATAGTCAAGGGTTTTAAAAACTCTTGATAAAGAGATCCTTCATAAAATTATACAAAGAAACTACACGTCAAATAGTCAAGAGTCATAAGGGCCTTTTGATAAAATAGGATTTAAAAGAAAAATAACAAAAGTTATACAGTTAGATAACCACCTATCTATTTAATTATATAAAAATCAAGTTTTCAATTGCTGACTTGGCATTCATACCATAAAATTTGGAAATGAAAGGTTGCAAAGAGAGACTTACACTAAGTGAAAAGACAAGGTGATCGGAAACGTCAAGCGGAGAAACAAAGTGAGATGTGGAATGCCTCTATTATACTTGCGAAGAGTTGCCCAGACTGGAACGCTTGTTGAATATACGATAGAGATATTGAGCCTTTGACTTCACCGACGATATGTAACATGTTGGAAGACCAACCGTCTCCTCCACCAACGGTGCGAAATGGCCGAGAATCACCAGGTTTGCTATGTTTGCCGTTTATTTCTTTCATCACCATAAATTTTTGGTACATAGGCGGATTGAAGCAAGTTTTTTTCCCTGTGTATTATTCGAGGCCGATTCTAACAAAGTTGAAAGACAAATGTTTTTACAAGTTTACAGAAACAGAGTCAATCCCCAATGTTCGATCATCCTCATCTATTAAGGATGGACTTCCTTACATAGACTATGAGGTTTCCGTCGACTTCAACCGGAACGGGCGATCCCACCCTGCAGCACCCTATACGTTTGAAAACAGCACCCTCAACCTCATAGAATGCCCCTGTTTCTTGCACCAAAAATAGAGCAAGTTTCGAATACCCTATGGTGAAGGCGCATAATATGGCACTGAATAAGATAACCTCGGGCTCAACGTCCTCAGCAATGAGTAACTCCTCGATGAAGAAGACGATGAGAACTGGGAGGAAAACGGCCTCCCACCCATTCTGTCGCCCGAGGTGGCGAAATCCGAATTTGGGTCATACATTAACAACAACACCAACAACACAGCGGCATTCGCTGGTTTTCTCAATGCCTTTATGGCGTTGTATACAGTATTGGAAACAATCTCAAAGGGGTTCATACAATTTTCATCATTAATAGACCCATACTAATCAAATCCCGGGTCTGCTAAATGCCTATTCTTTATTTCTCTCTCTCAATATTTTTTTTTTCCTCACAGTTCATCAACTTCGTTTATGGTGTTCTAGTATTTGGCGAAATATATTGATTTCATTGATGGGTTTTGTAGGGTAGAGGCTGTTTAAATGACTATATCTCGGATTTTTTTATACATCCTGCTTTCCTAGGAATGTTGCTGTGTTATGACAATGAGAAGAAGAAGTTAGTGCAGGAGTACTCGCAATTTTCTATAGCGAGAGGCAATATGTCACTATGCCAGCGGCAAGAAGCCTTAAAAGATGAGGGAAGAAGCTGTGTCAAGGGGTCTGTGGAAGAGTGCTGAATTGTGTGGAAGTGAATCGAAGTGTGTGGAAGTGAAGTAGTTCGTGAAAAGTGACTTAAGTGTCTAAGAGAGACGACGTCATAGACACGACGTCATTCTCATTTAATTAGAGTACAAGGTGCTTAAAATACCATTTTCACGCAGTCAAGGAGTCACAGAAGTCACTATATACTATGAGATAAGATATTACAGCACAATAAAATATAGGTTGAGTTTGTTGGTGCAATTGGCAATGCAAGAACTGAGGCATGGTTCATTGATTTGTTTGAGGAATGACGAAAAGCAAAAAACCTTAGCAACTTTATATTGCTTGAACATTCATTTGGAGGGTATGTTGCAGCTAAATATGCTCTCTTAATCCAATTATTGTTTGAGTTCTGGAATTAATATCACACATTTTGTCTTTTGTCTATCTCACTGAAAATTTAATTTTACATTAAATTATCTATTTAAACTCTATATAATAATAAAATATTATTAATTTTATTTTTTTATCTTTATATAATTTAATTTTATTATATTTTATAATTTTATCATCTACTAATTTATAATCAAATAAATTATATTTTGTGTTAGTTTCATGATTTATAACATGTACTTTTTTTATATTTTTATATTTAATAACATGACGGCTATTTAGTTCATTCTAATTAAATTATTATTTTTACTTCTCTTTTTAATGGCCATTGACTCATTTAACAATAAATTTAAAATTCGTTGATTACACTCATCTAAACTTCTATATATAAATGTCTTAACTTACCAATCAAATATTTGTATTTTTCATCCAACTATATTCTTTATACATAAACCATAATCACAACCTTGTTATATTATATATAGAGTAATGTTAAACACAGTCATTAAGTATGTAAACGTCGTATAGTCTATTTGAAAAATAATGGGTTTCTCTAATAAAGCATATGTTTTTTATGTAAATTCCATATATATGCACTTTTTTCGATGAGAGAATAACTAGGGGTGAAAACTGACACCTTTAGTGAGGTTTTTGGGCAAAACAGACGCCGACCTACGTTTGAAAAAATGAAGGGGCAACCAACAGTAACCGATTGATGGGAGGAGGAAAACCGGCCATCTCAACTATGACAGTTCTTTGGCAGCTCTTGGTCGGTTTTCGATTCGTGTAGATGCAAGATTTTTCACAAAAAGAGAGAGAGAGTTGCAGAAAGCCGATCGGGGAGGAAGGTCTGGGACCTGGAAAGAAGATGACCTCGAAATTACGTTGTTCCACTTAAGTTTAAGTGGAACGGCGCCGTTCCATACATAAGTTTTTCATACGTTTTAAATAAAACGACGCCGTTTGATTTAATATCAAACGGCGTCATTTCAATTATGTTTCGTATACTTATAAGGGTGGCAATATGTTACACGACCTGTTAACCCAACACGAACACGACATAATAATAGCGGGTTAGAGTTTAATTTTAAAAGGTTCAGGTCAAAACGGGTTGACCCGTTAAGACACGATTGCTTAACCAATTGATAACGGGCCAACCCGTTATGACACGATATAACCCATTATGATACGTTAAGAAAGTTAAAATTACAATTATACCCTTATACCTAAAAGTAAAATTGTTAGAATTTCATTTTTGATAATTATTTAGATTGTAATTTTAGACTTGTAATTAGTTTTATAATTTTTATAAATATTGTTATTTTAAAATTTATATAAAATTATGCTAAATTTAATCAGGTCAAACTGATTAATTTTAAGCATATTCAACCCATTTATATAAACAGTTTGAAACGGGTCATATTGTGTCGTGTTAACCTATTTCGTAATATTCACTAATGGGTCAAAACAGGTTGACATAACACGACTCGTTATATTAATGGGTCGTGTTAGGGTTTGAAATTTTGACAAGATAAGCTTAACGGATCGGGTTAGGGGTCCACCTTTAAACCGAGACCGAACCACTAAACGTCGGTTTCTTTAAAAACCCACCACACACCGACCAGTTCTAGCCGGTCGGTCTGCATTGATGGCAATCAGTTTTTTCAGTTTGTGTACAGCCATAAGAATAGCACTTGCACGCTCTAACTTTATCTAACAATTTTGTCAAATATATATACACACACACACAAACATCATAGAGAGATAGAGAGTTTCTTTTTAATTTTTCCTTGAGTAAAAGTGGACGGTGGAAGGGTCGAAGAGATCGTCGGCAACACAGAGAGGCATCCACCAATCCAAGTGCTTCTACGGAGATGGATAGATCTACGATAGAATGTACCGAGTAGTGTATTCTTGTTTTTTTTACTTTTTTCATTTCTTAATGTTTAAGAAAAAAGTCAATGCATTTTTTTTTTATAATAATAAAAAAAGGAATCCACCAATCGGTGCATTCCATTGGCACACCCTCGATCTACTTAACATTTCTCCACCAGACCAGAATAGAAAGATGGCATCCATTATCGAGAACAGAAATAATAGTAAATACATAGGATGAGGTAGTTACAATACACGCCAAAGATGAGTTTGATTTACTGTATATCAAAGTCTTGATAATGCTTTAAATAAGAAACCTGTTTGAAATTTCACTATTAATGCATATTTGAGATTGCGGTGAAAAATATAGCTTATAACTTTAGGACTTATAACTTATAATTTAACTAATAAGTTCTACTATTAAGAGTTATTTACTATTTAGTAATCATATGATTAAAACACTTTCAAAGATATAAAGTTTGTTAGGAAAAAAATTAAAAAAAAAAAAATACTTTCTGAGGTAGAAATGACGATTATTTGAATTTTTAACTATTATGATCATATTATTAAAAGTTTAAAAGTTGTAATTATTTTAAAGTTGTATGGATATTTTCGTCCATTGTGAGTTTTTTTTAAATTCGAATTACATTCCGCATTATCTAAAAAAATACGTTTGAGAAAAAATATTAAAATAATATTTTTCCTCAAATGTACTTTTTAACTTATTTAAGATTAAAAGTGCTTTAACATTTAACACTCAAATGATCTTATTTTTTTATTACAGAACTTTTAAGAATATTTAAGCACTTTTTAAAACTCCTAATGCAACTCCAAATAGACCTTTATTAGGTCCGCCGAGTGATCCACATTAAACGCGGGATTTGGAAATTAAAAGACGGGAAAAAAACAAATAGCAATAGCGTGAGTACAAGCTTTACATTATAATCATAGAAGTATAACTGTAATAATTATGTAAATAGGAAAAACCTATTAACACCTATAATTCCCAAAGAAAGAAACTCTGTTTATATCCAATCCGTTAAATGATAATGGTGATATCTTTTTCATAGAAAATATAATGGTCATTCAAATTTAAAATAATTAAAACAGCTATATCCAGTAATCGAAAGTCATGTTCGACAAATTGAGAGGTATACGAATGTGCTTTTTTCAAATGAGTAATGCTACTTATCATTTTAATTCTCATCATTATATTTCATGATGTGACATTAGATAAATAGAGACTATTTATTATATTTCACAGTCTAATATCTCTCACAGTATAATATCCGACAATGAAAAGTAGCTTGACTCAAAACATTACAATGAATAGTGCAATGAGCTGGGAATCCAGCCAATTATTCATCGCCTAGGCACCCACAAGCTAACGGGCAGGCAGAGGTGACAAACAAGTCTTTACTCAGAATTTTAAAAAGTAAGCTAACATAAAGGAAAGGTGAGTAGTTAGAAGAACTCACAGGAGTACTGTGGGCATATAGGACAACAGTGAAGACCCCAACAAGCGAAATACCATTCATATTGACTTTCGGGAGTGAAGCAATCGCCCTAGTGGAAATTGGTTTGCCTACATACCAAACCCGCCATTTTAATTAAATAGAGAACAATGAAGCACTGGAGGAGCACCTCAACCTCCTAGAGGAGAAAAGAGAAGAAGCCAAAATCCAAAACGTCATCCAAAAAAGAAGGATAGAGCACTACTTCAATAAGTGGGTCAAGCCCAGATCTTTTAAAATAGGTGACCTGGTTCTCAAAGAAACAGGAGTGACAACACAAGATGAAGGAAAGCTCGGGCCACGTTAGGAGGGCCATACATAGTGGTAGCTAACAATTGACCGGGATCATACTGCTTCAAGGACAGCCAAGGAAAGGAGTTCCAACACCCTTGGAACACTGAGCATCTAAAGAAGTTCTACCCTTGATTCTTTTAACTATGTATTCAATAAAGCAAGATCAATAAAGACGGATGGTTGTTCAGTTTGCTTGCCCACGACCCCCATACTTAGTCGCCAAAGTCGAGTTCAAAGAGTCGTGGTGTAATCAAAGGGAGTGAAGGTCAAAAGACCCCGCGACTCGGATACTTAGTCACCAAAATCGAGTCTAAAGACTAGTGGTGTGACGCCTCCAAATTCCGTTTGGGATCGGACGGATATTTGAAGCGTCGAGACATGCAACACAAGGTTACCTACTCCCGTTCATGACATATAAGATGCAATGTTCCTAACATGCATCTAACATTATGCAATATTCGCAGCGGATAAATTTTTTTTTCTTTAGCAATACTATGCACCAAATTGAAAATATCTCAAATACTTAAAACATACTTCATACATAACGATCCATTAAACATCTAAGATCACAACACTAATCCAAAATGGTTATGATCCAAAAAGATACTAGAGATGCAACTCCATAGTACAAGTAGTAATTTAAGTTAACTACTACATTAACATTGACGTCGCATCATCGCTCAGTCAACTGTGTCTAGTTGGTTAACTCCCAATTCTTCTTCAGATCCTGTAACAAGATCTACCATTCGGGGGGAATGGTAATTGGGACTACTATAGTGAGATTTGATTATAAATCTTAGTAAGTTAACAAAAAACCTCCACACAGGCTAATGATGCATGCATGATAGTAAAAGCATGAATGCATAATCAAATTCATAAGTAATTAAAGTATAACTTAACGTACAACATAGCATAACTGACATAACTTAAATTGAAATGTGAACTGAACTTGACTTGACATGAACTTGATCTGAAACTTATTCTTTAACTGCTTAAATACATACTCCACAGTTGTTGTGGCCCCATTTATTCTACGTGTCACAATTGTTGTGTCTCACGTAGTGTATGCGTCACAATTGCTGTGACCTCATACTTCGTGTGCCTGAAACTTATTCTTTAACTGCTTAAATACATACTCTACAGTTGTTGTGGCCCCATGTATTTTACGTGTCATAATTGTTGTGTCTCACATAGTGTATGCATCACAATCGCTATGACCCCATACATAAGTAATTAAAGCATAACTTGACGTACAACACAGCATAACCGACATAACTTAAATTGAAACGTAAACTAAACTTAACTTGACATGAACTTGAACATGAACTTAATATGTACGTGACCATAACATAACATAACATAAACTTGATCTGAAACTTATTTTTGAATTGTTTAAATACATACTCTACAGTTATTGTGGCCTCATGTATTCTACGTGTTACAATTGCTGTGTCTCACGTAGTATATGCGTCACAATTGTTGTGACCCCATACATAAGTAATTAAAGCATAACTTGATGTACAATATAGCATAACTGACATAACTTAAATTAAAACGTGAACTGAACTTGGCTTGACATGAACTTGCTCTGAAACTTGATTTAACATAAACTTGCTCTGAAACTTGAGTTAACATGAACGTGATCTGAAACTTATCCTTTAACTGCTTAAATACATACTCCACAGTTGTTGTGGCTACGTGTCATAATTGCTGTGACTCCATACTTCGTGTGCTTGAAACTTATTCTTTAACTGCTTAAATATATACTTCACAGTTGTTGTGGCCCCATGTATTTTACGTGTCACAATTGTTGTGTCTCACATAATGTATGCGTCACAATTGCTGTAACCCCATACATAAGTAATCAAAGTATAACTTGACGCACAACATAACATAACTGACATAACTTAAATTGAAACGTGAACTGAACTTGACATAAACTTAATCTGAAACTTGACTTAACATGAACTTGTTGTGAAAAACGATGACAATGAATTTAAAAAAAATATATGGAACGAGAAAACAATCACACACGACACAAGATTTACGTGGTTCGGCAAATTGCCTACGTCCACGGGAGCTGCAGAGGATTTTATTATTGAGGAATATCACACTACAATGATGGATCAATCACTGTACGTCCACAGTGTTTCTACAATACGACCATATGACATAATAATCATATATATAGTCAAACGGCGGAAAAAACCCTAGAACTGTGTAAAATGCATGTTCGCTTGAGCAGCGTGTCGAGCGCGCGTCGAGCGAACTTCCTTCCCGCATCCGCTCGATCTCACTGTCGAGCTGATATCGAGCGCTCGAATCTGTCTGACTTTGCTCGAGCGGCCAATGCCTCCGCTCGAGCGATGTGGACCAGACTCCACAATACTCAACAATTCTCCCACTTGGAGACTGGTACACTTGCTATATCGCCGTCTTCCTCAAATATGATATCCTCCACCTTTGCAACTCACTGCCCCTGTCTTCATGCTAGAAAACTAACTGAAGTTGCGCACAACTTTTGCACAACTTTAGTTTCTCAAGTGTAACACCCTTTGTCAACATATCAGCAGGATTCTTGCTTCCACAAATCTTCTCAAATAACAACTGTCCGACATCTAACAACGATCGTATGAAGTGATACTTGATCTGAATGTGCTTGGTCCTGGAATGAAATGTTGGATTCTTGGCAAAGAATATGGCACTCTGACTATCACTATAGAGAGTGTCTTTCTGATTCTTTTTACCCAACTCCTCCAAGAAGCCCTGTAGCCATAACATCTCCTTTGCAGCCTCTGACACTGCAATATACTCAGCTTCTGTAGTAGACAAAAAAACTGTTTTATGTAGATTAGAACCACATGACACTGTAGTACTACCAAGTGTATAAACAAAACCTGTGGTACTCTTTCTGCTATCAATATCTCCAGCTAGATTAGCATTAACATAGCCCTGCACCTCCAAGCTCTCTCCAGAGAAACACAAACAGGTTTCTGAGGAACCCTTTATGTACCTCAAAATCCATTTTACTGCTTCCCAATGTTGCTTTCCTGGGTTACTCATGTATCTACTCACAACTCTCACTGCATGGGCAATACCTGGTTTTGTGCAAACCATAGCATACATAAGTGAACCAATAGCTGAGGCATAAGGAACCTTACTCATGTAATCTTGTTCCTCCTCTGACTCAGGTGATTGATTCTTGCTGAGTCTGAAGTGACTGCCCAAGGGTGTGCCAACTGGTTTGGCCTTATCTATATTAAACCTGCTGAGTACCTTTTTCACATACTCAGTCTGTGAGAGTCTCAACGTACCTCTGACACTATCTCTGACAATTCTCATGCCAAGGATTTGCTTTGCAGCTCCCAAATCCTTCATTGCAAAGTGCTCTGACATCTGCTTCTTCAGATTATTGATCTCATCAATACTAGCCCCTGCAATAAGCATATCATCCACATACAACAACAGAATAATATAAGAATTGTCAAAGTGCTTGACATAGCAACAGTGATCTGCCTGACATCTAATGTACCTTGCACTGTGCATGAAGTTATCAAATTTCTTGTACCACTGTCTAGGAGCTTGCTTCAGGCCATACAAGCTCTTCCTCAACCTGCAAACTGAACCTTGTTTTCCCTGTACCACAAACCCCTCAGGCTGATGCATGTAGATGTCTTCTTCAAAGTCTCCATGAAGAAAAGTTGTCTTCACATCTAATTGCTCAAGAAATAAATATTTAGTAGCAACCATAGCTAGTATCATTCTGATGGTTGTGATCTTCACCACAGGAGAAAAGATCTCAGAATAATCAATACCCTGCTTCTAATGAAAGCCTTTTACAACAAGTCTGGCCTTGTACCTCTTACTGCCATCATACTTAGTTTTCACCCGGTACACCCACTTGTTGTGTAATGCCTTCTTTCCTGATGGAAGTTCTGTCAACTCCCATGTATGATTACCTAACAGGGAATCCATCTCATCTTTCATGGCCAACTCCCATTTGCTAGAATTTTCATCTTGCAAGATTTCTTTGTAACTCTGCGGTTCTCCACCATCTGTCAATAGAATGTAATTCAAAGTAAGTGAGAAACATTGTGGAGGACGTATAGTCCTAACTGACCTGCGAACTGCAACTGTAAGAGTGGACGGTTCTGAAACTGCTTGCGGAATAATAGGAATGGGTGCACTGGACCCACTCTCCCCGTCACTCACATCTCTACACTGCACTGTGACCTCTGGTAGGTCATCCAATCTTACAAACTTGGACTCCTGAGGAGCTACTACAGAAGCTGTACTAGACTTATCCTTGTACATGATTTTCTCATTGAAAATCACATTCTTACTTCTTATGCTTTTTCGACCCTGATCATCCCAGAAACAATAGTCAAATGCCTCGTCTCCATAGCCAATGAAATAGCATTTCTTTGACTTAGTCTCAAGTTTACTACGAGCATCAGAATCAATAAGCACATAAGAAAGACAACCAAAAGTTTTAAAGTGAAAAAATTTGACCTCTTTCCCGCTCCAGACCTTCTCAGGCAATCCACAATCCAGTGGAACTGATGGCTCTCTATTTATCAAGTAAACGGTAGTGCTGACTGCATCTGCCCAGAAAGTGGGTGGTAATCCAGCGTGCAACCTCATGCTTCTAGCACTCTCATTAATGGTTCTATTCATACGCTCAGCAACTCTATTTTGTTGTGGTTTCCCAGGAATGGTCTTCTCCATTCTGATACCCAGAGCTGCACAATACTCCTTGAACCCATCATCAACATACTCACCACCATTGTCAGATCTCAAACATTTTAGTTTCAAGCCTGTCTCTATCTCAACCATGGCTTTCCAAATTTTGAACACATTAAATACTTCAGATTTATGCTTCAAAAAATAAACTCATACCTTCCTACTATGGTCATCAATAAACGTAACATAGTAGCGAGAACCTCCAAGAGATGCCACTAGGGAAGGACCCCACACATCTCCAGCCATCGTATTTTCTCAGACCCGAACCTTGGCTCTTGATACCAATTGTTGTGAAAAACGATGACAATGAATTGAAAAAAAAAATATGGAACGAGAAAACAATCACACAAGACACAAGATTTACGTGGTTCGACAAATTGCCTACGTCTATGGGAGCTGCATAGGATTTTATTATTGAGGAATATCACACTACAATGATGGATCAATCATTGTATGTCCACAGTGTTTCTACAGTACAGCCATATGAAATAATCATATATATAGTCAAACGGCAGAAAAAAACCCTAGAGTTGTGTAAAATGCATGTTCACTCGAGCGGCGTGTTGAGCGCACGTCGAGCGAACTTCCTTCCCGCATCCGCTCGAGCTCACTATCGAGCTGACATCAAGCGTTCAACTCTGCCTGACTTCGCTCGAGCGGTGTAGACCAGACTCTACAGTACTCAACAAAACTTGCTCTGAAACTTAACTTAATATGAACGTGATCTGAAACTTATTCTTTAACTGCTTAAATACATACTCCACAGTTGTTGTGGACCCATGTATTTTACGTGTCACAATTGCTATGTCTCACGTAGTGCATGTGTTACAATTGCTGTGACTCCATATTTCGTGTGTTTGAAACTTATTCTTTAATTGCTTAAATACATACTCCACAGTTGTTGTGGCCCCATGTATTCTACGTGTCACAATTGCTGTGTCTTACATAGTGTATGCGTTACAATTGCTGTGACCCCATACATAAATAATCAAAGCATAACTTGACGCAAAACATAGCATAACTGACATAACTTAAATTGAAACGTGAACTGAACTTGACTTGACATAAACTTGATCTGATTAACATGAACTTGCTCTGAAACTTGACTTAACATGAACGTGATCTGAAACTTATTCTTTAATTGCTTAAATACATACTCCACAGTTGTTGTGGCCCCATGTATTCTACGTGTCAAAATTGTTGTGTTTCACGTAGTATATGCGTCACAATTGCTGTGATCCCAAACTTCGTGTGCTTGAAACTTATTCTTTAACTGCTTAAATACATACTCCATAGTTATTGTGGCCCCCTGTATTGTACGTGTCACAATTGCTATGTCTCACGTAGTGTATGCGTCACAATTGCTGTGACATCATACATAAGTAATCAAAGCATAACTTAACGTACAATATATTTAACATGACATACTTGCAACAATGAACATGACATAACATACATAATAGATGACATATTTAACATGATGTACTTGCAATGTATAGTAATAATTGACAGAATATCTTGTGTAACAGATCAAAACTCATGACAAAATGAATTCTGTGTAACAGACAAATATGTGATAACTTGACATGGCATGACATATATGATAACACATACATACACTGTAGTTCATTTACTTAGCAAACATACACAGTAAACTGTTAGTAAGTTAAAAGTTAACTTACCTCGATCTCCGCATTTCTTATAAAAGTTCAAGTACAATCACAAGGAACTGTAATTAGTGATTCTAAAAGTTAGAACTAAATCACTAATAATTTAAAATATGGAAAAATACTAACTTAAAGAGTAAAATTTCCATTTTACCCTCTATATGTAGGAAAATGACCGTTTTACCCTAACATAAGAATTTTGCATGCTAACTCCAAAACTCACCAAAATTTACATGCCACATGTAAATTTTATTCTAAACTCAAATATCAATTTAGAAAAATTTAAAACTAATCACAACTATTAAAATTCCATAGGGCCAAATTTTTCATATGCTATTTCCATTGATTTTTGTTTCTAACTTGTTTTGATTAACATTTTGATCTATGACTTATAAAGATGTGATTTTTAAACCAAACCGTCACATGATTTAAAAAGATGACCTAAAACATATATAAGCTTCTAATTCAAGATCACATGGTTAAACATTAACCAAAACATAAATTGAGCCAAGAATATCCACACTTTGGCCTATCCAAACATCTTTTTACATAATATTTCATATTTTTGAAACTAACATCAAATATTTTCAAAATAATATTCTAATATGTATATAAGAGGTTTAGGATTGTCCAATAAAATTATCAAAGCCATTGGAATAGATTTAAACCACCAAAGATTTAAACTTTCTCAAAACAAAAATTGTTTTTCCTCTTTTAGTTTCTAAGTTTCTATATCTAAGAAAATATTTCAACAAAACCTTTAATCATGCAACAAATCTTAAACTAATAATCATATACACATGTTAAAAATACTCCATAAAAATTTCGGACCGATCTATCCATTAGCTTGGTCAAAAACTCTAAAATACAATATATTCTCCAGTTTATCTCCTAGAATAACCTTTCTAGAGTTTAAACAATATTTAACTGGTCAAATAATCTTCAAATGGAACAAATAAGATATCCACATAAACTAAACTAAAAAATGAACAATTTGTATGAATGAGACTTTATGATAAAATGCTTACAAAAGCTTCGAAATGGACGTGCAAAAGAACACCTAAAAACTGTCCAAGAGAGTGTTTGGTGTTCATTCAATGAAAGGTGTAAAGGAAGATGATCTCGTGAGAAGTGGCTGGAGGGATTTATGCACAAAATATGGAAGAGGATGAGGCTGAAATGAGAGTTGAGTGTTGGTCTCTCTTACCCAATAATATCCACAAAAATCAGCTCAAGATATTTTTACCCAATAATATCCACTAAAATCAGTTCAAGATATTTTTACTCAAAAATATCCACAAAAATCAGCTCAAGATATTTTTACCTAATAATATCCACAAAAAATCAGCTCATGATATTTTTACCTAATAATATCCACAAAAAATCAGCCCAAGATATTTTCTAATGGTAGAGTATAGAATTGGAAAAGTGAGATAACTCTTTGATTTTTTTCCTTATAGAACCTTCTAGATCCTCTTGATGACATCTGATTAGCCATGTAGGGGGATGAAATTACTTGGCCAAAATCAATGCTAAGGTGTCCAATTAAAACTTTTCTAACTTAATTTGGACATTTCACACTTCTGATACCATAATAAGTAATAACACTAACTATGTGGTTAGACTAAAACCTATAAGATTAATGGATTCGTGAAAACTTATGGGGTCTTCATGAGATTCCTAAATCTAATAAAAATTTCACAATTAAATTTCTAGTGGTTGTTACAAGTGGTGCAGCCAAAGGGCATGGAGATCAAAATAACCCATGACTCCCTCACTTAGCCACCAAAGTCAAGTCCAAAAACTCACAGTGCAGCCAAAAGGTGTGGAGGTTAAAAGATCCCACGACCCCCATACTTAGTCACCAAAGTCGAGTCCAAAGACTCACGGTGCTACCAAATGGCATGGAGGTCAAAATGCCCCACGACCCCTATACTTAGCCATTGAAGGGCAGTGAGCATACAGACCAATAGAGTAGATTAAACTAAGCGTGAAGATCATAGAGTCAACTCAAAGAGAGCAATACATTAGTAGCAAAGTATTACAACACATCAGCACTAAATTGTCCAAATTATTTCCAAAAAAAAAAATACAAAAATTCAAATTACAAAAGTTCTAGCCATTATGGTCCACAAACTTCATCCATAAAAGGTAAGAAAATCTTCAGAAAGGTGGAGCAAGAGAAAGCATTGTCAAGGGTGGGGTGTTGAGGGTGATGGGGAGTTCAAGAAAGTGTTGAGTAGTTCTGTGCCCCAAGGAGTCGACGAATTGGACTGTAGTGTCATCAGGTTTGAAGGCCTTGAGGTCCAAGCACTTCAAGTCAGTTTGACGATGAGTCAGTAGGTGAGCTCGCAAGCAGGCCACACCAGCCCCATACCCATAACCAAAGGCTCAATCCCTAAGACTTCTAGCAGAAGCCAGCTATGGATGTAAAAGAACCACCTCGCGCCCTTGAAGCAGTCAATTCTACTTCCAACTCCAATAGTCATTACTTACACTCCTTCATCTTCCCATCCAGATGTAGCATGGCTTAACTCATCTTGTCCTACTTATCATCTGTTTCCTTCCAATCCTTCTAGTAGGCAGCAAACCTCCTGCGCAGATCTTCATAAGACCCTTTCTTCTCCAACAGTCGAAGGCTAAATTGCCTCTAAGTGTCCTCATGCGATGCCTTAACCTCTGAAAGCTCCAAGGAAAGTTGCCTGCTGTAACAGCTCGCTAGAAATTCAATTGTGAAATTTCTATTAACTTTAAGAACCTCGTGAAAACCCCATAAGTTTTCACGAATCCATTAATCGTATAGGTTTTTGTCTAACTATATAGTTAGTGTTATTATTTACTATGGTATCAGAAGTGTGTTTTTGATTATTGGAGATAGTTAGAAGTGTCAAAATGTATTATGGTTTGTGCCATTAGACTCGGAGGGTTATTTAAAGTCTTATGGCGCAATAACATTTTTTCATATTTTCGGACAAAACGTCTGTTCAAAACTATTGGGTAAAAATATTTTGAGTTGATTTTTATAGATATTATTAGATAAAAATATCTTAAGTTGATTTTTTGTAGATACTATTGGATAGAATATTATGAGATAATCTTTTATAGATATTTTGGGTAGGAGAAAACTACACTCAACTCTCAACTCCAGCCTCATCTCTTCCATATCTCATCCATAAGTATCTCCAGCCACCTCTCCCCACGAAATTATCTTCATTTACACTTTCCATTGAAAGAATATCAAACACTATCTCTCGGACAGCTTTTAGGAGGTCTTTTGCACACCCATTTCGAAGCTTTTGTAAGTGTTTTATCATAAAGTCTCCTTCATATAAGTTGTTCCTTTTTTAGTCTAGTTTACATGGATATCTTATTTGCCCCATTTGAAGATCATTTGGTCAGTCAAATATTGTGTAAACTATAGAAAGGTCATTCTGGGAGATAAACTGGAGAATATGTTATAGTTTGGAGTTTTTGACCAAGCTAATGGATAGATATTGGTCCGAAATTTTTATGGAGTATTGTTAACATGTATATGTGACTATTGGTTGAGGATTTTTGCATGGGGCCACAACAACTGTGGAGTATGTATTTTTCATGTTAAGTCAAGTTTGTGTAGAATACATGGGGTCACAACAACTGTGGAGTATGTATTTACACGTAGAATACATGGGGCCACAACAACTGTGGAGTATGTATTTTTCATGTTAAGTCAAGTTTGTGTAGAATACATGGGACCACAACAACTGTAGAGTATGTATTTACACGTAGAATACATGGGGCCACAACAACTGTGGAGTATGTATTTTTCATGTTAAGTCAAGTTTCAGATCAAGTTCATGTCAAGTTAAGTTCAATTCATGTTTCAATTTAAGTTATGTCAATTATGCTATGTTGTACGCCAAGTTATGCTTTAATTACTTATGAATTTGATTATGCATTTATGTTTTTACTGTCATGCATGCATCATTAGCTTGTGTGGAAGTTTTTTGTTAACTTACTGAGATTTGTAATCAAATCTCACTTTGGTAGTCCCAACTACCATTCCCCCCGAATGGTAGATCTTGTTACAGAACCTGAAGGAGAATCAGGAGCCGATCAACTAGACACAGTTGACTAAGCGACGATGCGACGTCAATGTTAATATAGTAGTTAACGTAAATTACTACTTGTACAATGGAGTTGCATCTTTAGTAATTTTTGGATCATAACCATTTTGGACTAGTGTTGTGATCTATTCAATGGGTCTTTATGTATGAAGTATGTTTTAAGCATTTGGGATATTTTCAATTTGGTGCATAGTATTGCTAAAGAAAAAAATTATCCGCTGCGAATATTGCATAATGTTAGATACATATTAGGAACATTGCATCTTATATGTCATGAACGGGGGCAGGTAACCTTGTGTTGCATGTCTCGACGCTTCAAATGTCCGTCCGATCCCAAACGAAATTTGGGGGCGTCACAGGGTGGTATCAGAGCAAATACGTCTCTGGGCAGTAAATCCACATGTCCTTAGGAAATGCACCAAACATTAGGTTTGAAATTTTAGTCGTCAGTAGGTTTGAATTTCTTAAGATATGAAAGGTAGTATATGATTTTTATACATATACTCGTATGTTTCAAGAAGGGACACATGACTCGGGATACAATACCTCGGAATCCTAGGGGAGATAACAATCAAGAGGATCAGAATTTCCCGAT
The DNA here is from genome assembly GCF_018687715.1 of Carya illinoinensis. Classification (NCBI taxonomy): domain Eukaryota; kingdom Viridiplantae; phylum Streptophyta; class Magnoliopsida; order Fagales; family Juglandaceae; genus Carya; species Carya illinoinensis. The sequence goes on along the minus strand of NC_056756.1, from coordinate 18,647,576 downwards.
AGATGAAGGATTAGTTGAGGTAAACATAGTTAACGTTAATCTGATTGCAATTGATGGTAGTATTGCATTATTATTATTTTGGAGTAGGTCAAGTCTTTGGGGTTGGTAAATTGTACATTATTTGATTCAAACGAGTCATTGTTTCTGTTAATTGTGGTAGTACTTGAGAATTCAGCTTGGAACTTGAATTGTTACCCTAGTGGTAAGAGTAACAATTTTCATTAGAAGTATTATTGTTCATACCAATGTAGATATAGAATAGTTTTTAGTAATATGAGAAATGATATGTAGGATTGATGAATGGTATTCCACATATTTAGATGATTGTTTTGATTCTGAGAATACGATACAAATTGTGTTTGGAAGAGTAATTTGATTAGGAGAAGCTTTATCCTTAGTAGGATTCATTTATGATAATAGTATTACCACGCCGCCAATAAATGATTTCTAGCAAAGCACTATCTTTATGGATACATAGATCGATCTTCTTTTGAAGACTATTATATGGGGAGTAAAATCTTGGTCTTGAGGATCTATGTGAACATTAGGAACAAATCATTTAGAGTTAGAATAATTGATAACTCATGATGGATAGAAGAGTTATGACAATCATAAGAGAGAAAGTCTCAAGTTTAAGTTATTAACTGGTCAGTTATCGAAGTACCACCTAGGAAGATGACTGATTGTTGCGATTATAAAGAAGTAAGTTAGTCCTAGACCAGTAGAACTCCTTGAGGTTTTTATTAACTTGAAGATTACTGAGAGTTTGGATATGCATGATTAAATGCATATTTATATGAGTCATTGGATCATATCATATATATGAAAATCCCTGAAAGAAATAAAATGGAGCACATAAAACATCTACCAGAAGATAGAAACACAAATATAGTGAAGTATTATTTTATTATCATAAAGCAAAATTACATAAATTTGAGGCTCTTTGCCTCAATCTTTAAACACTCTTGCTCTTCAAAAATCTGCATGTCTTTCCTATCTAAAGGAGTAGCCACTCGAAAAGAAGAGTTAAGCAAAGATTTTAAATCTCTGTTCTCTCGCTTTACTGCTTCTATCTTCATGTTGGATTCCATAAGAAGCCTCTGAAGGATAGAAATTTTCTCGTGGAGTTTGTCAACCCCACTAGTCCTGGATTGCAGTCGCTGAGAATATGCGACAATGGCTGATGAGTATCGAGTACCGAGACTCACAAGCTCGTAGATAAGTTCATTATCTGACTTATTAGTCAGATCATTATTGGATTGCATTACAGCACCTACGGAAAAAGCATAAACTACTGGTGAACGAGGTGCAGAATACCTCATGTTTTGATAATGAGAAGATTGCTGAGCCATTGCAAAGTGAGTAAGCAGAAAGAGATTGCAGAGTAAGAATGCAGACTAATTTCAGAAAAGTGAAGAAGATGAGATGAGAAAGAAGATGAACTGAATAATTATTTTATAGAGAAAATTATGACGAATCATCTCTCGTGAATCATTTCTCTACAAGAGACAAGAGCAATGTAGTATCATAGCTGCGGTGCCTGACAATTACAGAAGAACAAAGTAGTGTCGTAGCTATGCGGCGCCTGACAACTACAGAAGACCTATAAAAATCATGCGCATTAGAGTTGTCTGGTCTAAAACAGAGGGCCACTGATTTAAAAAAAAAAAAAACAGAGAGAGAGAGGATAACGGCTTAATTTTGATGAATTCTCTACTAGCTTTGGTATTTACAAGAACACTTAAAGTATATCGCTTATGTTTTTCTAAAGAAGAGTTTCGGAAGATTATTTACTTGAAATTTTAGGTTTGGAGAGTGTGTCGATACAACTTGGCCAACCTTGTGGAAAGAAGTATAATATAATTGTTGATTAAAATAAGAGAGTTAATGAATGACATAATCTCAAAGGCAAATATATACGGGATAGACACCAGGTTGGTAAGCAAAACATAATCATTAACTTGTTATTTCTTACTTACTTCGATTTCGAGGACGAAATCTTTTTTTTAGGAGGGGAGATTGTAACAGCCCGCTAGAAATTTAATTGTGAAATTTCTATTAAATTTAAGAACCTCGTGAAAACCCCATAAGTTTTCACGAATCCATTAATCGTATAGGTTTTTGTCTAACTATATAGTTAGTGTTATTATTTACTATGGTATCAGAAGTGTGTTTTTGATTATTGGAGATAGTTAGAAGTGTCAAAATGTATTATGGTTTGTGCCATTAGACTCGGAGGGTTATTTAAAGTCTTATGGCGCAATAACATTTTTTCATATTTTCGGACAAAACGTCTGTTCAAAACTGTAGATATTATTGGATAAAAAGAAATATCTTGAGCTAATTTTCATGAATATTATTGGGTAAAAATATTTTGAGTTGATTTTTATAGATATTATTAGATAAAAATATCTTAAGTTGATTTTTTGTAGATACTATTGGATAGAATATTATGAGATAATCTTTTATAAATATTTTGGGTAGGAGAAAACTACACTCAACTCTCAACTCCAGCCTCATCTCTTCCATATCTCATCCATAAGTATCTCCAGCCACCTCTCCCCACGAAATTATCTTCATTTACACTTTCCATTGAAAGAATATCAAACACTATCTCTCGGACAGCTTTTAGGAGGTCTTTTGCACACCCATTTCGAAGCTTTTGTAAGTGTTTTATCATAAAATCTCCTTCATATACGTTGTTCCTTTCTGAGTCTAATTTACATGGATATCTTATTTGCCCCATTTGAAAATCATTTGGTCAGTCAAATATTGTGTAAACTATAGAAAGGTCATTCTGGGAGATAAACTGGAGAATATGTTATAGTTTGGAGTTTTTGACCAAGCTAATGGATAGATATTGGTCCGAAATTTTTATGGAGTATTGTTAACATGTATATGTGACTATTGGTTGAGGATTTTTGCATGATTAAAGGTTTTGATGAAAGATTTTCTTAGATTTAGAAACTTAGAAACTGGAAAAAGAAAAACAGTTTCTGTTTTGAGAAAGTTTAACTCTTTGGTGGTCTAAACCTATTCCAATGACTTTGATAATTTTATTGGAGGATTCTAAGCATCTTATATACATGTTATATTATTATTTTGAAGATATTTGGTGTTAGTTTCAAATATATGAAATTTTATGCAAAGAGATATTCAAATAAGCCAAAGTGTGGATATTCTTGGCTAAATTTATGTTTTGGTTAATTTCTAACCATGTGATCTTGAATTAGAAGCTTATATATGTTTTAGGACATCTTTTTAAAATATGTGATGGTTTGGTTTGAAGATCATATATTTATAAGTCATAGATCAAGAGATTTATCAAAACTAGTTGAGGAAAAAGTTTCTGTTTTTGGACTAAGTGTAAAACCAAAACTCCAAATGTTATTTTGTGATTTTGGTGACTTTAGTTTGATAATTTAAAGCATGGTTGATGTTAGGATGATATTATGAATATGTTAGAAGTAAGATTTGATTTTTGAAATTCTTGGAGATGTTTTGATTTAAGGTCAAAACTTGTGATTCAAGTGCTTGGATCTTTTTACAAAAAAAAAAAGTTTGGTGTTAATTATTAGCTTTTTCTAAATGGATGTTTTAAGTATGGTTTTGAACTTAGGATTGGAAGATGTTTGTTGCAAAATTTTGGTTTAAGCATGAGTTTTGAAGTTAGAAGGAATTGCAACAAAAATCAAGGGAAATGGCCTATGGATGTTTCGACCATAGTGTGTTCTTCATAGTTGTGTTTTGTTTTAAATTTTTCTGAGTTGATATTTAAGTTTATGACAAAATTTACATGAGGAATGTAAATTTTGAAAACTTTTGGAGTTAGTATGCAAAATCCTTAAGTTATGGGTAAAACGGTCATTTTTCCACATGTAGAGAGTAAAATGAAAATTTTACTCTTTAAGTTAGTATTTTCCATATTTCAAATTATTAGTGATTTAGTTCTAACTTTTAGAATCACTAATTACAGTTCCTCATGGTCGCACTTGAAGTTTTATAAGAAACGCGGAGATCGAGGTAAGTTAGTTTTTAACTTACTAGCAGTCTACTGTGTATGTGTGCTAAGTAAAGGAATTACAGTGCATGTATGTGTGTTATCATATATGTCATGCCATGCCAAGTTATCACGTAATTGTCTATTATACAGAATTTATTCTGTCGTCAATTTTATCTGTTACATAATATATTCTGTCATGTATTACTGTACCTTACAAGTACGTCATGCTAAGTATGTCATCTATTACATGTATGTTAAGTCATGTAATATTCACTGTTGCAAGTATGTCATGTTAAATATGTTGTCTATTATATGTTATGCAATGTTACGAAATATTTCTATCTCAAGTTGGTCATGTATTTCAACTTATATTCAAGTCACGTTATGTTACGTCAGGGCTTCAGTCATTTCGTATTCCAGTCACGTTTCATTTTGATTACTTATGTATGGGGTCACAGCAATTGTGACGCATACACTACGTGAGACACAGCAATTGTGACATGTAGAATACATGGGGCCACAACAACTGTGGAGTATGTATTTACACGTAGAATACATGGGGCCACAACAACTGTGGAGTATGTATTTTTCATGTTAAGTCAAGTTTGTATAGAATACATGGGGCCACAACAACTGTGGAGTATGTATTTACACGTAGAATACATGGGACCACAACAACTGTGGAGTATGTATTTTTCATGTTAAGTCAAGTTTCAGATCAAGTTCATGTCAAGTTAAGTTCAGTTCATGTTTCAATTTAAGTTATGTCAATTATGCTATGTTGTACGCCAAGTTATGCTTTAATTACTTATGAATTTGATTATGCATTTATGTTTTTACTGTCATGCATGCATCATTAGCTTGTGTGGAAGTTTTTTGTTAACTTACTGAGATTTGTAATCAAATCTCACTTTGGTAGTCCCAACTACCATTCCCCTCGAATGGTAGATCTTGTTACAGGACCTGAAGGAGAATCAGGAGCTGATCAACTAGACACAGTTGACTAAGCGACGATGCGACGTCAATGTTAATATAGTAGTTAACGTAAATTACTACTTGTACAATGGAGTTGCATCTTTAGTACTTTTTGGATCATAACCATTTTGGACTAGTGTTGTGATCTATTCAATGGGTCTTTATGTATGAAGTATGTTTTAAGCATTTGTGATATTTTCAAGTTGGTGCATAGTATTGCTAAAGAAAAAAATTATCCGCTGCGAATATTGCATAATGTTAGATGCATGTTAGGAACATTGCATCTTATATGTCATGAACGGGGGCAGGTAACCTTGTGTTGCATGTCTCGACGCTTCAAATGTCCGTCCGATCCCAAACGGAATTTGGGGGCGTCACACCTGCGGTTTTCTTTAGAGGTAGCCAACGCTTGGACATTCCAAGCATATCATTGCTCGACGAAGGCCAATTATTGCTTGGAGAATTTCAACTCTCCACTAACACGAGACAGCTAGGGGTGAGCTGAATCACACTCAGACTCTGCCAATTGCAGGCAAAGTTATGTTTGGCACTAAGGTACTTAGCCTGAAGCAACTCCCAGTGGAGCTCGGACGCCTCATCACGGAGGAGTTTAAGATCACCTTCCAGAGAGCAAATACTCCCATCAGCTTGTTCGAGGTAGGATTCTAACTAAGAAACTTCTTGCTTGGAAAAAAATGCAAACATTCACCTTTGGCATACCTCCAACTCCAAGTCGGCGAGGTCATTAACAATCTAAGTAGCCAAGTCTCCACGCCCTACAAAGCACAATAAAACTCTAAGGAATACACCACACAAGTAAAGGAGGAAAATAATGATAATGCAACTAGCAATGTCCTACTGAAAACAAGAAGTCTTTCAAGTGGCGTGACATCTCCACCATGGCCCCATCCTGAGGAAAGGAACCCAAGTGGAGAGGGTCCCTAGGCCCCCCTGTCATGGCTCGTTGATCTCCACCTGGGCCCTTCCCAAGGAATGTGTCAATAGCACATAAGAGGTGGCAGCGATTTCTATTTCGATCGCATAAGTGCTCTAGACCGAAGGGGTGACAAATACAAAAGTGTCGTCGAGGCTTCCTTCCTCTCTATTCCCATCTTCCTCATTCCCTTATCCATATAATCTTCCCTCGATGACCCACCCCCTTCCTTGGGGGTCAAGGAATCCACATCACCACCAAAGGAAGAGGGGAAAGAGTAAGGAATGGAGACCCTTTCATTGTTTTTGGATGGAGTTACACCCCCGTAAATAGTCACGGGTAAGGAACTTAGACTGGAGCCTTGGCCCCAAACACCTTAGACGCACCCCAATGGAAAAGGTGTCAAATATGGCAAACGCAAAGTCACCGCCGAAGGGAGTTGAGATTGATGAGAGAAGAGAGTAAAACTCGAAGGGTGGAGTACCCATCAAGTCTGACCCCTTCGCAAGCAACTCAAAATCAAAGGTTGTGTCCAAATCAACAAAGGCTTGGCCCATGAGCTCATCAAGGTCATCTAACTTGGAGGATGTGGGCAGCGATACGAGGGTTGGAGAAATGGGTCGTCTCCCTCTCAACAGAAGGCGTCTCCCTTTCCAAAGTGGGATCGACGCCAAAATCAATGGCCATATTTGGCCCAACTCCACTAGCTGCACCTTTAGTGTCTTCAGTTGGGCGGCTTGCGGGCGCCTCACCCTCAATTTGGCTAAGACGCTTCTTGAGAGCTTCAGAAGAAGGCCTCTTCTTGGAAGGGGGCTTCTTCACAGCTTTCAATTATGCCCATTTACATGGAAGTGGTTAAGTACAACGAGAAACCAGTCAATGTTGTCGGGAGCTAATAGCTTCTCCATCCACAGGACATCATCGTTTTCTTTAGCTCAGTTAAGGACAGTGTTGATGCGATCACGTTCGTGGTCGGTGAGATCTATGATGATCTTTTTGTCATCATGGACCTTTCCCTAATTAGCTCGAATGGAGAAATCCCAAATCTCCATTTCAAAGGCTGGGAATTCTTAGAAAGAAAAGAAAATCTTCTTTTGCTATTGTTTGGCATTCAAATGAAAACCTTCAAAGGCGCCAAACATTGAGAACGGACACAAAAACTACAAATATTACTTAACAGTCAATTCATATAGTAGAAAGAAAAGAACTCGGGGGCAGTCAAGTTTGGGTTTCTCTCACCCAAAGGTTTCAAAACCATGCAGAACACTAAATAGGAGCATATAGCACATGCCAAGCATGCGAATGGAGTTTGGCGGGAGCCAGTTTGAGAAAATCAAGAACGTCGCGAACAAGACCACAGAATGGAGACACAAACCGTGTGTCAGAGCACAAACTGTAAGGGCAACTTTTCCTCCTAGTTGACAGCACCCTTGGAGGGAATAATGAGATCCATAGAATTAGGGATACGACACGAAGCCCTCAGTTTCGTCAAATCTTGAGTTATGAGTGTGGAGAGTCAAGTGAACCATTCAAAAAAAGGTGAAGTCTAACACTTAGAAGATTCGAGCATAGAATATGAAGAAACTTTGGAAGGCGTTTGCATAGAAGCTTGGTGGGAAGAACCACGGTGAGCCATTTGATGTTTAGGTTGGAGGAAATAAAGTCAAGAGAGTGAGAGAGTGCGAGTCTTTGGAAGCCTTAAAGAATAGGGTGTAGAATGGGAAAGGTAGAACTCGAGAAGGAGAAATGATCCAACGAAATGGAAGAGGTAGGAAAAAGAAGGCAATGATGAGGATTCTTGGAAAGGCAAATGGATGGCAACGTTGTTGGTTATCATTCTTGAAAGTAAGGAGTAAAAGTGCTACACAAGCTCATACCCTAGTTAGCATAAATCCTCAACGTGGTAAGATCCTTAGGATCGCCACCTGTCTAGAGTTAGCAAGGTAGAGGGGGAAACGCGAGCTAGAGAATTTCTCATGTGCTGACACGAAGAAAATTTACAGGGTAACTGAAATGGATATTTGGAGCCTTGAACAAGAAACTCCATATATTAAAGGGCCCAAGTCTAAGACGCTAGGGACTGAGCTACGGGTTGGTCTTGTTTATATACATTGTAGATAATGGGAATAGATAACACCTCTGACTGATCAGGAATGTGATTTCTCCAATTTATACAAAGAGTCTTCAAGATAGACTTTGGAGTTTAATCGTTATCACCATCATCACGCCCCTATAAATAATACCTAAAGTTACCACATCTACACATTCATTCACATACTTCTATTGAGATCACTTCTATCTAACTTAAGCATTAGAATTCCACTAGGCATCATGTGCCGCCCACTGATTTTATTGCAGGTTATCTATGTTGTTGGTGGTGTGAAACAAATTCTTAACAAAACCTATAATCTAATACCACATCATGATATAATAAAAAAATGATGAGAAAACGGATTACGAATATATTTTTTCTCAAAACAAATGGTGCTTAAATAGAAACAGTAAACATCGACAATGTCATTGTCAAACAACTGAACAATAAAGCAATACTTTCAAGCGGCATCCATTTCATAACCCGGTTCGTAAACACTACAAATACGTTTTATTTAATAAATTATCCAAAAAGGAGAAAACCTCGAGTGACAAATGCTAATAGCATTCATAATGGCTTCTTTATTTTATTTTTCAAAATACATCATCAAAACTATTTTTTTTTTACAAACTAACTTTTATAATACACCATACATCAACTTATCTATTTTTCTACAGCATTTAAATATTCTTTTTTTAATATTTTTTATTCATTTCAAATATTTCCTCTAACTATTAATGATAACCTCATATATTTTGATATTTACAATATCTTTTCATATATAATATCATATTTTAAATTACCTAAAAACAAAGTAAAGGGATAAAAAATAAAAAAACATACCTGCCAACGACTTTGGCTAGAGCTCTTTTTCATTTTTTAACCATGAAATAATGCGTGATATCTTGATCATTTTCACTGAAAGTAAGTTTGGCTTAAACCAAACAAATCTGGTTTGTTCAGAAAAAGTTAATTTAATTTTGAGTATATGTTCCATATAACCAGATGCCCTACACTTGATTGAAAGGGTAACTTTATTATTAACATCAAGATTCATGCATAAAGTAAGTTAAAGATGATAGTGCTAGAGAGTAGATGAGGGATAAGAAAGCTAGGCTCGTGGATAAAGGGCTAAAATGAAAATAAGATAGAAAGTATAGGAAAAAGAAGGACTCGTTAAATTTACAAATAAGATGAGATAATTTTAAATAAAAGTTAAAATTTAAATAAAATATTGTTAGAATATTATTTTTTAATATTATTATTATTTTGAGATTTAAAAAAATTTAATTAGATTTTGAAAAAATTTAATTATTTATTATATTTTGTATAAAAATTTAAAAAATTATAATGATAAGATGAAACAATCTCTGAATCTAAACGAGCTCAAAATGAAAAACATAATTTTTTTTTTTTCAAAAAAAAATAGTTAGAAGAATGAACAATAACCACTAAATGTAGCAGGTTTATTGTAGCTAAATGGAAAATGGAAATAGAATAGATAATCCATTGGAGTGGACTTTTGGCTATCTTTCTTCATATTTTACAGAAATTTATATTTTACAAAATCCATTGTGAATGCTCTAATGATTTTCTTATATTTTATAAAAAAAAAAAAAACAAAAAAAAAAAAAAGCATATACAGGATGTTCATGAAATAGAGGAGGCACCAAGAAAATAATCCCACGACTTGAAACTGAATGTAGTAAACATTTTTTCAGGAGCATGGGAATATTCAGATCAATCACATAAATGTCAGATTCTAGGCTCCCCAAAAAAACATAGGGCAGAATGTAGCAACTCCGCCACAGCTTCTAAAGAATCAGTTTCCCATACATACAAAAGACTGAACTTCAAAAACCAGGAAGCGCTTACCATCTTTACTCGAACCATTTTATTGTTGCAATCTAATGGGTGTTGGTTTTTCTGGGTAGGAAAGGGGTGTCGTTCAAGGGGCTTTGGCAACTTCCCACAAAAAAGGTCGAATTATGGAAGCACAGCTCTGACTTCTTTCCTATCTGGTCCACATGCCTGCAACCAATATCAATGCAATCACCATCATAAGAACACAAAAAGATCGATCAGGTGAGAATCCATAACATTATTCATATACGCATGACGCAGCCAATTTCAAAGGTCAGAAATTCCACTCCATTTCATAAAGTGGTTAAAAAGCATAACGAGTTGTACAATTTGATCAAGTGGTATATCTCAATATTGGAGTTTTAAAGAGGAAGCAAAAACGATAAAAAAAATATTGAACACAAAAAATAAACAGGTATGATGTAACAAAGAGTACCTCGATTCCAAAACCTTTCACATATACATTGGTAAAGAGTTCGGAAGGATCGGGCATTGGGCTTTCCTGGAAATATTGAAGGTGAAAAAACAATGAACCATCAGGAAATTGAAAATATTCCATAATGTTTCTCCATAAATTGAAAAATATACAAACAAATAACAGCTACAACTAGGAACAAGAACTTTGAAACAATTTCAAAACTATAACTGCAAGAGTGCTTCCTACCTTGGCTTGAGCAATGGCTTCATCAACTTTTTTCCTTATTTCTTTCTCCGTATCCTGCAGAAGTGAGAAAATTATATCCAGTTGTGTTCTGTATCAGTACAGCATTCAATATAGACTTCAAATTCAAGCGTCATAAATTACCTTTAGCTCCTTTTCAGTAGCTAGATCATGAGACAATACCAGTTTTCTTACTCTTTCAACTGGATCACGCTCCTAGAATCATATTGGTAAAAAGAACACAAATTTAGACATGAATCCTACCAAATAAAATCAACTATTGCTTCCCTTTGTGGAAAGGAGTATCAGGTATGGATTGACCTGTCTCACACCAGAAATCTCATCACGAGTGCGGTAGGTGCTACCAGGATCAGACATAGAATGGCCGTGGTACCTGTAAGTGTCCATTTCAAGAATCTGAACACAAGCATCACGAATGAATCAACCAACATGTCTATAGATAGTAGAAGGAAAAAAAAATATATAGTCGAATTAAACTAGAAAGACATTCAGCAACTTTCACTCCTAAGCTAGAATTATATTTTAAGCCATCCTTTTATCAAGAGAATAACTGCCATTTTATCACCAGTATGAGTTCAATTAGAAGCCTACTAAAGTTAGGAACAAGTACAAGTAGAAGTCTACTATATAAAAAGCAGAATATAGTTATTTGATAATGAGGAAATCCGACGAAGTCCTACCCCATGTTAACATAATGATAAAAGCTTAAAAGTTGTTCAAACTTAAAAGCCCAGAAGGTGCATCCAGTCCACACTTAAAAGTCCTACCCCCAGGCTTAAATGCCTCGACGAGTTGCAGGGTCTGTCCCATGCACCTCTATTTTTCTGCTTTGTCTTCCTTAATAAACCAAAGCTTCAAAGCTCTTAAAAATAGAGGCTGCACATTTAGCTTTTAAGTGGCTTCTTGACCAAATTATTGTTAGTTTTTGGTCTGAATACCTCTCTCTCAGATTTCTTTCATTTATATAGAAAATATATTTACATAGGATGCTCACATAGGAAGGTTTCTATGTCAACTATTTACAGCAGTCGATACCTAATTCTACCTAATTTACAATCGCGTCTTCCAACCTAATGTTACAAAACTAATCCCATAAAATCCTCTCCGTAATTCTCTCGTAACACCCCCCCTCTCAAATTGATGCTTGTTGATCTTCCAGCATCAATTTGTCAACCAAGAACTGATGTCGGTGCTGAGAAAGGACTTTTAGAAATATGTCTGCAGTTTGATGTTCGGTGGAGATGTGAGGAAGAGTAATCACATGTTTGTCAAATGATTCACGGATGGAATGACAATTGATTTCAAAATGTTTCATACGTTCATGGAATATAGGATTAGCAGCAATTTGAATAGCATTGGTATTATCAGCATGAAGATGAGTGGAATGCAGTTGAGGAAAACCAAGTTCTCCTAATAACCCACGAAGCCAAGTGATCTCCGAACATGCTAAAGACATAGCACAATCCTCTGACTCAGTAAAGGACTTGGAAACTCTATCTTGCTTCTTACTCTTCCAAGAAATGAGTGCATTGCCTAAGAACATGCACCAGCCAGTAACAAAGCGAAGAGTATCCGCACAGTCGGCCCAATCAGCATCACTATATCCTACTAATTGTGAAGGAGAGTCTTTAGTAAAGAACAACCCGAGTGTAGAGGTGCCCTTCAGATATCGGATAATACGGTAGACAGCAGCTAAATGAAGATGTCATAGAGCCTGCATAAATTGACTAACGAGAGAATTACGGAGAGGATTTTATGGGATTAGTTTTGTAACATAAGGTTGGAAGATGCAGTTGTAAATTAGGTAGAATTAGGTACCGACTGCTGTAAATAATTGACATACGTACCTTCCTATGTGAGCATCCTATGTAAATATATTACAGAGAGGATTTTATGAGATTATTTTTGTAACATTAGGTTGGAAGACGCGGTTGTAAATTAGGTAGAATTAGGTACCGACTGCTATAAATAGTTGACATACGTACATTCCTATGTGAGCATCCTATGTAAATATATTTTCTATATAAATGAAAGAAATCTGAGAGAAAGGTATTCAGACCAAAAACTAACATGGTATCAGAGCCCCTCTGATTTCCGTCGCTTCGGTCTTAATCACGGTGCAATTTTTTTTTTGGAGGATTTTATTCACTGACTCAGTAAGTTCTTTCTTGCTCTTAGTGGGTCTCGACGCTTTCTATGGGGTCAAACCTTGTGGGTTTGAGCTTTGGTGGCTGTCGGACCAATTTTTCAGAGTTGGAAAACTCTGTCCTTTTGTGCGGGCCACTTCTCTCGGTGGTTTTTCGTGGTGGTTGCATCTCTTTGAGGCTATCGGCATCATCTAGTGGTTGTAATGGTCGACCATTTCTGGCATGACTGACGAAGGTGCTGGTCACCATTTTTCTCTCTGACTACTATCAGGCAGTGTAGTTTCTGGTGCTTGTCGGCAGATTGGTCCTGGTCGACAACTTATGGGTTGTTTCTGGTGGCCATAGGCACACGGGTGTCTCCATTAGTACCGATAGACAGTTTTTGTAGAGGAGTGTGTGGGTGTCAAGAGGCAGTCAGCATTTTCCGTGGCAGCTGAGTGAAGTGGAGTGACTGGGCTGCTTCTGGTGATCGACAAAGTGCTTCGTTTTTCACATAGGTCTGATTTGCCGATTCCATTGTGCTGGGTAGCTATTTCAATTGCTGGACAAGTGTTTTTTTTGGGTCTTGGCAGTACGTGGATTCTCGGCAGAGACATTTCTGGTTTGCCTCTCTGTTTTGTGCTTTTTTTATTACCTCATTTTTGGGCTTATTTTGGCCTTACCTTGGGCAGTACATGGGTTGCCAATTATTTGGGCTACTTTTTTGCTCATTTTTATTTGAGCTGAAAATTATTTCCATCCGCTTATTTTATTTGCATTACGTGCTTGGGCTTATTTTAGTGTACTGTTCATCATGTCTATTGAAAATACTAGTGTCCGATTTACTGGAAAGAATTTTTCTACATAAGAATTTCAAATTAAAATGTTCTTGAAAGGAAAAGAATGATCAAATCATATTGATAGTTCTGTTCAAGTTCCCATTGATGAAAAAGCATTTGCTCAATGGGAGGTTAATGATACTAAGGTAATCTCTTGGCTATTGGGGACGATTGAGTCTGTGACCAATCTTCATTGTTTTATTACAACTCAAGCTATGTGAGATTATCTTCACTGTATTTACCACCAGGATCATAGTGTTCGAAAGTTCCAATTAAAATTGAAAATTAGTAATTATAGTCAAGGAAACTTACCTATCGCCCAATTTTATTCTGGTTTCATTAACCTTTGGAGCGAGTACTCTGCCATTGCTTATGCTAAGGTTCCCATTGCAGCCCTCACAACCTTTCAAACAGTTCATGCTGATAATCAACGCGATCAATTTTTAATGAAGCTTCTATCCGAATTTGAGCATGTTCGCACTGGTTTATTGAACCGTGATCCGGTTCCTTCTTTGGATCTTTGTTTGGGAGAATTGTTGCGTGAAGAACAGCGGTTATCCACTCAAATAAGTATGACTTCTGATAAGGTCTTTTCTGAAACTATAAATGTCGCCTATGCAGCACAAGGGCAAGGGAGGAACAAGTTGCAATATTTCAATTGCAAGAAATTTGGTCATATTGCTCGCAACTGTTCTAAGAAAGTTTGTAACTACTGCAAGAAAGAAAACCATATCATTAAGGACTGCTGAATACGGCCTCATAATCGCCAATCCCAAGCTTTTCAAGCTGTTGTTCAGTCCTCTGCTTCTTCTTCTGCGCCACCTACTGTAAGCTCTGATACCATGTTAATTTTTGGTCTGAATACCTTTCTCTCATATTTCTTTCATTTATATAGAAAATATATTTACATAGGATGCTCACATAGGAAGGTACGTATGTCAACTATTTATAACAGTCGATACCTAATTCTATCTAATTTACAATCGTGTCTTCCAGCCTAATGTTACAAAATTAATCCCATAAAATCCTCTCCGTAATATATTTACATAGGATGCTCACATAGGAAGGGACGTATGTCAACTATTTACAGCAGTCGATACCTAATTCTACCTAATTTACAACCACGTCTTCCAACCTCATGTTACAAAACTAATCCCATAAAATCCTCTCCGTAATTCTCTCGCAACAATTATCTCATTGTGTCGAGCATATGAAATCTCACTAGCACAACAACTCTCTACCTCCCTTACACCCAAAAAACTCCCTCTCCCCCTCCCACCCCCCCCCCCCCCCCCCCCCCCAACCCAAAACAAAAAAAAAAAACCCCAAAAAAATAATAAATAAATGAATAACTCTTATTTTACACAATGGGAAGTGGAGGAAGCCAAGATTATTGTTTTAAAGGAAACCCGAGATGATTTTGAAAGGCAAAAGAGTTGACTAGAAATCACCACCATTGCATTCAAAGTCCTTAGAAAAGAGGCTAAATTAAAGTGGGCTTTTGCCAATGTGGCCCATTTTGTCTAGTAATTACTTCAACAAATTCTAAAATCCATTCATGGTTTTGTGAAATTCACACTGTTGAATTACATGTGGCTTCTAATACTTGGCATTCTCGTGATGAAGCAGTAACCATATTTCAGGCAAGGAAGAATTATTGAGTTCCTCTTAGATCTACAAGGAATGGATGACCAAGGAAGCATTGTCCTTGCCTGATGAAATTGGTAGTAGATTGTTCTTATCACCAAACACCACCTCCATCCCCATGCCAAATTTGCCTGGCCTCTGCTTTTTCTTTCTTGCTCTTTACAATCTTACCCATCTTGCAGTCTAACTTCTTTTCTCCCACCATTTCCGTTGTTAGTTGTTCTCTACCTCTGTTCCTTGTGTCATGACTCATTAGCAGTAATTTTGAAGTGGTAATGACATGGAAGACTATTAGTCGTTAGATAACATTTTTACACACTTTTCGTTTTGTCTAAAGCTAGAATGGGTGGAAACAAGAGGGCTTCGAATGGGAAGGGAGCTGCTCCCAAATTCTAAAGCACCAACTAAATCCCTCAAACAAGGGATGTCAATTAATAATTTTATCTAGCAATATTTGTTTCCTTGGCTTAACCAAATAAAAGACATGTTGCATTTGGATGGTCTCCCGAGTCTCATAAAAAACAAAAAAGTTGTTTCCCTTGGCTCCAAAATTGGAACTTGTGCTGAGAATGAAGAGAACCTCGAGTCATAGGAAATTTTCTCAAGCATATGCTAGGCTTGTTGTGAAACATGGAGAAAACCTTCTAAACTATGCTCGAGATGATTGCTTCAAACCATATAGTGCATTTTTGTAACTTGCATACAGCACCTCAATATTCCCCTTAAGCAACAAACTCAAGTGGTTGCTCTATATAAACTTAGTCCTACAAGTCGCCATGTAGAAATACATTTTTAACATCCAACAAATGCGTTTCGAAAATATTGGATTAACATTACAAGGTAAAGTAGCTTGATCATAAATTAGGTTAATATACGTTAGCTAATTATATATATATATCATTATTAAAGTCAGTTCTTGGGAAGCTAGTGTTTATGTACAACACATGTCATGATATTTGCAAGCATGTCATTCATCATATTTCATTTTGCATATTATAGTTATATGTATTATTCATCTCATGCATGTCATGTTGCATAAAACACAAGTTTTCATAAGCAGGATGGGACCTAGTCTCGGGAGAGGTGATAATATCCTAGATCATGTATGGAAATTTTAAATTATGATTTTTATAGCATGGACTTTGATAAATTTTAATAAATGCTTCGCACTCATTTATTATTTTAGTATTTTAATACAAAACGACTCTATTTATTATAAAGAATCTTTGTACTTGACTTCCTTTAGAATATAAAAAACAAATATATTTTTATGTCAAGTTCAGTTGTAGCACTCCGACTTGTGATTTTAAAAAAAAAAATGTCTTTCTTTACTGTGAGGAGCTAGGTAGATGCTTTATCTAATCCGGAGTGGAAGATAGCAATGAAGAATGAAATTGATGCTCTTCACCATAATAAGACATGAGATCTTGGTTCCACTACCACTTAATAAATAACCCATGGCTGTAAATGGGTGTATACAGTCAAGTCCCCATCTTGATGGTTCTGTGGAACGTGTAAAAGCCCACTTGGTTGCTCAGGATTACACAAACGTCTGTCATTGATTTCTGGTTGCCAAAATCTCTTTTGTTCGAGACTTGACCTCTCTCCTTTCATGCGCTCAACATTGGCTAGAGAAATAGATTAACCAAGAGCTTGAAAGAAAACAAACGTTAGAGAGGAGAGAGAAAACATGCGGGATGTTGTAAAAGGAATGAGGAAGTCGGCTATTGGCGTAGTAAACATGGGACACGCACGGTGCTGGACTGGATATCTTGGGTTCAACCGCTGCACTTACGGAGGTTTATGGTTTTTGCAAATAATACACGAAAAGAAAAATATTTATAGAGAGATTTGGGAAAGGGTGTCAATGAGTTCAAGTTGGACTCGGTCATAATCATTCAAGAAGAGAGTTTAAATTTAAAAACATGATATAGTAATTCATTCAATCTGGGATTGGCCGTGACTAAAACTACACAAGGCAAAGTTTTGAAATCCGTTCCGTTCCAGCCGAAATTGCCAAAATTTTCTACTCCATACCAGTAGCCGAAACTGTCTACCTGTATATTTCGTACCGCTCTAAATTCCAACCATTTCGGCTCGTTCCGGTCCATTCCGGTATTCCGGCCGGAATTCACTTTTAGGTCCAAAATTAAACATGCAATGGTTTTTTTGTAATTATAACTAATTCCATGGCATTTTCATAATTTACATTTTTTTTTAATTTTTCCTATTTTCCTTTCCTGATTCCCATTTTTTCTCCGATTCTCCTCTCCCCCTTCCCATTTCATTTTCTTTCCCCTGGGTTCTCAAAAGTTAGATTCAAAATCCAACAGCTTCCCTTCGCTTTGGCCTTCGCTCAATCATTGATCTCCTCCACAGTACTCCAACGACGCCACCTTCACGTCGCAGCTCCGTTCGTGAGTCTTGGCTAGTAGCAACAACGCCATCGGCCAGCCATGAATCGATTCGTTAGGTGCAGCAAGTCAGCAACAATGTTGTGCCTCGGGTCCTTGACGACCACAGCTGACTCTTGGCCTCTATCAGTTCGTCTTTCCTCTGCCGTTCCGAATCATATATCTAGATCGGCCCCACTGCAGGTATTAGAATTTAGGATTAATTTAGGAAGTTAGGAACTATGGATTTAATTAAGTGTTTCCTGGTTCGTGACATGTGAATTGATGGTTCATATCTTGTTAGTTGTTATGATTCTGAATGAATGCATATTTTTATGTGCTTTTGGAAATAACTTAAGAGTGAAATGCCCATCATCTGTTTGTTTTTTTTTTATAAGTAAGGCTCATCATCTTTTTGTGCAAATGCATATTCTTAATTGTTGTTGTTATTAGTTCATAAACATTTAAAAATAAAAAGAACTAATCTTTTATGGAACTTAAAATCATTCTATGTGATTATTCCAGATGCAATCTGTAGTTCATCATCTGTTTTTTGCATTGCTGCATTAACTTTCCTTCAGCTTAATCATGCATAAGTTGAACTGTACTTGATTTACACTCTTAAATCATCTTTTATCATTTGAGTGTTAAGATCTTGTCATGTGTCATATTTTCAGATCTTAATAGAATATACCAATTTTTCAAATTAGTTTCACTCCTTCCAAATAACATATTTTACAAATATAAAATATTTTTGCTCTGTGTATTGAGAATTTGAGATTGATAATTTGGTAAGATATGTGCATATAGAATTATATATAATAGATCTGCTTTTGGATCTTGAGTTGATTCTCTTTTTTTTTTTCATAATGTAGGAGTATAAATTATAAATGTCTAGTTGCCAATCAAATAGTAATATCTCCACAGCAGTTGCTCCTGCTAGATCAGAGGATCCAGCATGGGCCATGCACGTGTAGTACCAAGGGCAAAAAATAGTACTCAATGTCTCTATTGTAGCAAAATAATTAGAGGTGGTGGAGTCACGAGGTTGAAGTATCATCTAGGTGGGATTTCAAGTGATGTAAAAGCATGTAAAAGGTCCCTAATGATATAAAATGGCAAATAAAGGAGTTGGTCAATGAAATGAAAACAAAACAAAGAGAAGAAAAGAAAACTAAGTTTAGAGATTAGATGTGAAAGCCCTATAGATTTAATATATAATGATGTTGATATTGTCAATGATGATGATGAGGGAGGGAGTCAAGGACACATTCATGATTCAAAGGGGAAGGGGAAGGGGAATGAGAAAGTAGGTGAAAAGTCAACGACTGCATTTAGCAGATTTTTTGCTCCAAGAACAATTCCTGGGTCTCAACCTTCTATTAAGAGTGCTATATGTTCAAAGAAAATGATTGACAAAGCAAAGATGACTATAGCAAATTGGTGGTATGATGCTAATTTACCTTTCAATGCATTTCAATCCAAGTTTTATCAACCAGCTATAGATGTCATAGCTGCCATCGGGCCAGAATTCAAGGATCCTTTACATGAGTTGAGAGGAAATCTGTTGAAGAATTATGTGACTGACGTTCAAAATTATTTCTTAGATATTAAAACATCTTGGAGGGATAGTGGTTGTTCACTAATGGAAGATGGGTGGATAAACCAGAGGCAACAATCAATAATTAACTTTTTACCCAAAAGGTACAATATTTTTGAAGTCTATTCATACATCAGGCCTTAGAAAAAATGCTGAAACATTATTTTAACATTTTTGATGAAGTTGTTCAAGAAGTTGGGGTGGAGAATGTTGTGCAATTCATAACGGACAATGATGCGAGTTACAAGGCTGTAGGAAAAAAGTTACAGCAGAAGTATGGGTCTTTCTTTTGGTCCCCTTGTACAACTCATTGTATAGATTTGATGTTAGAGAATTTTTGTGATCTCAGGCATTTTCCTATTATTGATGAAACTATAAAGAAGGCAAGGAAGATAACAAAATTCATTTATAACCATGCTTGGATTTTGGCTTTGATGAGAAAAGATTTCACCAAAAGTCATGATTTATGTTGCCCTGCAGTCACAAGGTTTGCTACAAATTTTTTAAGTATCCAATTCTTACTTTTGTTTAAGAAAGAGCTTAGACAAATGTTTACTTGTAATAAGTGGATTGTATCAAATTATTCTAAAAGCAACATAGGGAAGGAGATAGCCGGGATTGTTCTAGAAGATAGAGAATTTTGGGCTCAATGTCAGTTGATTGTAACAATCAGCGAGCATTTGGTTCGAGTACTACAACTTGTCAATGGGGGGGAAAGCCAAAGAGAATATAAAAACAAGATTGAAGAACAAAGTTTTTGCATTTATGCCATTCATCAGGGTCATCGATGCTAGGTGGGATAAGCAGCTTCATAGTCCATTACATGCAGTAAGTTGTTTTCGTAACCCTGGAATTTACTTTAACCCTTACTTTAAAAGTAAAAATGATGTTTCAAGAGGGTTTATGACTTGCATTATAAAGTTGGAAATTGATATTGATAAGCAAGATGAGATCATTCAATAAATTGACTTGTATAAGAATGCACAAAGTGATTTTGGGCAACCAATAGCAATACACCAGCATGAAAAAAGTAGTCCAGGTAACCTCAATATCCTTTGTTAAATAGTGTGAATCTGTATTTTAATTCTTTTATTTAATTTTAAGTAATAATTTATAATTGCACTTTTGTTGTAGTTGCATGGTGGAGTACTTTTGGAAATTAGACATATTAAGTCAATGTTGTAGTGCAACAGGCTGTAAAAAAAATTGGAGTACATTTGAGTTTATTCATTTAAAGAAGATGAATAGATTAGAGCATAAACGTTTGAATGATCTAGTATTTGTTCGTTATAACTTGAAGCTTCGTGAGAGGTAAAAATTTTCAAAAATAATGTTTTTTAATTGTTGAAACATATGTAATATTTTCACTTACATGTGACTTTTATTTTGGTAGAAACATAAAGAGGGGAAGAGATGCTTTGGATCCAATCAATCTTGAGAATATTGACTTGATAGAGAAATGGATACGTGAAGAATCGGAACTTATTGATGGAGAAGACTTGGATTGGAGAAGTATTGAGGAGCCATTAACCTCACAAAATTTGGAAGAGGGTGTTAATGTTGGTCTTGATATTGATGATGATGGTGGTGACAATGACATTAAAGAAAATATTTTGAGTGACTTCGCTAATGTTGATCCTTTTGTCTTATTAATGAAAATGAATGTAACACCCCGTTCCCGTAGGATAGAGACGTTACTAACATACATTTATATGATCATACTATTTTACCTCTTAGCACCGCTTCCGAAAACTCACATCGTAGCTCATGACCTATACGAGGTGCTAGACGTTACTAACTTTCTAGAAAACGTGTCGTAGTAATCTAATTACTTAAAATATTAACATAGAGATAATTTAATAAATATTCAAATAAAAAGGTTACATAAGCTAATATTATTCCAAAACTCATATCATAATACTTAATATTTTGTGCAAACAAATAACTTAATAATTTTATAAAAACTAATTAAAGGTTAATTAGAATATGATCTATGATAATAAGCTGAAACAATATAATAGAATACTTTAAAGGTATGCTTAAAAGCCCTTAAATGTTTTCCATAAAAACAAGTCTGACTAATATATTTATTTAAGTAAAACAGTATGCTAATTTATAAAAAAAACAACCTGCTTTAAATAATAAATATTTTCTGAAAATAGAACAGTAAAACAAGCCTACCCAAATTAAACAAGCCTAGTTAAAAACTAAGTCTAATAGGTTTATTATAAGAAGACTAGGCCCAACACCCTTAAAAGGAAAACTCTTGGTTAAAAGGCTTAAAGCCCAAAGGCCATAGTAATAAAAGAATCTGGTTACGTTCAGGAGGGTATAAGCTAAGGGTCAAAGGGCTTACAAGTAATTATGGAAGCAATGAAGGGGCTTTTTGAGAAGTTTGGAACAAACAATTAAAATGAAGCACTAAACTTACG
Source organism: Carya illinoinensis (assembly GCF_018687715.1). Taxonomy (NCBI): domain Eukaryota; kingdom Viridiplantae; phylum Streptophyta; class Magnoliopsida; order Fagales; family Juglandaceae; genus Carya; species Carya illinoinensis. Next base: position 18,625,990 of record NC_056756.1, on the reverse strand, counting down.
GAAGTGGCTCCCATACGCAACACTGGAAGTCTGAAACCCAAAATAAAGACAGAAACAAATGGCCGTGAGATGCTTACTGAGAAGAAGCTGAGGCAAAGCTGGGAGTGACTAGCGACGCCACTAGCCTTCTCGGAAAGGTAATGCGATACAGTAGAGAGAGAGAGAGAGAGAGAGAGAGAGAGAGAGAGAGTGTGTAACATACGAACCTAGAATTTAGATTAATTCAGTTAGAAATTAGTTAGTTATGTTATTATTTTATTTATTCTTTTTATTAATTATTTACTTATTTATCTTCAGATGCTTATAATTATTTATTTGTTAAGTAAGATAATAAACCAGATTAGTTAGAGATTTAAAATGGTTTCCTTTATCTTGTTTTCCTTGTTTTATCGGATGGGTGTCAAATTCTTTTTCAAAAAGATTCTAAGATCAGAACAACACCCAAATCAGATCCTATCTAAACTCCTCCTGAAGACCACGTAAATAGGAAACCCTTTCTCCATAAAACCCCACAATATACTCAAGACTCTTCACACACAATGATTGCAGAAAAACTCACACCAGCCCAACGTAACAGCTCCTACAAACCTGGAAAACCACTCTCACAGCCAACCAAGGAAACCAACTTGCCGAAAACTGCCACAGAAAGTGCCGACCAGCCCATTCACGTCGAACCCACTCCCTTCCGGTAAGCCCACGTCGGAATCTTCTCTTTTCCTCCCTTCTTGGTTTCAGTTTGACAGCTCTCTCTCTCTCTCTCTCTCTCTCTCTCTCTCTCTCTCTCTCTCTCTCTCTCTCTCTCTCTCTCTCTCTCTCTCTCTCTCTCAACCACCCCGAGTCGTCGTTGCCTCAGTTTCCTCTCAGTAAGCATCGCACAACCTTTATTTCTCTTTTCTGTTTGGTTCCAAACTTCCAGTGTCATGTATTTGAGCCACTCCCGTAAGATTTGACATTCATTTTAATTGTTTTGTTCCAGACTTCCCAAAAAGCCCCTTCATTGCTTCCATAATTACTTGTAAGCCCTTTGACCCTTAACTTCTACCCTCCTAAACATGACCAGATTCTTTTATTACTATGGCCTTTGGGCTTTAAGCCCTTTAACCAAGAGTTTTCCTTTTAAGGGTGTTGGGCCTAGTTTTTTTTATAATACATCTATTAGACTTAGTTTTAATTGGGCTTGTTTAATTTTGGTAGGCTTGTTTTACTGTTCTGTTTTCAGAAAATATTTTTTATGTAAAGCAGGCTGTTTTTTTTTATAAATTAGCATACTGTTTTAATTAAATAAATATATTAGTCAGACTTGTTTTTATGGAAAACATTTAAGGGCTTTTAAGCATACCTTTAAAGTATTCTATTATATGGTTTCAGATTATTATCATAGTTCATATTCCAATTAACCTTTAACTAGTTTTTATAAAATTATTAAGTTATGTGTTTGCACAAAACATTAAGTATCCTGATATGAGTTTTGGAATAATATTAGCTTATGTAATCTTTTATTTGAATATTTATTAAATTATCTCTATGTTAATATTTTAAGTAATTAGATTGCTACGACACATTTCTAGAAAGTTAGTAACGTCTAGTGCCTCGTATAGGTCACGAACTACGACGTGAGATTTCGGAAGCAGCGCTAAGAGATAAATAATATGATCATATAAATGTATGCGTAATGTAAATATTATAATTGGGTATGATAATATGATATGGTTTTGATGGTTATCTACGTTTCGCTAAGAGCCAAGTCAAGGTTAGATCGCTTTCACGAACTTCTATGAATTACGATGATTTACATGAAAGTAAGCCTATATATATGTTATGCTATTATGGATTGTTGAGTGATGGATTGAATATTACTAAAATCACATAGAAGCCATGATATGATCATATAATAATTTAATATAGGTATTCTATGAATTAAAATAGCCAGATCATGCATGCTTCATTCATGTAGTACTTAGACCATATATGCCATGTATTGTTCATGAAATAACTTAAGTCAAGCATGCCATGTAATAAATAGCCAGGTCATATATGCCATGTTCATGTAGTTCTGAGATCATGCATGCCATGAAATGTCATAAAATGATTAAATCATGTTAGGCCATGTCATGCTATGCTATACCATGTACAAGAATATATCATGTTATGCCATGCCATGTACAAGAATATGCCATGCTAGAAAAGTCTATGAAGTCCAAGAAAATTATCATGTATCAAAAAAGATAAACATTTTAAGGTAACACGGACCCAAACGTGTTTACCACAGTTATGCTAAGACGGTACCACGGACTCAAGCATGGTTACCACAGGTTAAGTGAAACACGGACTCAAGCGTGTTTCACTCCATGTCATGCAAGTTAAGTGAACATGGACCCAAGCATGTTTCACTTCATGTCAAGTAAGATAAGTGAAACACGGACCCAAGCGTGTTTCACTTCATGTCAAGCAAGATAAGTGAAACACGGACTCAAGCGTGTTTCACTCCACGTCAAGCAAGATAAGTGAAACACGGACTCAAGCGTGTTTCACTCCACGTCAAGCAAGATAAGTGAAACACGGACTCAAGCGTGTTTCACTCCACGTTATGCAAGTTAAGTGAAACACGGACTCAAGCGTGTTTCACTACATGACAAGTTATGTGGTGTCATGGACTCAAGCGTGGTTCACTATGAAATAAGTATAATTCAAGATAAACAAGTTACTCATGCATTCACGCTTCATGTTTGTCATGATTATGAATGTTTCCGCTCATGTTAATCCATGAATGTTATATGAAAGTTATGATAAGGCTTTAAAAATCAAATTTATGCTAAGCTAGATAGTATTTTACGGTATGATGTATTATTTACTGAATATTCGACTCATTTTTGTTGTTTGTCTTTTTGTTTTCTTCTATGTTGATTGCCACAGATGGTGATTATGATGATGCAAAGCTGGATGGCCAGGAGTAGATTTAGTATAAAGACTTAGAGATGAATAAGTGTCATTTACACAAGGATTAAGTTTCTTTTATGTCATTTCAATAACTAGTCTTGTTTAAGACTAGCTCATGTTTTGCTTTATTCAGTTTCAAGTTTCAAGACTATTTATATCGTTTCAATTAAGTTTTTTTTAATAAATGAAGTATTTCAGAGTAATGAGTCTCTTTACCGGGCATTTTATCATGCTTGTTAGTAACGTCTCTATCTTACGGGAACGGAGTGTTATAGAGAGAGAGAGAGAGAGAGAGAGAGAGAGAATCTATAAAACCGAAACAAAGAATAGAGGGAGAGAGAAGATTCCGTCGTGGGCTTACCGGAAAGGAGTGGCTTCGTCGGAGATGAATTGGCCGGCAATTTATGTGGCTAATGGTGGTTCTCTGGTGTCCTGGGGGTGGTTGGCTGAGGGTGCAGGAAAAACAGGCCTTAAGTGTGAGTTTTCTTCAACCCATGTAACCCAGATTTTTGTGTGAAGAGTCTGAGTTTATTGTGAGATTTTATGGAGAAAGCGTTTCTTATTTACGTGGGTCTTCAGGAGGAGTTTAGATAGGATCTTATTTGAGTGTTGTTCTAATCACAGAAACTTTTTGAATAAAATTTTAAACCTATCCAATAATAACAAAGAATACAAGATAAAGGAACCCGCTTTCAAACTCTAACTAATCTGGTTTATTATCTCATTTAACAAATAAATAATTATAAGCAACTGAAGATAAATAAGTAAATAATAAAATGAATTAATAAAATAATAACATAAATAAATAAATTCTAACTGAATTAATCTAAGGTCTTATTCTAGGTTAGTATGTTACAATGAATGATTATTTATTTTAATAGTTGGATTGAGAACTTATGATATTTTATTTAGTTTTATAAATATGAGTGTTTAAGACTTGTATTCACTATTGAGAAATATTATTAAGTTTATCAGGTATGTATACTTTTAAGATTTGTATTGATTTTATTTTGGAATATAATTATTATATATATAATTTATTCATATAATGTATATCCCGAAACGGTACACTGAAACGTACCGATACCCAAATATTCCGTTCCAGTACCTCAATAGAAATGGTCACCGGAACAAATTTCAAAACTTTGGCATAACGAACTTCAATCAGTGATGATTTTAAATTGAAATAAATTTCTAATGGCCAATCTTTAAATTTTAAAAGAAGTAACTCGTTCTATAAATAACAAATGTGATTTAATCTAGTTATTTAGCCTAATTAAAAATCTTAATCAACCTCAATAGTTTATCGCTTTGGGCTAATATATTATAACCCATTAAATATAATTTAAGTCCAATAAAAATTATCAATATTCCGACCTTAGAATTATTGGATCGGGTTGTTACAATCTAGGACTGTCTTGGGAACAAAAGGTTTTGAAAGTTGAAAAGAAAAACATGAGAATGAAAGAGAAAATGCATGACAAGAGAAATTGGCTAATCGGATGTTGAGTAACCCAAGAACGAGTATCTTTTCCAAGAGCAATAGGTTGAGAATCTGAAATATAAGGTAACTCAGGATCTGAAGACGGAGACAAGGTTGGTGGAGGCATGAGAGCAAGTGGCCACAAGCAATGTGAATAAACTTGTAAAGGAACGGTGGAAGGCACTGGGGAAGAGTGAGTAAGAGTGGGCGAGGTTGAGAATGAAAGGGTAAGAATAGGCAATGGTAGAAAATCACTCACCAATCGAAGATGTGTCCAAGAAATAGGATATAGACTCAAAGAATGTGACAGAATATTGAAGTAGCGTCTAAGAACGGGACTATAGCAACGATATCCTTTTTGAGTCTAGGAATAATCAATAAAGATAGCTTTGGTAGCATGTGGATCAAGCTTATCAAAGGCTAGGCTAAGGTTATGAACATAACAAACAAACCAAAAGATTTTTGAAGGAAGAGAAAATTAAGGAGATATGGGGAACAAGATGGAAAAAGGAGAGGCGTCATCGAGGACTGATGAAGGCATGCGGTTGATAAGGTGACAAACAGTAAGGACGACATCACTCCAAAAATGTTTAGGAATATACATGTGAAGTAAAAGTGCTTGGTTTTCATCTAACAAACGACAATTTTTGTGTTCAACCACACCATTCTGTTGGTAGGTATAAGAACATAAGGTTTGATGAACAATTCATTTATTACTTAAGTAGCAAAGGAACTAGATTAATATTCTTTTTTATTATATCGGGGGAACCATCCTATAGTAAAGCCCTTAGGACTCACACATGGGGAGACTAGCACAGCAACCCACTGCTATGGCCTCCCACTTAAATCTTAGTTTGATTTCAAGGAGAATCAAACTTGTGACATGGAGCACATGCACACAAGTGGGCCCTTACCATTTGGGTTACCCACAATATACTTTAGCATTTTTAGAACAAAAAACTTCAATTTTATATGTTCTGGGTTTATATAATATATATCCCCTAACTTAAGGGGGAGTGTTAGAGGGCATTATTGTAATAAGTATAATTTATGAGGGTATAATCGTCAATTGTATGTTATGTGTATATATATAGTGGAACAATAATTAATAGCATCAGTATTTCTTTTTAATGTATGCAGACAGACCGAGCGAAATCAAACTTACAAATGGAATCAACAAGAAGCATGCTCTGATACCACCATGTTGTGAAACATGGAGCAAACCCGAACAACCCTTTGATTAAAAATAAATAAATAAAAAATCTCACGCTATTCATTATTGTTCCACTATATATATACTAAACATACAATTGAAATTATACCCTCATAAGTATACTTATTACAATAATGCCTTTAACGAGCCTAAACTAAAAGCAAATTATTAACCAACACTTAAATATAAGAAAGACTTCTATAGCCACCCTAAGGAGATGGATTGAGACCATCTTGGGCATGCTTTTCTCCTAATAAACTATTAATAAATTCAATCCTACTACATCTATATTGAATTCAAAGGGTAAATTTGCATTGTTTTTACCAAGTAATTATCATATTCTTTGATTAATGAGGTGAGGAAATTAAGTGGACTAGAAATTAAGTGGAAATTTAACTACAATCAACAATAGCTTCCAGAAGGAACTTCGAAAAATATTAATACCAGAACAACTGAAAAAATAACTCACAATTGGCCCATTCTTCAAAGCATGCTCCTTGGCAAATTTGCATGCCTGTTTCACAGCAAGGACATCCATGCCATCAACCTGTTTCGTATATACAAATATGTGAAGCCATTAGCAATATTTTAATTCAAAAACAGGCAATATAAGTAATCCCCTAATATTAGAAAAGAAAATCTGCCAACAGACTAGCATTGTAATCATTTCAGCATGCAAAGAACATGATATTTTCTTTCCTCCAGAAGACATTGATTCTATTGATACTCAAACCACCGACTCCAGATTAACCTATTAATTTTCAACAGATATAAAACTTAAATGTGTTAAAACATACATCATAAAATTCACAAACACTTGGATGTCTATTAGAATACTTTAATCCATGTATTTACCACATGGACAACAATAAATCTTAGCCCCGTTTGGATTCAGAAAGTATCTCATATCATCTCATCATTATAACTTTCCTAAATTTTCACACAAAATATAATAAATAATTCAACCTTTACAAATACCAAAACAATACTAATATTTAAAAAAATATTCTAACAATATTTTATTCAACTTTCATCTTTCATCTCATCTCACCTCTGAATCCAAACCAGCCCTGCAATCTCTCAAAATAATTCACATTATTAAAAGGTTAAATCTCTAGCTTTGATTGCTGAAACAAAATATAACATATACAATATATGATAACATAAGTTGTTAAATGACACTTAAAAGTGCAAGTTATGGAGACCATACATATGCCACTTGTTATAAAAGAAAGGTAAGGAATATCAAAGCATAAAACTCTCCCATCCAGATTGATGAAAACAATTCTTTGGAAACACAAAACTGGGCTTTTCCTCCCTCCTCCCCCTTCCCCCTCCCCCCTCTTTTTGGGAGGGGGTGGTGGAAGAAAAATAACTGTGTTGAAAAAGGAAATAACAATACAAGAAATGCAAAAGATGTCCAATAATACATGAGTATGAAACAAATAGCTCGTTTATAGTTCTTAAAAAAAAAAGGCCAATTATATGTCACACTCACACAGCCACACTCACACAGCATACAAGCAGCAGCCAAATTCAGATAAGAGTTAAATGTATTTTCTTTTACTTATCATAACAAGAAATGAGATAGAGGAAACCGGACTCCTTCAATGTCAAAAGCATTTTCCCCACTACCCTTTTGTGTCAGCATTCTACAAACCAATATCCCTAAGACAGTTTTCAATCTAGAACACAAGTTTCCAAAATGATATATCAAAGGAAAATTAAATAAAGCCATTCAGACACTACATCTAAAAGATTGAATATATGTTATATCTTAATCTTGAACATGTAACTCATAAACATTTTAGCATCCAAAAAATCTAAAAGTCATAGCAGGTTAACCACATCTAAAATGCACCAATATTTAGAAACAGCAAGCATTTCCATGTCCTGTTCATAAGAGTAAGCCACGATATTTGGACATTAATGACATCAGCGCCGCATTCTTTAATCAACTTACCTAAAGAAAAAATGTGGCTTGCAGAAGAGTAGAGAACTGATTCACCTAACAGGACCAGCAATTAAAATGATAACGATATCAAACAAGAAAATTACTCAATCACAATGACAGGCTAAGCAGTCTCTGGACTTTTGAAATACAATTTAAACACTCAAAACACTAATGTGGTATTAGGATGTGGGTTTTTTTTTTTCAGAATTCCAAGTCCAAAAAGATGGGGAATATGAATAACTTCACAACCCACTTTTGTTGAAAATGTGGATTCTCTTGTAGAGAGGTGAGAGAGTCCACATTCACCTAGCCCTGGGGTTTTTTTTTTTTTTTTCTAAATTGAAAAACATTCATTTTCTCAATTGCATACTCTCTAGGAAGACTTTAGGCCATCTAAGTATTTATATGGAAAGGCTACAAAAACACAAAAATTACTGTTTCGGTTGCTTTGACTTTATTATCTGTTCTTTACCTCTTTGAGTCTTTGTCGATGTGCACAAGCAGAATTGTGTATGGTGAGAAAAAGGGGTGAATGTTTGAATGAAGAACATATTGCTAGTTAATACTTTGTGGTTGCTGTCAAATCCTATAAGCCATCATGAACCTCCAATAAATTTACCAAAAAAATTATATGTTAATGTTCCAAATGATGAAACTGTCATCGCAAAGTTGACTCCATGAATGTTACATACATTTTCATCCTAAAACAATATGTATATATCCATCGGATAATGCTGGTATGTTGTTGCTGTAGGAAATAGGATTTTTTAAAAATGAGCACCAATACCTGATAGGAACATTTTTTTTTTTTTTTTAAAATGCAGTGATATATTTATGTTATCAAGGCAATTAGCATCATTTTTTTATGCTACTTTGTTTTTTTATTTAAAGAAAAACCTTGGATACTGTTATGATTTTTTTTTTTTTTTTGATAAGTAAATACTGTTATGGTTATACAAGAAAAGTATATTATGTGAGATGTTTTATATTTTTTTTAATCAGTAATAAGAGAATTTTATTAAAAAGTAAATAGGCATAGCCAAGTACCCAGGAAGTACACGAAAGAAAACACCTAAATACAAGCTAGGATTTTTTATGATTTTTTAATGCTGTTTTTTATTTGATTGCAACCATTTGTAAAATCTATTTATAAAATTGAGAATTTAATTGATTCCACTGCAAAACAAAGGAAAATGAATCTGATTATTTGGTTTGAGAAAAAAATTAAAAAAATAAATAAATAAACAGACAAGTATATACGACTTATATGTCGAGAAATGAAAGAACAACCACAATTTATGTTTAATTTGTAAATATTTTTGTATAGAACAGTCTTGTGCACCTGAAGAGGGAAACATAAGATATTTCGGTATCCATAAATGCATAAGAAGAAGTCAAACATAGTAATTTAATATTCCCAAAAATCTTATTAGATTCCTAGTCAATTCCAAACATGAATTTAGTTGCATTCCAACATAATAGAATCCCCCCTCAGGAGAGAATGTAGATTATTGAACCAAACGCCATTTGAGAAATACAACGCCACACTTATCTAATATTTTATGGCACATAGTTATTTCCTAGAAAACAGGAGTACATCGATTTTTCACTAACCACAACTTTTCATTACTGATAACAATGTAGTAACAACATGTGCAGAACGAGAGGATCCAAAATTTGATACATCAATCAACTAACGCAGATCAAACTCACCTTCAATCCAGGAACATAATCCCCACGCTTGTAATAGGCCGGACTCTTTGCCGCTCTCCACTCTGCCGTTCCCATACCATCTGTGATATAACCAAGCACATCCAAATTAAAGCGCGGAGCATATAAACAAATAAACCATATTTTCCCTAAATCTACCATTTCCTTACAATGATTGTTCTCGCAGACCAGAATCGCCGGCAAATCCCAAAGCGCAGCTATATTCAAGGCCTCGAACAGCTGGCCCTGATTAGCCGCACCGTCACCGTACAACACGAACGCCACAGTCCCATCTTTAGAGTACTTCTGCGCGAAGGCCAAGCCAATACCTAGCGGTACCTGAGCCCCGACTATACCGTGACCGCCATAAAACCCAGCCTCCTTCTTATAGAAGTGCATAGACCCTCCCTTCCCTCTGGAGCCCCCACCCTGGCGGCCCATGAGCTCGGAGAAAATCTCGAGGAGGGTCCCACCTCGGGCAAGGTAGGTACAATGGTCGCGATAGGCGGTGATGATGCTATCCTTCTTAGTGATCGCGGCCTCCATGCCCACGGCCGCAGCTTCCTGGCCGTCGTAAAGGTGGCAGAACCCGCGGATCAACCTGGCCTTGTAGAGCGAGTCTGCAGCGATCTCCATGCGCCGCATCGTTGCCATGTCGCGGAAGAAGGTGAGGAGCTCTTCCGGGGTGGTGTCCACTAAGCTCGACGGCGCCTCGCATTGATGGGCGGTGAAAGGCACGGAGGTTTCTATGGTGAGGGTTTTGGTGTTGTCGGCGGCGGCTGAGGAGATCGGACAGCGGAGAGACGGAGTGGAAGATAAGGCGGCGAAAATGGGTTTCAGGAGATTGGAGCGAGATGAGGATGAGGCTAGGTGCGCCAGAGCCATCTCGATTGTTAGAACGCAGTGGGCCGTGGACGTTGTGCTGTGATTTGTTAGAGGCTTTAGGAGAGGAGAATTTGTTTGGCGGGACAGCGAGGGAAGACTCGAAGCTAAAACGAAAGTGGAGCTCAGAGCACTTCCTATAAAAATCGGTTTATCGCGCAAAATAATACAGACTTAACTATTTAAATATATATATATATAACTATTATATAATTTCTACAAATTTTCTTAATTAAAATATTTAAAAAAAATATTTGATTAAAAACTTATGTAACATTTTTTTAATTTTTAGAAAAAAATTTATTCATTATTTTTTATATTATATATAATTTTTAATTTTTTTAAATTTTTTCTTAAATTAATTAATTTAATTTTAAAAATAAAAAAAATAAATATAAATATAACCTGTAGTAGATAGAAATGACTCGTATAATCTCTTTCTTAAATAAAACGAAGCAAGGTTACTTCCTACTGGTGTCAGGTGTGTGTAAGCTCGAGCCTTCGTACAACTAAAACCATTTTAACAGTCAAATGTTGACTTTTTTGCTTCCGTGGAACGGCAGAAAGTAAATAAAAATGTGCTGCGCGACTGAGTTGGCGCAGTCTCTACTACTCTTCTTCAGCTGCGCCTACACTCCAAAGTCCAAACGACACTTCAAATTCTTTTTCCTCAGCCAAAAAGTCTTTTATTCAAAATATATATATTCGTTATGTTCAAGATTCTTTTTTAAATTAATAGTCAAACATATTGCTGATAAAATTCAAACAGCACATTAGTGTCGAGGCATAATTACCAAGCAAATCTGCCCAGTATTTTCTTATGATATATCTCAGCTTTCGATGATATGAGCAATCCCCTTCCAATATCACATTCCTAAAAGCTAGGTCATTACATACTTCAAAGGCCTTGTGCAAAACTCTCTGCTAATAGCACTAGCATTAGATTAGTTATCTAAAAGTTACGGGACTTTTTTACTTTTGACTAATTACTCAAAATTTGAATTCCATATTGGATTGATCATCCCATTTTTTATAATAATAAAATATTATTATTTTTTAATCTATTTTATAATACAATTTTTTATTTGTTTAAATACTTTTTTATTTTCATTTTCATAATCTCCATCTATCCCCCAACAATTTTTAATAATTATTTTTATTTTTATTTTCATAGTTTATAAAATAAGCATTCTAGTTTAGCAACAAATTGTGCTGTTATTACTATCATTTTCACAATCCAACAATTTATAAATACATTTACAGTTTCTACGTAGCACCATGCATTGTATTAATGCAATTTTCCATCAATCAAATTTTAATGGACGCTAAGACGTACTTAGGAAGATAGAAGAAATGACACAAATACTTGCAAATATGTACGAGCCCCAACAAGGAGAAAGAGAACGTGCGGGACAGATTTTGTTGGAAATAATAAAACACACATGACTTTGATATAGTTCAAGTCATATATGACTTACAGAATAAATTTACAGTAGTTAATATTGTGGATGTTTTAGTTTGACTAATCCAATATAGGCCAAATTTGAGCCACATTAGCTAAATTATGATTTTTATTGACATTTGACTAAGCCAACACCAATGCTCTAAATCTCTTATCAATATTCATTCTATTAGCACACACATAAGCCAACATCTCCCTATCAACATATCTTTTGAATTCTCAACCTCATCCTCTTAAACTGCGTTTGGATATTAAGTTGAGCTAAAGTTGAAAATTAAATAAAATATTGTTAAAATATTATTTTTTTAATATTATTATTATTTTAAATTTTGAAAAAATTGAATTATTTATTATATTTTATATTAAAATTTAAGAAAATTGTAATGATTAAATGAAAGGAATTGAGGAACAAAACTGGCCAGCAGAATCTCAATTTGCCTTTACAACATTAATATCTAGTTTTTTCCAACATTTAATTAAACTACTTGTATCATCTAGAGTATGTCTCCCTTTCAGCAACACTTGAGTAGACTGGAAGTGTTCCATCCTTTCATGAGTCATCTGAATCACCTTTCTTGTCCTATAGAACTGATTCTCAAAAATAAATTTATTTCTTCTTAACCATATTATGCAAATGGTAACTGCAATCCACTCCATCTCATCCCTTTTAAACTTCCACATCAGATTCTTCCACATCTTAAGTAAGTCATCTTCCACTGTGACCCATTTCTCTATTGGACTTAAATTTTCTACGCATACATCATTGGCAGATAGAGAACTCTAAGGGGCATGCATCACTGTCTCCTCGTGTCTTTCTTAGATTCGACACAAAGGATTTCCTATTATCTTTTTGCTGTAAAGATTACTCGCTTCTAACAAAAAATAAATCATCTTTAGTGTATCCCTGTATTAATTTATCCTCTAATCCCAACTTGCTTAAAGGTATCTGCATATTTTCTCAACTTCTTGTCCCATAAATATTTCTTTAACAAATGCCTCATCCCACTCCCTAGTTTGTGCATTAATAAGCTTCTTCACTCTGGCTTCCCCATTGAGAATCTTAGTAGGAGATTGTACACAAAAAGATGAAGGAGTTGACAACTATTTGTCTCCCGATATTCTAATATTTTTTCTCCATTACCTACCCTCCACTTTAAGCCCTTTCTAAGTAAATCAATAGCTAACCATACACTCCTCCATATTAAGGATAGACATCTCCCAAGCATAGCTTCCAAAAAAATAGTACTCTCAAAGTACTTGCCTCTATAAACCTAAGCTACAATCAATAAAGGATTTTGAATCATTCTTCAGCCTTGCTTTTGCAAGTATTGCTAAGTTAAAATCCTTTAAATATCTAAATCTCATGCCACCTTTAGCTTTCTGCAATCTCATCCTCTCTTAGCTCCTCCATTGGGTTTTCTTAACCAAAGTTTTGAAATCTGTTCTGGAGACCATTCCGGTTGAGGCACTGGAACGAAATATTTCGGTGTACCGTTTCAGGATTAATTATATATTATATATAAATATTTATATGTATATATAAACTAACAATTAATAAAATAAATACATATATATGTAAGTGTGTATCATGTATATATGTATATATATAGAAGAATTAAATATTTATAAAATGAATATATATTAAAAAAATCACAAACTTGAGTTAAGACACAAAAATAAAGGAAAAAAATTAAAGAATAGACAGATTATTAAAAGTAACAATACTTCTAGTGCACGGAAAAGGGTATTTGAATTCTAAAAGTACAATTTTATCCATTATTTTTTAACTTATTTACAAGAGAGCTATTTTTTATTTTTTTTAATTTGAATTTTAATTTAGGACCGGAATTACTATTCCGGCCGGAATTTGACCCGAAACAGAATAGATACCTATCCCATTCCGGTCATTGTTCCGGCACGAAAAATTTCGGTCATTCCGACCGGAACGGAACGAATTTTAAAACATTGTTCTTAGCCATCTCTCTATTGCCCCACCGGAATCTTGATAGCTAACTCCTTTCACAGTGTTCTTGGAAGTTTAAAAACACTCATTATATATATAGGTATTGCTTATGGAATTGTTTTAATTAATACCTCATTCTCAACTTGAGACAAAAAATTATTCTTCTAACTGTATATCTTCTACCAAACTCTCTCCTTAAACACATCTAAAAGTATTACATTTTTACTTCCCCGCCATAGCAAGAAGGTCCAAATACTTTTCATAATTACCACACACAACTCCTCTACATCTATTAAGATCTTCCTCTTTTTCAGTTTCAATAGTTAAGGGTGGCCTGCGGGGGCGGGAGGCGGTGCGAGGCCCCATTGGTCTGCTGCTCTGCCTACTTACATATATTTTATATAAATATATATTTATATATGTTTAGAAATATATTTTAATAGTTTTACTATATATAAATATAGTTATATGGATTAAGTATAATTGTTACTTAATACTTTGTGCAAGTTATAGTGTAGCATAGTGTGGATTTTATATAGAAGGTAAAGACAATACAATTGTCTCACTTAAGTAATGTGGGACTCTTGTATTGCCCTATATCCCTATGATAATATTATAACATATTTATATCACAATATCCACATGACATAATTTAATTTATAAAATTGATTATTCTAGCCACATAACATGTTGCCAACCATGCTAATGTAATTACCCACAATAACTTATATTGTACTATTTGAAACGACATCACCAACTACCACGACATGAAGGGCTGGGCTTGTGCTAATGCAATCGTCCCACCCTTATCACACATTCTACATAAGCACCCATGTAAAGTAAAAACTCCAACAGCACTGTAAGCCAGTCGGTCCATATCAGAGAAACTGACCAAACCAAACGGTTTGGTCCGGACTTGACAAGACCAAACCCTATATATATATTTAAATATTTTTAATAATTTAATATATTATTTTTATATATTAATTATATAAGTTGATATAATTTTTATCTAATTTATCATCATTAACCACATAAAATATAAAATAATATATGCCATCAATTAATAAATCATTAATTATCTGATAATTTATGTCATTATATATAAATAGTTAATAGATCATACATTCATACATATTCTACTATTTACACTTAATTAAAATAATTAGGTAATTTTTTTTTAAATACCTAAGTTGCAAGCAAGCATGAATAATCTATGTACAATGAAATTATTTGATATTCATTAACCATATATAAAATATATTATATTATTAATAATTATGCATACTAAAGAATAAACTCAAAGTTAGTGAGTAGTAATTATCAACATCATAAATATAATTATAGTAAAATATTTTTATGAGTTAGTTGCATAATTCACATTAATAATTCACTTAATTTTAATTTAGATATTTTTAAAAAAATTATTAATTTATTTGAAAAAATAAAAAAATAATTAGGACGGACCGGACCGAATTAGACCGATAGCTACTGGCCCGGTCTCTATAAATGTTTGGTCCTGTCCGGTCTACGAAAAATGATAAACCCTCAAGATTGAACCGGACTGGACCAATTTACACCTTTTAACTGCATGCCCAACACCAAGCAAGGCGCACCCTGAGCAATTAGTATAGCAACAAAAGTCTTTCTTACATGTATGGCACAACCGATCATTGTGGGACGTCCACACATGTTCTGTACAGGCACAAGACTCCCTATTATAATTTTTTTTTTAAAAAAAGTCTAGATAACAGCTTGAGTTTAGTGGCCCCACAACGCACCATTGATTTGTCCTTCTTATTTTTTATATTTTTTTTTAACTTTTCATAGTTTCTTTCTCCTTTTTTTTTTTATATTTATTTTAAATAAAAAATTAAAATGACTTTCGAATAAATCACGCTAGATCATCAACAAGAGCATTCAATCTACCTAAAGTCGTTAATCCCCTAAATTTTAGAAAAGCATTTAACTTTTTTATCTTAATCATTCTCCATCCGATTCTTTATTTTAGGAAAAATATTTTGAGATGTGAACGGTAACTCCCAAAATATGGAAAGTCACTATTCATCCATAAATTATTTTTTATAAATGTTTTATTCTAACAAATAAAACAAATTCTTATTCAAATCATTTATATTTTCTTATGCTCGTATTTGTTATAGTTTTAAGTAATATTTTTAAAAATAATTTAAATAATTATAAAAATATAAAAATATAATTTTAAAAATATTATCATACTTACAAACAAATAATTTAAATTTTTGTTTAAAATATTCACTAGAGAGTAATAGTTCAAAACATAAGAAAAACTATAAAATAGTGATTAGTTAAGTTTGTAAATGAAAGTAAGAGAAAACAGAAGTAAAATAAAATAATATTATTTTAATAGAATAGAAAAATGATAGGGAATGAGATATAGGGTTTTTTGAAATATGAGTAAAATTAAAAAAAAAAAAAAAGGAGATGTGTTTTTTAACTAAATGTTAGGAAAATTTATATGAAACCCAATGTGAATGATCTAACTTTCCTTCATTTCTGGCTTGGTTTCTAAACAACTAAATAAGTCAAAGCCAGACCAAGACTAGTGTTGCACATGATGATAATGTGAGAAGCATTTGTCTAGGAAAAAAAATACAAGGATAAAGAAAGGTAAAAAATCAATTGTACTAATGAAAATAAACAAAAAATTAAGACTAAAAACAAACTCCAAACTTCAGTGAAACATGAGTATTGCTCCGCATCCACGTCGAATGACTATCAAGCAAAATATGTTCCATCATGAATACTTTGTATTCATTAGTACTAATTTGGAATTTATTAGCATCGATCTGCATCATTAATTTGGAATATGCCAAAGCATGAGCATCAGTATGCATCATCATGGCCATTTTACAAAACACAACAATTTGCCCATTGACTATTAAGCAATTTAGATGTTCATACAATACCTCAAATTCAACCAATATGTCAAGAATTACATCAAAATTCATCTAATAATGAAGCGATTATGTTACATCAAAATTCAACTAATAATGAAGTGATACATTTAAACTTTCTCATAATCACTTCAATGCATAGTTTTCTTAATATCTTCAATTTTCAGGACTTCCATCTCTGATATAGTGCATCTGCCATGAACGATACACATTGTTAATTTAACACAATGCACTGTAAATAACAAAATAACAAATAAAATGTAAATTATTTGGCTGAGCATAAATGTCTTGAGTTATGACATTGTTTTGTGTTCTCATCAAATAACCTTGTTGCAAGTTACCTGGATTGGGAGTCAAGTATTCGTCCACTCCACCTCTTTTTGTTGTTTTACATGGTTGTGTTTGAAGAAATATATGCACAAATGAATACTTCATATTAATTGCTATCAATAATCATCGTTGAATACAAATAAGCAATCAAGTATAATCTACTTTTTTTTTTTTCATTTTATTTACACCACTCGTGTCCCTTGCCTTCTTGTTCGCCGTATTTGACTTCCTGTAAATATTTTCTATTGGAGGCACTCTTCGCTTTGATGGTGACTTGTCTTGCCTCGTACAACGTGAGGACTGAGCACTTTTGTTGAGCTCACTATTGTGGGGTCAGTGGGATCATTATCTTTAGAAGGTGTGGTCGGAGGTCTTGAGGAAAGATAATTGGCATCCACGACATTTAACAGCTTCAACATATCAATACAATGTTTCTCCATTGTAGAAGCATTTTTTGCTACCTCACAACATCTCCTCATGATTCGATCATATCTTTGTGTCTCAGGATTTTCAATCAAGCCATTATAACTACTCTTAATAAAGGTATATCTTTGTTTGATATCTTTCTCCATCATTCTAAAATATACTTTTCAGGCATAGTTTGAACATTTTGTGTATCTGAAACGGAAAGAGCATGTCGACACGTGATACCGCTCATTTCAAACATACCACAATTATACTTCACCTTGAACTCATCTTTATTAAAGTAAACTGAAAATGCAACTAATTTGACTAAGGCATTAGTATTAATTTTGTTATCCACATGATACATTGAAATTGCACCTTCAATTTTGTAAAGATGAGCATTGTAATAAATCATTCCCATTATTTCCTTTTACACTTCCTTAAACTTGGCAATTGTATATACATGTTGAAATATCCTCTCAAATGGCAAAGGAGATGCACAAGATTGTGCAATTAAAAGAGTGGAAGTCTGCTGCATTCTCGTTCTCAACCTTCTTCATCAAGGTATTGTCAAATTGATTGTCAAACTCTTTTAACGTAGTGCCCAAATGAACAAAATCATCAAAAAAGACATTCATGCTTTTTCACTACGTTGTGTGGTGCTCATCTCTGTCCAAAATGCATCTTTTGAATACATTGGCACCCAATGCATCCTCTCACTGTATAGACTTTGTAGCCATACATGATCGTGCAAGTTGTAGGTGTCAAGAAATAAGTCACAATGCTTCTCGAATTCCTCCATAGTTTGACGGTCATACACACAACGCTGAAGTGTACTTTTTACCCTACTTTTGTATTGAGCATTGGAAGCCAACTTCTCCGAATTTCTCATAATGTGCCACAAGAAGTATCCATGACGTGTTTGGGGGAAAAATATTGAAATTGCATTTTTCATTGCTCTGTCTTGGCCTGTTATTATAGTTTTTGGAGCTTTCCCATTCATGCAAGACAACCATGTTTGGAAGAATCAAACAAAGGTATTTGTATCTTCAAATGATATCAACCATGTCCCTAATAATATCAATTGGCCATGATGATTCACACCCATGAATGGTGCGAATGGCATACCATACCTATTAGTGAGGTATGTAACATCAAACATCAACATCACAACATCCCTAAAATACTCATATGTTATCCTACTCCGTCCATCAGCCCAAAATACTTTTCAATCTCAAATTATCATCTAAATCCATCAAGACAAAAAATTCATCATTCACTACTTGCATTCTCATAAAATATGCATAGGGCACCTCAACACCTTCTTTACCAAGACGAAGACAACTCCTTTGCCAAGGCGAAGTTGTCTAGCCTTGTCAATATAATTACAACAATCATTCTCTAGAAATTGAAAATTCTCAAACACAACTGCATTAACAACTGAAGTGTTGAAGCTTTTGTTCATGCGTACCCTAGCTCTATCGGATACGCCTGATTTCCTCTTGGTGATTATGTCAATTTCCCTATGGCATCTAAGGTATTTGGACTTCTAGGGACTCGATCCATGATTGTATGCATTCTCTACTGTAGATATACGCCACAAGACATCATTGCATTCTGTCTTGCTGGTTGAACGTGGCTTAGAAACATCACATGTGCAGTTACGTGCCTTACCGCCATGAACACATCCTAGAGTTAAGTATTTGAAAGTACCATCCACATCCTTATTGACTCTTTGAATGTTAACCCTAAACCGCAACTGCTTCCCATATTGCTTATAATAGCATGGAGATCATGTTTAGTATGAAACATCAATTCGCGTGTGGGTTCTTCAAGAGTATAATTCTCATTGAAGACATTTTCATTTTCAATTTTATCATCCTTCTTGTTGCCCAGATGACTAACACAAGAGGGGGGTAAATTGAGTTGTATTTAAAAAAAAATAACAATTATAAATCAAATATACAATATAAAATATAAACAAAATACGAAACAATAATAAATATAAAGAGTAAGGGTAAGAGAGAAGCAAACTCAGTATGTTAACGAGATTCGGCCCCACTGCCTACGTCCTCGCCTCAAGCTACCCCTTAAGGATCCCCAAATTCACTATTCAACCTTCTTCAGGTGGATATAGAAACCTATTACACCTTTGAATAACACCGTTACACATGATCCGTATAGAACACATTCTATACTTGCAATCACCTTACACGTGGTGATTCAACTATTCCATGTGTAGAACACTTTCTACACTCACAGGGGTTATACACACATTTTTACTGATACAAGAGCTGATAATGGGTATGTTATCAGAAAACACTCCTCAATGAGTAAAATAAGAACAATACAGTGTAAAATATATCTCTCTTAAAATGAACAAGAATTAAGGTTTGTTGAACCTAAGGTTTCAAGTTTTGTGTAATTATATATTTACATATAGATTTTGATGATAACAAATGAATTCAAAAAATAAAGAAGTCTCAAACTCAAGTTGTCTACACAATGGAGTCAAGCACATCAAGGAAACAAGCATGAGCAAGAAGGGAACAAGTTCACATTAAAATTATAGAGTAATATTGTAAATCTCTTACAAATTCGAAATTAGGATTATGGCTCAAAATTAATATTTTATCATAAAGCATTAAAATACATTTTCTACATGTGCATGAGTATTTTGAAAATTAAATTTGAAAATTTTGAAAGATGATTGATTGTCATCTTTCACATATGCATACCTTGATTAAAGGGTTGAATTTCGAAAATATTAAAGATGATTGATTGTCATCTTTCACATGTGCATGTTTTATTTGAATATTTTCAAAAGTGATTGGTGCTTTTTTAAACTTATACAAAAGGTAGATGATTTTGTTTGAAATATTTGAAAAGTAAAGTGTGTTCCTTTTGTCATATACAAAAAGTAAAAGATTAGGTTTGAATTTTTTGAAAAGGAAAGCGTGCTCCTTTTGTCATATGTAAAAAGTAAAAGATTAGGTTTGAATTTTTTGAAAATGAAAGTGTGCTCTTTTTGTCATATGCCAAAAGTAAAAGATTAGGTTTGAATTTTTTGAAAAAGTGAATGATGTTGTCTTTAACATTTGAATCTTTTTAAATTTAAATATGAAATCTCATATGCCTATAAATAGATCATTTGAGAGCTTCACATTTACAACATCCAGAGCATACAATATTCATTCAAAACTTTCATTATCTCTTCTCTAAGTATTGAGCCTTAATTCTTGTTCATTTTGAGAGATATAGTTTGTGTTGTATTGTTCTTATTCCACTCATTGAGGAGTGTTTTCTGATAACCTACCCACTATCAGCTCTTGTATCAGTATAAGGGTGTGTATAACTCTTGTGCATGTGGAAAGTGTTCTACACGGGGAATAGTTGAATCACCACGATTGCAAGTGTAGAGGGTGTTCTACACGGATCCTTTGTAGCGGTATTGTTCAAAGGTGTAATAGGTTTCTATCTCCACTTAAAGGAGGTTGAATAGTGAATTTGAGGATCTTCAAGGGATAGCTTGAGGCAAGGACGTAGGCAGTGGGGCCGAATCTTGTTAACATACTGAGTTTGCTTTTCTCTTACCCTTACTCTCTATATTTATTATTGTTTCGTATTTTGTTTATATTTTATATTGTATATTTGATTTATAATTGTTATTTTTTTTAATATAACTCAATTCACCCCCCTCTTGTGTTAGTCATCTGGGCAACAATTGGTATTAGAGCTAAGGGCTCTATTATAAGATTAACTATCTTTTGAGTTAAGATCTTATGACTAACATTGCAGTTTCATTTGGTAAAGGTCAATCTAGCAGTCGGCCTCCACTCTTTTGTGAAGATAATTACTCATTCTGAAAAGTTAGAATGAGAATATTCCTTCAGGCTCAAGGTCGAGAAATCTGGAAATGTATTGTAAATGGACCTTATATTCCAACAAAAGTGGTTGATGGAGTAAAGGTCAAAAAGGAAAAAGAAGAGTTTGATCGTGAAGATGATAGACTTTATACTTAAAATTTAACTGCTATAAATTTATTATATAATGCTCTTAATGGAAATGAGTTTAATAAAATAATGAATTGCACTACGACAAAGGAAATTTGGGATAATTTGGAAGTAACTTATGAAGGAACTTCGCAAGTCAAGGAATCAAAAATTTATATTCTTACTCATGAATATGAAATGTTTAAGATGAATGATGATGAATCTATTTCTAGTATGCACACTCGTTTTACTAACATCATAAACAACTTGACAACTCTTGGCAAAGTTTATTCCAAGGTGGAGATAGTAAGAAAAATTCTCAACTCTTTACCAAAACGTTGGGAATCAAAAGTTACAGCGATTCTTGAAGCTAGAGACCTCAAGAAACTCGAAGTCAATGAACTCATCGGGTCACTTATCACCCATGAGTACACATTGAAAAGAGGAGAAGAAGAAGGAAAGTCAAAGAAGAGCTTAGCAGTTAAAGTTATTCCTCATGAAAGTGAAAGTGATGAAAATGAGGAAAATGACGATAAAGATGAAGAAGTTGCGATGATAACAATAAGAATTCAGAAGTTCTTGAAGAAAAATAGAACTTTTCCGAGGAAATCCTTCAAAAAGATTCAGGTAAAAATGATACTTTAATTTATTATAAATGCAATAAATCTGGTCATATCAAGCCAGATTGTCCTCTGCTAAAGAAAGATCGAAACAAGGGCAAGAAAGCAATGAAAGCTGCATGAGATGATGATTCAAGTAGCTCAGATAGTGAAGCAAGCAATGAAGAATCAGCAAATTTTTATCTTATGGCTAAAGATGACATTGAGGTAATGAATCTTGATAATATTAAAGATTCTTCATATGAAAAATTGTAAAATATTTTAGAAGAGGTATATGAGGAATTTGAAAAATTGGATATCAAGTATAATGCTTTGAAAAAGAAAAATTTTTCTTTAACAAACGAAATTGATATTTTAAGAAAATAAAGTATCGTTTTGAAATATGAAAATCTTGAGTTGAATAAGAAAAAAACTGATTTAGAAAATATTGTTAAAAACTTTACGAATGGAAAAAGAAATTTTGAAAAACTTCTTGGTAGTCAAAGATGTGTTTTTGACAAGGCAGGCTTAGGATATATGCCAAAACAAAAATACAAACTTTATAAAAATTTCTTTGATAATCCTTCTACATCAAAAACCAATATTCAAAATTCTTTTCATAAAAATAATTTTGTCAAAAAAGATATTATTATAATCATTCAAGTTCTTCATATATGACATATGTTATTTACAATTTCTGTAATAGAAATGGTCATAATTATCATACTTGTCCTATTAGAAGAAATCATACAATGACTGTTAGGGCCATATGGGTACCTAAAAATCTTGTTTCTTCTAATACTAATAAATAAAGGACCCAAAGAACTTAGGTACCAAGAAAAATCATTTTAGTTGTTTTTATAGGTATGCATGAAGTCATCCACAAGCAAAAACAAATAGTTTTTAGATAATGGATGTTCAAAACACATGACGGGAGATAAGACTAAGTTCTTTGATCTTAGATCTAAAGAAGAAGGACACGTGACATTTGGAGACAACTCGAAAGGGAAGATCGTGGGAATAGATAAAATTGGTAATGAATCTTCTCTCATAATTGAAGATGTTCTACTTGTTGAAAGTCTAAAACATAATCTTTTGAGTATAAGTCAATTATGTGATAAAGGATTTACAGTTACTTTCAAAATGGATAAATGCATTATTTTGAATGATCATGATTGTAATATTTGTTTTATTGTTTTTAGAAGTAATAATGTTTATACAATCGATTTTGAAGAAATTACCTCACAAGATGCAATTTATTTTTTAGCTCAAAATGAAACTAGTTGGTTATGGTATAGAAGACTAGGTCATGCCAACATGGAACTTATTTCCAAACTTTCAAAAAATGATCTTGTGAGAGGTTTACGAAAAACATATTTTCTTAAAGACAAAATTTGTGATGCATGACAATTTGGTAAACAAACAAAAACTTCTTTTAAAATCAAGAAACATATTTTCACTACTAGACCATTGCAACTGATACACAAGGATCTTTTTGGACCAAATAGAGTGGCAAGTCTAGGAGGAAAATATTATGCATTTGTTATTGTTGATGATTTCTCTAGATATACTTGAGTTATCTTTCTTGCTCATAAAGATGAGGCACATAATGCATTTACCAAGTTATGCAAGAGAATTCAAAATGAAAATGGCCATACTATTTCAAGTATCCGAAGTGATAGGGGAAAAGAGTTTGTTAATAAAAATATTGAAACATTTTGTGATGAAAATGGTTTTGTACATAATTTTTCTGCTTCTCGAACTCCTCAACAAAACAGGGTAGTAGAGAGGAAAAATAGATCTATTCAAGACATGGCAGTAACAATGCTCAATGAAAACAACTTGCCTAGTTATTTTTGGGCCGAAGCGGTAAGTACTGCATGTTATGTTATAAATAGAGTTGTGCTAAGGTCTAAATTAGATAAAACTCCCTATGAGCTTTGGAATGAGAAAAAGCCCAACATTGGTTACTTTCATGTATTTGGATGCAAATGTTTTATTTTGAATGACAGGGATAATTTAGGCAAGTTTGATGCAAAATCTGATGAAGGTATTTTTCTCGGGTATCCTACTAATAGTAAAGTTTATAGAGTATTCAATAAAAAGACTTTAACTGTACAAGAATCTATGCATGTAGTATTTGATGAATCTAATTCTCCACTCTCCAAGAAATCTGTTGATGAAGAAACAGGAGATATAAATAACACGGAAAGTCTCAATCTCAACAAAGAGAACACAATATGTGATGACCCGCTTTTATGTGTATTTTCACTGAAGAGTTGTTTTTATTTTAATTAATATATCAGTTATTTTATTTTAATTTATTTGCGTTTTAAAATTTGTTTTTAATTTAATATAATTTATTTGTGGTTGTGTTTTATTTCTTTTAGTTGTTGTGTGGTTTTAATCTTTTTGGCGGTTTAGTTCCGTTTCCCGGAATGAGGACTGGACCTCATCTCTTTTCACATCTTTTTCCTTTTTTCTCTTTTTCCTTTTTTCTTTTTCCCTTCCTTTCTTTTTTTCCTTCTTTTTCTTTTTTTTTTTCTTTTTCTTTTTCTCTCTTCTCTCTCCCCGATCCGGACCCCCCCGTGTTCTCTCTCTCTCCTCCCTCTCCCTCACGCCAGCGTCCTCTTCTCCAGCCCCTACCGCCGCCGTCCGGCCACCGTTCGGCCCCCCACCGGTCCCATTCTCTTCCTCTCCCTCCGGTGCACCACCCCACCCAAGCTCACCCCCAACCGGCCGGCCATTTGGCCGGAAAAGCTCCAAGAAAGCCGCACGGTTTTGACTCCGATCCGCCGCCGTCGCTCCACCTCCGGCCACCACTTCTTCACCACTTCATCACCGACTCCTTGCCGTCCTAACCCACCCAATTCCGGCCTCCAACGACCACCAGAACAGCTCCTACGAGCTTAGTTTCCGTTTTGGGTAATCCGGCCATTTCCGGCCATTCCGCCGCCACCCACGGCCGTTCGTCACTTCCAATAGCTTCACAACCATCCCTAGACCATACCCTATCAATCTCGTGTCCTAGTTTGTCTCCGTTCAAAAGTGGGTAATTTATTACCCACGGCAACAGTGTAAATTACACTGTTACGTTGTTTTTCCTCCGCCGTTTGCAACGCCGCTTGTTTTCTAAAATTGGACTTCTGGCGAGATATTGGGCCGGATGGACTTCTGGCAAGATATTGGGCCAAATGGACTTTTGGCGGCCAAATGTGACTTTTGGCGGCCAAATGTGACTTTTGGCGTGTTTTTCGGAAAGGATGTGTTTTTGGGCCAAATGGGTTTTTGGCGTGTGTGGAAAACTTGTGTTTTATGGGCTTTGTGCATTGGGCATGGTTCATGCATCTTGTTTGAGTTTTATGTGTTTTTATCTGGTAGTGTTTGGGTTTTACTTACCTGCGGTACCATTCGTGGTTCCGTAGCTTTTGGTGTAGAGTTAGAGGACGAAGAGGAGCAGGCTGAGCCCGAGGATGCGGCTCCGCTGGGTTGCTGATGCTATCTTTTATATTTGTTTAAAACTGTATTTGGGTTTTTGTAATATTTTATTTATGTATGTTTTAAACAGCTTGTATTACGTTAAGAAAAATTCTGGTACTTAGTTATGACTTTCGTTATCATCTGCATGTTTCTCTGTACACATCTGTTGCCTTGCACACACTTGGCACCCGTCGATGGGATGGTGACCCGGGTTGTCACCATCCGGACGCCTCAATTTCCCTGTGTTCGGGCGTGGGGATTCGGGGGCGTCACAGGTGGTATCAGAGCGGTTTGGCTCTGGGTAAAACCACATGTCCCGTAGGTAGTACCAGAATGTTTTTAAAGTTGTGTTTTAAAATTTATTTTAAGTAAAGTTGCTATTTAACATGTTTTATTTGGTTTATTGATTTGAGCTTGTTTGCTTGTTTTTATTTATTTAGTTAGGTTATTGCATGCTGGTTTCTTTTGTTTCTGGCTGTATGGTGTTGGTTTTGGTTTTTGGTTTTATGATGGTTTTATTTGTTTTCTTAAAGGAGGGTCCAGTAGCATGGTGCAAGCCGGATGCACCTATGAGCGCTTCCTGGCGCATAGGACTCCACACTTCACTGGAAATGAGGATCCACTTCAGGCTGGAAAATGGATCAAAGATCTGGAGAGAACCTTTGAGGTGTGTGGATGCGCTGAGGCACAGCAAGTACTCTACGCCAGCTATCTCTTGCAAGGTACCACTTCTGATTGGTGGGATACCAAGAGGGTGATGCTGGAATCGGAATTGGGATCTTTCGCTGCGATGACCTGGCAGCGTTTCAAGAAGGAGTTCAATGACCGCTTCTTTCCCGCATCGGTAAGGAAGCAAAAGGCAAGAGAGTTCTCTAATCTGGTCCAAGGGGGCGCGACAGTGGAGCTGTACGCCCGGAGGTTCATAGAACTTGAGCGGTTTGCTCCTCACCTTGTCGCCACTGAGGAGATGCGAGCAGATCGTTTCCAGGAGGGGCTACGCCATGACATACGCCGTATGGTGGCCAGCCATCGGATATCCACTTTTCAGGAATTAGTGGATGTGGCCATCCTGGTGGAGTGGGAAAATAATCTGAGTGTGGGCTCCCCTCCAGGGCATAAGAGGCGGAGTTTTTCTGGTGAAGGAAGCAGCTCGGGTTTGCCCCAAAAATTTGTTCAGCGGTACGGAACTCGACCTCAAACGTCCTCGGGTGTTCGTATGGGAGGACGGGTGCCTATTTGTGGAGCTTGTAATAGAGCTCATGAGGGCGAGTGTCGGATGAGTAGTGGACCCCAGTGTTACCGGTGCGGTCAAGTGGGACATATTGCTCGGGATTGCCCCGTCAGAGTTCAAGGAAGCCGTGGAGGTAGACACGGTGGAAGAACCAACCCGAGACAAGCAGTGCAAGCCCGGGTTTATGCTGTCACATCCGGAGATGTGGATGATGAGACACCAGCGACTCAGAATGCTGGAGTCATGGCCGGTATGAGTCTAATCTAATCATTCGTGATGAATGCCTTGTGTGGTTTTGTTTTGTTTTATATATATGTTATCGAGGCTTAAAGAGAATGGCATGATCTGGGTGATCTTTTAGGGAAGTAGAATAATTGAGTTCTTTGGTTCCGTGGAGTTTATGAAATGATCTTTAATGTAGTAGGTTGTAAGTTCAACAAATTTCGATGTTAGATTTTATGAAGTTTCGACAAGTTTTAAAGTTTGGGGCCTTATAGATTTTAGGAATATAAGTTTATGGTAATTAAGGTGTTAGGTTCGACAAGTTTTGGGAGGAAATAATTAAATTTCGAGTTTTAGATTTCGTGATTTGGATGAGTAATTTGGTGGCAATTGAGGCTTTAGATTTTACAAGCTTTTAAGGTGAATGATTTGGATTAAAACCACCAATCTTGAGAATATCAGAAAATGATTTATTATCTATTAATGTTTTAGAATTTGGAAGATTTGGGAGTCGATTTTTCTTTTATAGGGATGTAAGTTCTTTGATCTTAGAAGTTTCGGAAGATGATTCTTATTTGATTTAAGGTTTTAGAATGGTAGAGTTGAAGGACTGGTTGATAATAAGAATTGAGTTCTTAGTTTTACAGACTTAGTGCTGTAGCTTGATCTACTCTAGTGAGTGATTAGTTGTAACCATTAAAATGGAGTTGTTTCGAGTTGAGTTATTGATATGAAAATTTTTCTAAAGTAGATTCCTTTGAGGATTGGAAGTAATGATCTAGTTCATGTATTTCTTTGAGGATTGAAGATATCGAACTAGTTTAGAAAATAATTATTGTTAACTCGAAGTTGTAGTAATAGATTTTAGGAAATGATTTTATCGGTTCGGAAGAAATAGATCCATCGAGGTTTTGGAAACAATAGTTTAATTGTTGGTATTGAATTCGACTAAAGTTGAGACCTCATGTTCGGGAGACTTTTAGGAACGGATTATTAGTAGGTTTAAGGTCATTTTCAGTATAAATCTTTAAGCGATAGCTATTTGCTGATGTTAAGGGTATAAGTTAAGCAAATATAGGAATGATTCATGTTGATTTGCGGATATAAGTCGAGATGATGGAAATAGTGGTAATAGACTATTTGTGTGTTGGAATGACTATTCGTTTCGGCTAAGGACGTATGAGATCGACACGTGATAGTGGTGAATAGATTGGAGTGTTCAGTCGAAACGTGTTACTCAATGGTATGTTGGTTGGCAATAATTGTTATAGCTCGAGGTTATAGTGATAGGTTTTAGGATTGATTCATATCGAGTGAGGATAATAGATGATGCAGGTTTTAGAAAATGAATTTTTGTTTATTTTGAGGATAAGGTACGGATGTTGGAAATAGAAGTGATGGATCACTTATCCGTTAGAATGATTATTGATCTTAGCTAAGGGGTACATGAGATCCATTTATAGTGGTGGTAAGAGTGTATGGATTTCGGAGAGTACAAATCCTAGTCTCTTTTTGGCTTTGAGTTGTTTGGTAAGTGAATGGAATGTACAATTGAAGTGGGTTACCAATTGGAGTGATGGCTGGCATTAATGGTTGAGTCTATCTTCAAGAATTAATTATGACTTGAGGTCACACAGGAATTTAAATTGGTGAGGCTATACTTTTCTTTGGAGATCAAGTATCTAGTTGGGAGAATTGGGGATATGGTTATATAGCTTGAAAGGAGATCGTTAGGTCACCATGTGTGGCGTATGAAGTAATGAATCTTGGAAGTTGAAACCTATGCATCAAAGGTGGGTAGCATGATCATATGTATGAGGTAATAAAACATTAGGATTCATGAGTGTTGTTTAATGGTTTTGATGGATTGAAGATTTGAACAGTATGGCCTGTCTTGAGAATTTTTTTGTGAAGTGCTATTGAAGGAATTAGTTGTGCTAAAACTAAAGTTTTTGAGGGTATAAGTAGGTGGGTGAGTTACCAAGAGCGTTTTGATTATGTCTAGGTGAAGTCAATGGGAGTTTATAGTGAGCTAGTTATTGCAAGATTAGATATTATTCAAAATATAGGTTATGAGCTTGAAGTGTGAGATATCGGATAGAGGTTATAGGCGCCCTTGTTGGTTGGCGGGGAAGGACTTGGGCCTTTTGGAGATGTTCCTTATCTTTAGAAGAGACAGGTGTATTTTGGGGATGATGTTATATGTTTTCAAATTGGGGCCTGGAGGTTGATTAGTACTGGTTCTGTCATCAATCAATGGATGTATTTTGCGGAATGTTGGTTTTCGATTGGGGCAGCAATGGCCAACTGAGGAATGAGTGGAGATTTGAGGTTTTTGGAGGTATATGATTTTCTATGGAAAAGTGATAAAGGTTTTATTATGATTAGGTGTGGCTTGAGCTTATACTTCATGATATTAATTTTGAGGATATAGCCTTTATGTATTTTGGTGAGTTATCAGAGTGTGCGCGAAAGCGTGATTTTTGGAGATTCTTAGGAGTTCAAATTTTGTGTTGATGTTGAGGATTTAGTAGTGATTCGAAGTTTTAATGGAAGATTAATCTTTTGGTCGTACAATTTGGTTTATTGATGGTTAATTTTGGAGGTGGCTATTAGGTTACCA
Organism: Carya illinoinensis; assembly: GCF_018687715.1. Classification (NCBI taxonomy): domain Eukaryota; kingdom Viridiplantae; phylum Streptophyta; class Magnoliopsida; order Fagales; family Juglandaceae; genus Carya; species Carya illinoinensis. The sequence goes on along the minus strand of NC_056756.1, from coordinate 18,596,568 downwards.
AGGTTGGAATAGGATGAAAATTCGGAAGATAAAGCAGAGGCGTCGTCGATATTAGCAATTTATGGTGTGAAGTTAATAACCATTGGATTTGTTGGGAGTTGTCGTTGATATGTATCTCTCAAATATGTTCGGAGTTGTATGTTGTATCTGTTTGGCGCTGATGGTTGATCTTGCAAATTTCGAGGACGAAATTTGTTTTTAAGGGGGGAAGGATGTGATGACCCGCTTTTACGTGTATTTTCACTGAAGGGTTGTTTTTATTTTAATTAATATATCAGTTATTTTATTTTAATTTATTTGCGTTTTAAAATTTGTTTTTAATTTAATATAATTTATTTGTGGTTGTGTTTTATTTCTTTTAGTTGTTGTGTGGTTTTAATCTTTTTGGCGGTTTAGTTTCGTTTCCCGGAATGAGGACTGGACCTCATCTCTTTTCACATCTTTTTCCTTTTTTCTCTTCTTCCTTTTTTCTTTTTCCCTTCCTTTCTTTTTTTCCTTCTTTTTCTTTTTTTTTTTCTTTTTCTTTTTCTCTCTTCTCTCTCCCCGATCCGGACCCCCCCGTGTTCTCTCTCTCTCCTCCCTCTCCCTCACGCCGGCGTCCTCTTCTCCAGCCCCTACCGCCGCCGTCCGGCCACCGTTCGGCCCCCCACCGGTCCCATTCTCTTCCTCTCCCTCCGGTGCACCACCCCACCCAAGCTCACCCCCAACCGGCCGGCCATTTGGCCGGAAAAGCTCCAAGAAAGCCGCACGGTTTTGACTCCGATCCGCCGCCGTCGCTCCACCTCCGGCCACCACTTCTTCACCACTTCATCACCGACTCCTTGCCGTCCTAACCCACCCAATTCCGGCCTCCAACGACCACCGGAACAGCTCCTACGAGCTTAGTTTCCGTTTTGGGTAATCCGGCCATTTCCGGCCATTCCGCCGCCACCCACGGCCGTTCGTCACTTCCAATAGCTTCACAACCATCCCTAGACCATACCCTATCAATCTCGTGTCCTAGTTTGTCTCCGTTCAAAAGTGGGTAATTTATTACCCACGGCAACAGTGTAAATTACACTGTTACGTTGTTTTTCCTCCGCCGTTTGCAACGCCGCTTGTTTTCTAAAATTGCCGTATAGCGCTGTAAGTATTTTCCAAACCCTATTTTCAGATTTTAATATATATTGCTCATTCAATTATTTATTGTTGTTGGTTGTTGATTCCGGACTGAGTCCGAGGAGTTTCGGGGGTCGGATGGATGGAGGACGGAGTTGCCTGCTTATTTGTTTTATGTTGTTTGATTATTTTATTATGCATTGTTATGGCATTACATGGTGCATGCACGAGTGTTTGTGGATTTATGTGAAAAGTCGGTGTTTTGGCGTAAGTGTGTTGCGGGTGCGTGTGTATCACGAGCCCAAGCCGGGATGGGTTATTATCTCGGTGGAGCTCCTCTGGTCACTCAGGAGCGGAATAAACTGAGTGATGTCCCCTGAGTTGTCGAGAGAGATGACGGGAGCGGGGCTAGGGGATGCTTGGCTACGAACGCGCCGGGCGTGGAACCGGGCATCGCCCTACTCACCGACTCCGTGGCCCTTCGCTGGCGAGGGCTAGAGGATGCTTGGCTACGCACGCGCGGGAGGCGCGGAACTGGGCATTGCTCGTTAGGTGTCACATGCGTGGTGGTACTCTACGGTGTGACACTGGAGCCAGGGTGTGCGGATGACCCCTAGGGGAGGTCATGGTGCATACGGTTAAAATTGGATAATGGTTTATGAGGCCAAAAGGGACTTTTGGCGTGGGCCAGATGGACTTCTGGCGAGATATTGGGCCGGATGGACTTCTGGCAAGATATTGGGCCAAATGGACTTTTGGCGGCCAAATGTGACTTTTGGCGTGTTTTTCGGAAAGGATGTGTTTTTGGGCCAAATGGGTTTTTGGCGTGTGTGGAAAACTTGTGTTTTATGGGCTTTGTGCATTGGGCATGGTTCATGCATCTTGTTTGAGTTTTATGTGTTTTTATCTGGTAGTGTTTGGGTTTTACTTACCTGCGGTACCATTCGTGGTTCCGTAGCTTTTGGTGCAGAGTTAGAGGACGAAGAGGAGCAGGCTGAGCCCGAGGATGCGGCTCCGCCGGGTTGCTGATGCTATCTTTTATATTTGTTTAAAACTGTATTTGGGTTTTTGTAATATTTTATTTATGTATGTTTTAAACAGCTTGTATTACGTTAAGAAAAATTCTGGTACTTAGTTATGACTTTCGTTATCCGCTGCGTGTTTCTCTGTACACATCTGTTGCCTTGCACACACTTGGCACCCGTCGATGGGATGGTGACCCGGGTTGTCACCATCCGGACGCCTCAATTTCCCCGTGTTCGGGCATGGGGATTTGGGGGCGTCACACAATAGAAGAAATTCAACATGGAACCATCAGGAAAGATCATCAAAATTTAATACAAGATGCAACCAAACAGTGAAAATTTGTGAAAGATCATCCAGTGGAACAAATTTTGGGAGAACCTTCAAGAGGTGTAAGTACTCGATCATCTCTTAGAAATATTTGCAATCATACTGCTTTTCTATCTCAGATTGAACTTAAAAATATTGATGACGCACTTCTCGATGAATCTTGGATTCTAGCTATGCAAGAAGAGTTGAATCAATTTGAAAGAAATGATATTTGGATACTTGTTCCTAGATCCAAAAATCATACTATTATTGGAACAAAATGGATTTTTAGAAACAAGAAAGATGAGTCCGGAGTCATTACTAGAAATAAGGCTCGACTTGTAGCCCAAGGTTTTAATCAAGAAGAAGGAATCGATTATGATGAGACATATGCACCAGTCGCAAGATTAGAAGCTATTCGAATGCTACTTACATATGCTTGTTATAAAGATTTCAAACTTTTTCAAATGGATGTTAAAAATGTTTTCTTAAATGGTTTTATAAATGAAGAGGTATATGTTGAGCAATCTCCAGATTTTGAAAATCATATTTCCCCAAATCATGTTTTTAAACTCACAAAAGCACTATATGGACTTAAACAAGCTCCTAGAGCTTGGTACGAGAGATTCAGTGGTTTCTTAATTGAAAAAGGTTTTTCAAGAGAAAAAATCGACACAACTCTTTTTATTAAATATGAAAATGATGATATTCTTTTAATTCAGATTTATGTTGATGATATAATATTCGGTGCTACTAATGAAAATATGTGTCAAGTTTTTGCTAAGACTATGCAGGAAGAATTTGAGATGAGTATGATGAGAGAATTTATATTCTTTCTCGGATTGCAAATTAAGCAAGCAAAAAGTGGGACATTCATCAATTAATTAAAATATATTAAGGAATTACTGAAAAAGTTTGGGATGAAAAGTGTTAAGGAAATTGGAACACCAATGAGCCCATCAACTAAACTTAATAAAGATGAATTCGATAAGTCAGTTGACTCGAAAATATATCGAGGTATGATTGGTAACTTATTATATTTAACAGCCAGTAGACCAGATATTAGGTTTAGTGTGTGCTTATGTGTACACTTTCAATCATCTTCAAAAGAATCACATTTAATTGCAGTTAAACGCATTCTTAGATATCTTAGTGGTACAATTAACCTAGGGTTATGGTACCCTAAGCACACATCTTTCGATCTAATCAGCTACACAGATGCAGATTATGCTGGCTGTAAAATAGATCGAAAAAGTACTAGTGGAGCATGCCATTTCTCAGGTCATGTACTAGTTTCCTGGTTTAGTAAAAAACAAAATTCTGTTGCACTATCTACTGCTGAGGCAGAATATGTTGCTGCGGGTAGTTGTTGTGCTCAAGTTCTCTACATGAAGCAACAACTTAAAGATTTTAAACTCATGTATAATCACATTCCAATCAAATGTGATAATACAAGTGCTATAAATTTTTCAAAGAACCCAATACAACATTCTAGAACTAAGTATATTGAAATAAGATATCATTTTCTTCGAGATCATGTGCAAAAATGTGATATAGTATTAGAGTTCACAAACACACACGATCAGTTAGCAGATATTTTCACAAAGCCTTTACCAGAAGATAGATTATGTATGATCAGAAGAGAAATAGGTGTGATGCATGTTATGAATATCTCTTAAAAGATAGACCAGAGTCAATAAAAATAGAGATAAATTTTTTAAATGCTTTTACATAAACTTGAGATTCTTAGCCTCATGTTTGAGACGCTCATTCTCTTCATACAATATCATGTCATTCTTATTTATGGGAACCGGCAAGTGGAATGAAGAATCTAATAAAGATTTCAACTGTTTATTCTTCTGCCGAATGATTCATTTCCTTGTGTGAGACTCTTGAACAATTCATTGAAGTACAATAATTTGTTTTTTGAGTTTTTCAACTTCATGATTTTTGGCTTGTAGCCGCTAGGAAAAAGCAACAATAGAGGAAGAGTAGCGAGTCCCAAGACTCACCAAGTCATAGATAGCATCAGAATTTGACTTATTAGTCAGATTATTATTTTCTTGCTGCAACATGGCACCAATGGCAGCTGCAGAAATGACAGGAGGTTGAGATGCAGAATGCCTCATGGATGGATCTAGAGAAATGTTAGAAGAATGAACCATTGAGAATAGAATAGAAGGCTTAAAACGATAATGTTGAAAGAATGCAGATGAGTTATAGAGATGAGAAGAAAACTTGATGCGGATTGAATGAACTTTAAGACTGATTTTATAGAGATAACATAAAGAACTAGACGAGCTATCATCCAAGTCAAAGAGCAATATGATTTTTTTTTTTCCGATCGGTGAAAATGACATTTTTTAAAAACTCGGAGCCTTCAATCTCGTTTGTCAACAACATCAGGCGATTTTTTTCAAATCTCCAGCCACACTTGTCGGGTCATGGACGGATCTAATTTTTTTTTTCAACTATCTACAGTGTCTACTAACGCACCATTTTCTTCAGTCCATTTACTTGTTGCGGATCCTTTTTAATGATGCCAAAAGGGGGAGAAATGTTAGACTAGAACATTAACATTGTTTGAATTGCTAAACTTGTTATATATGCTCGGAATTATATTTATACTTTTACTTGAAAAACTAACGCACGTTCTCAGGGGAGCTTAAGTACTAATACAGGTTTCAGGTTCTATCAAGTATTTGTTATCATAAAAAAAGGGGAGATTGTTGAACCCAAGGTTTCAAGTTTTGTGTAATTATATATTTACACATGGATTTTGATGATAGCAAATGAATTCAAAGAATAAAGAAGTCTCAAGTTCAAGTTGTCTACACAATGGAGTCAAGCACATCAAGGAAACAAGTATGAGCAAGAAGGGAACAAGTTCACATTAAAGTTATAGAGTAATGTTGTAAATATCTTAAAAATTCGAAATTAGGATTATGACTCAAAATTAATATTTTATCATAAAGCATTAAAATACATTTTCTACATGTGCATGATTATTTTGAAAATTAAATTTGAAAATTTGGAAAGATGATTGATTGTCATCTTTCACATGTGCATACCTTGATTAAAGGGTTGAATTTTGAAAATATTAAAGATGATTAATTATCATATTTCACATGTGCATGTTTTATTTAAATATTTTCAAAAGTGATTGATGCTTTTTTAGACTTATACAAAAGGTAGATGATTTTGTTTGAAATATTTGAAAAGTAAAGTGTGTTCCTTTTGTCATATACAAAAAGTAAAAGATTAGGTTTGAATTTTTTGAAAAGGAAAGTGTGCTCCTTTTGTCATATGTAAAAAGTAAAAGATTAGGTTTGAATTTTTTAAAAAAAAAAAGTCTGCTCCTTTTGTCATATGCCAAAAGTAAAAGATTAGGTTTGAATTTTTTGAAAAAGTGAATGATGTTATTTTTGACATTTGAATCTTTTTAAATTTGAATATGAAATCTCATATGCCTATAAATAGATCATTTGAGAGCTTCACATTTACAACATCCAGAGCATACAACATTCATTCAAAGCTTTCATTATCTCTTCTCTAAACATTGAGCCTTAATCATTGTTCAGTTTGAGAGATATAGTTTGTGCTGTATTGTTCTTATTCCACTCATTGAGGAGTGTTTTCTGATAATCTACCCACCATCAGCTCTTGTATCAGTAAAAGGGTGTGTATAACCCTTGAGCGTGTGGAAAATGTTCTACACGGGGAATAGTTGAATCACAATGTGTAAGGTGATTGCAAGTGTAGAGGGTGTTCTACATGGATCCTTTGTAGCGGTGTTGTTCAAAGGTGTAATAGGTTTCTATCTCCACCTGAAGGAGGTTGAATAGTGAATTTGGGGATCCTCAAGCGGTAGCTTGAGGCGAGGACATAGGTAGTGGGGCTGAATCTCGTTAACATACCGAATTTGTTTTTCTCTTACTCTTACTCTTTATATTTATTACTGTTTCGTATTTTGTTTATATTTTATATTGTATATTTGATTTATAATTGTTAATTTTTTTAATATAACTCAATTCACCTCCTCTCTTGTGTTAGTCATCTAGGCAACAAGGTTTAATGTTTAGAGAAGAGAGAATGAAAACTTTGAATGAATGTTGTATGCTCTTGGTGTTGTGAATGTAAAGCTCTCAAATGATCTATTTATAGGCATATGAGACTTCATATTTAAATTTAAAAAAATTCACATGTCAAAGATAACATCATTCACTTTTTCAAAAAATTGAAATAAAAGGTTATTCTATTTCAATTGTCAAAGACAACATTATTCATTTTTCAAAAACTTCAAACATAATCTTTTATTTTTGGCATATGACAAAAGGAGCATACTTTACTTTTCAAAAAATTCAAATATAATCTTTTTACTTTTTGCATATGACAAAAGGAGCACACATTACTTTTCAAAATTTTCAAACAAAAACATCTACCTTTTGCGAAAGTCAAAAAAAGTATCAATAACTTTTGAAAATATTCAAATAAAACATACACATGTGAAATATGACAACCAATTATCTTTAATATTTCAAAGTTCAACCTTTAATCATGTTATGCACAAGTGAAAGATGATAATCAATCATTTTTTAAAATTTTAAATTTTAATTTTCAAAATATTCATGTACATGTGGAAAATATATTTTAATGCTTTATGATAAAATATTAATTTTGAGTATTAATCCTAATTTCAAATTTTTAAGAGGTTTACAACATTACTCTATGACTTTAATGTGAACTAATTCCTTTCTTGCTCATGCTTGGTTTCTTGATGTGTTTGACTCCATTGTGTGGATAACTTGAGCTTGAGACTCTTTTATTCTTTGAATTTATTTGTTATCATTAAAATCTATGTGTAGATATATAATTATACGAAACTTGAAACCTTGGGTTCAACACTTCTCCTCTTCAATCTCAATGTGAGCTTTAGTTATAATTTCATGTTGTCCATCTACTCCATCTTGTTTGTTATCCACCTCTAAAACAGTTCCCCAATCTTCATCTTGTCCATACAAGTTCTAGAAAAATCATATATGGGTAGAAATTTATGTAGGGGCAGCTTCATTATTAATGTGGTTAATGTGCCGTTACATGATTGTGTTATTGTCAACAAGTGTGATTAGCCTAAAAATAGATCTTTTTGGTTCAGTCAGGCGTGGTGAAAAAACTCATACTATTTCATCTGCTGGTTTTTGTAATATTAGAGAGATTCCAAGTAAAATAGAGGTGTTTCTTTTTGTAGAGATTTGAGGTCAACCACTTGTGCAGAGTTGGTTCAAGTTATACAACGATTAGTTGAGCTGTTGCATCCTAGAGGAAACAAGTCAAGAGGAATTCTGCCATACTAGTTAATTTTGAGATTTTATATACCGCAGAGGGTTTTAATCTCCTTAAAGAGAGTGATATTTCCTTGTCTCAGTCCAAACTAATTTCGTTTGAATGTTAACTTTATTGTAATTTTTATTATATTATTGTGTATTACACTAACAAGAAGAAACAAAACTTCCCAACAAAACATATAGGAAAACTATGATTTAACTTAAACAAATAAATACATAGATAGAAAGAAGCATATAAATGCGTCTAAACCAAGTTTACCTTAATTGATGTTGCCAAGACATGAAGAAGATGACTCTATGTGTTAGCCTTGAATCCCTCATTGTCGTCCCTGCTCACAGAGCATAACAAATTGTTCAATAGAAGGAAGGAGAGAATAATCACATAAAAAACTTGTAATTTTAAAATTAATTTACATGTGGTCAATGGCACAATGACACAATAATATAATTGTTAATAAGCATTTACCCAAATCGTACAACAGTAGTGAAAAATTTGTTCCCACTAGAGAGTGTTGCCGTATAGGGTATTTTCAAGGCGATTCGTATAGGAAATTGCACAACCTTCTAGACGTCATTTCACCAGAAATGAAAGGGATTCAACAAATCAATGGTCCTTGCAAGGAGTCATACAAGGTGATTTAATCGCTCAACGAAGAGAAAATGAGAATCGAAGAAAATAGAAATAGAAGATGGAGATGAGAGACTCAGAGAAAATGCACAAAGAAGAAGGAGAGAAGAGCGAGAAAGACAGACTTACCAACATAGGTCTGGAAGACAACGGCGAAGAAGACGACCGGTGGAAAAAAGGGGACGAACGAGGAAGCTTGAGGGTGAAGAAGAGCCAGGCAACATAATACTGAGACGCTTTTAGGTCGAATAAAGAGAAAAGAACGAGAGAAAGAGAGAGTGGGAGGTTGATGAAAATAATAAAGAGTAGTTCTATAGAGCAGCCACTATAGCGCTGCACACAGTGCATACCCTACGTGGCTGCCTTTTTTTAAAAAAAAAAAAAACGATGCGTTTTGTTTGTTTTGTAATTCGGTTGGATTGGGTTTGCTTTTTTTCATTTTGCTTCCCCCATTCAAATTTTTCTCGCGAAAGAGCTCCTCCCTTGGCCCCCCCCCCCCCCACGTCGTATCAGATTCCTTTGCCCAGCGTCGCCCGGCAACGCCGTCTCTTCGTCCAGAGACACCAAGCGATCTTCCTCTGTCTGGACAGTGCCGCCACTCACTGAGTGCTCCTCTAACGGAGCAAATCAAATTAATAGCCCGAGTACAAAAGCCCTCCGACGTTCCTCTATTTCGCCGTTGTCCCTGGTCAACGGTAAATCTTGTACCCTTTTTCCTTCCATATGATTATGTTGTTATTGTTTACAGAGAGAGGTGCAATAAAAGGGTTTTGTGAGATGGATTTCGAATGTGTTAGGGCATGGAGAAAGAACCAAACTTTCTGCTTTTGATGACCTCTGTTTTGATTAAAGTTTTGAAAGCCATCTTTTTTATTCTACTGGAGTGAAAGTATAGTTTTAAATCTAAGTCTAGGAGCCGTAACTTTAGTATATATTAATACATTGCCTGTTGCCTTCCTTTTGGTGCATTGGAAAAGTAGTGATTACCTCGATTTGGTTGGACTGGAGCATGCATGTCCCAAAGCTTGCACTGATGATACTATCTTAAAAACTAACCATGATGCTTAGATTGGAGCTTGGTCCAAAAGCTTGGACTGGAGCTTTTGATGACAGCCACATGTTTTCATTAAAGTTTTGAAAGCCATCTTTTTATTCTACTGGAGTGAAACTTTAGTTTTAAATCTAAGTCTAGGAGCCGTAACTTTAGTATATATTAACACATTGCCTGTTGCCTTCCTTCTGGTGCATTGGAAAAATAGTGATTACCTCGATTTGATTGGACTAAAGCATGCAGGTTCCAAAGCTTGCACTGATGATACTATTTTAAAAACTAACCATGACACTTAGAACTGAGAATGAATGCACTGTTGTTAGTTTAAATTAGGAATATAGTTATAATTAATAGACACAAACAGATACTGAACATGTGTAACCTGCAATTTACAAAGGGAATAGACTCGATTTTTTTTACTTGCATTCCTTAAAGGGCATAGCATATATCTTGTTTCAGTGTATATTAATTTTTAAAATAAGTGTGTTTGACGTGCTCATGAATCTAACTATTTCCATACTTACAGCATGAAGTTGATGTAAATATGTCCTACCCTCAACTGAGTAATTCGGATGACTTTATGCGAGTTGAAGAGCCATTCCAAGTATTACTTCTCCTAAATTTTTAGCCAATATTCAACAAGTTAACATGTTAATCTGTTTTGCAATCATTATTCCAAACTAATGCCCATAATTTTTTGCGATGCTAAAATATGTAGTACCCTTCGTTGAGCAATTCAGATGCATTAAGGCAGGAATTTTCCGAATGCCTAGATTTCTCTGAAAATGTTGATTGTACATTTGACGATGCTGCTGATGGTATTTAACTTTTGTATGAAAATCATACTTTAATGACGCTCTCATTGAATTTATGCTAATCCATTTACTTTGTTTTCATCTTTAGAAATATACTTCGACATAGATGAAGACTTAGAGGGTACCACCGTTGTCCCGGATGATGAGGTAACGGTTGAAGCACCAAGATCTGGGATGGAATTCAAGAGTGTAAAAGAGCTTTTGGCGTACTATAAGAAATATGCCAAGCAAGAGGGATTCGGTGTAAGGACACAGAGGACGAAGAGAGATGATGATGGTCGGCCTGTATATGTCACTATTGGTTGTGCCCGTGGAGAAAAATACCAACCAAAGCACAATAATATATCTAAGCCACGGCCAACGACTAAAACGGATTGTAAGGCGAAGGTAAGTGCCACATTGAAACAAAATGAAAAATGGCTTCTCACCAGTATTGAGAATACACACAACCATATTACTGTGAGCCCCAAGAAGACAAGACTCTTAAGATCACACAAGGTTCTAGATGAATATAGTCAAAGGATCCTTAAGCTGAATGACAGAGCCGGTATCCGAATGAATAAGAATTATTATTCTCTAGTAGTTGATGCTAGGGGATTTGAAAACCTAGAATTTCAAGAGAAAGATTGTCGGAATTTCATTGATAAGTCTAGACATTTAAGGTTAGGAAAAAGAGGTGGCGAAGCACTTAGGGTTTATTTCCAAAAAATGAGACAGAAGAATGATGGTTTCGTTTACGACATCGACGTTGATGATGAGGGAAGGTTAAGAAATGTTTTTTGGGCCGATGCACGTAGTCGAGCGGCTTATGAGTGTTTCGGAGACGTTGTGACATTCGACACAACGTACCTAACAAATCAATACGGAATGCCTTTTGCTCCATTTGTCGGTGTTAATCATCATGGGCAATCCATATTACTAGGGGCAGGCTTGTTGTCAAGTGAGGACACACACACCTTCATTTGGTTGTTTAGAATGTGGTTGGATTGTATGAATGGTTGAGCGCCGAAAGTGATCATAACTGACCAAGACCGAACAATGAAGAATGCAATTGCCCTTGTATTTCTGGGAACCCGCCATAAATATTGTCTATAGCATATAATACGCAAACTTCCAGAGAAGTTAGGGTCTCACTCCCATTTCAGCATAAGGTTGAAGACCTCCATTCAGGCTGCTTTGTATGATTCACGCACCTGCACGGAATTTGAGGAGAGGTGGGGTCAACTACTTGATAAGTATGATTTAAAAGGGAATAATTGGCTCCAATCCTTATACGAGGAAAGGATTTTTTGGGTTCCAGCTTATTTGAAAGACGTATTTTGGGCTGGTATGAGCATGATCCAACGTTTAGAAAGCATGAATGCTTTTTTCGACGGGTATGTCCATTCTGGAACGACCTTGAAAGAATTTATCGACCAATTCGATAATGCTCTCAGAAAAAGGTAGAGGTGGAGACCACAGCTGATTTCAACTCTATTAACCAAACGATCCCCTGTGTGTCCCCTTTCAACTTTGAGAAGCAGTTTCAGAAAGTATACACGGCAACAAAGTTTAAAGAGTTCTAAAAAGAGTTGATAGGCCTAATGTGTTGTAATTGCACACTGGTCTCCCAACAAGGGTGCATTCAACTTTCGATATTTTGGATGAAATAGGTTTTGATGACTGCACAAAATTAGTCCACTACATACTTTATTATAATGAAAATGAGTGCGAATTAAAATGCACATGTGCTCTATTTGAGATGAGGAGAATTCTATGTAGGCATGCACTTAGAGTTTGTCAGTTTAAGAAGATTAGTGTGTTGCCAGAAAGATATGTCTTGGATTGATGGAGAAAGGACGAGAAAAGGAGATACACATTGATCCCAAGTAGTTATGATGACTGTCGGGCCAGTGGAGATGCACGGAGGTATGAGATGGTGGTTAAAAGAGGCATGAAACTAGCAACAAAAATATCCCCAAGTTCTGAGCGTGTGAATGCTTTCCTGCAGTACGTCGATGAGTTTGATTCGAAATGTGATGATGATGATGTACGTCGATGCAACAATTTTGAATCAACGATGGTCGGCCAGAACGTAGTCGCGGATAAGGGAAAGAAGCTATTAAGCTCCCATGTGGTCCGAGGGAAAGGGAGACTCCCAATTAAGAGAAAGGTTCTGCTGGTCAAGAAGTTGGCAACAAAGAGAAAGAAGAAAACGGTAATTATTTTAACATATTAAACATTAGTTAAGTTAAACTTTAACTAATATATGTGCATGATTTTTAATTTTTATTTTTTATGAATGGTTAGACTTGCAGGCTGATTTTTGATCATGAAACAACATTGGTGGACAGGCCGGGATCTCAACATGATCAAGGTGATGAGGGAGTTGGTGATGCTGGAACACAAAATAGTGTTCTCACACAAGGGCTGCTATTGGGGAATGAGGAGGTCTTATACACATTGTTCTACCTCTTGAGCTTTTGGTTAAATGCACTTTGGTCATAACTGAATTAATCTAGTTGGTTGGTTGTATATTTGTTGAAAGGTAAAATTAATAGTTATAAACCTTTTTTTTTCCCCCAGATGGGTGACCATGTTTGATGTGGTTTAAGAATGGAGGAATTTTGGATTTTTTGTGGAGATATTTTGGATGGGTGACTGTTGTGGAGATTTTTCAGATGCATGACCAGTTTCAAAATGGTCTGTAATTATGGAGGCACTTTTTGGATAATTTGTATTAACCACTTGTGATAAAAAATAATTTTCTATGCAGCGGGGTATGAAAAGATCCCGCTGGTTTTATTCCCTTTTGGAGGTATGTAACAGGTGTGAGTGGCCTCTATACCATAACCTTTTTTTACACTTTTTCACTAATTTTTTTACTGTTTGAATTTTTGGGTCTTACTTCTATATCTTGGCAGTGGTGTTGAGCAGTAGGGGTGGCAGTATCATTAGTGTGTTGCTATGGAAAATATAGGTGGTTAAAAGATGCAGGTTTGATATCCTTGAACCTCAACCTTTTTTGTACATGTTGAATATTTTATGAAGCAAAAGTAAAAGTTGTTTTAAGTTTTGTTTTTTGTTTTTAATGAGAATTGTTGTTCAAGTGTAACTGCACTTTTGTTGAGGTTTGACATTTATGTAGCACATAATAGCTGTTGGCTTTATGAGCTTCGGCTTACCAAGTGGTTATACAATTACTAATTTTTGCTTTGTAGTTTTCAAAAGGCATTGGGAAACACAATAAATTGATTTTCCGGTCGAGGAGGGAGAGTTGAACCACTCTGCAGCTAGGCGGCTAGAAGATGCACGGCAACATGCAAAGGAGCAATTTCTGGATCATGCATCAGTTTACACAAAATATTGTAGCACTGAATGAGCTTTTGGCAAACACATTTCACCCATCTACGTGATACTTAGTAATTTAATAGAACAATTCTGATTGTCCTAACTAATATTGTAATCTGTTGGCTTATGAATGATGCTTATGTAATACCACAATTTTATTGAATTGTATGCAAGTCATAGTTCCATTTATTCCCTTTGGTATTCTTCTTTAAATACCAGAAATACATAAAGTCTATCCAAACTTACACAAAAGGGACCAAGGTTGTACATTTCATACATCAGGTTATGTGGCTACAAATTTACATAGAATCTGAATGGATGCTAGTCAATAATAGTTAAATTGATACATAATTTCATTAATTTAAGCACGGGTAATTATACAAGGTGTACAAATTCCCCTTTGTTGTACATCATAACCAAAACAGTTAAAGTATCTTTAATTACATGTGGGGAACAAGCATTAAAATAAAGTAGTTCATACATGACAATGTATATTAATTTATCTGAACCAAGCTAAAATTATTATAACTGTGAGAACCCAATACAAACACAATAATTTTCTATTTGCTTTTTTCAGACTTCTCTCTCTCTCTCATTTACTTTCTCCTCCTTTTTCTGCACTTGGCACTCTCACAGCAAGACCTCATCCCACATAGTCCAAACTTTATTCTCTCTAGTTCGAATGTTTTGATCTAGCAAATGATATATATCCGTCCACACGAAAAATTCATACCGTGCATCTCCCTGTACAAAGTTCAAACTCCCAGTTAACATTAACACAAATAGGCTGGAAGCATGAATATTAGCATGCGAATATGACTAAGGATTAGCTGCTTTACCGTATCATATTTTGGGCAAGCAAAAAATTTTCTTCCAAGATTAGACTTAGTACGGGATGTCTTTAGTTGTGTTTTCAAGCCACACCAACAAGTTGGTGATTCTATCACAAAATCACCAAATGAAGATGATGATTGGGATGATGCCATGCGTGATTCTAAAAATCGAATGACAAGTACAAACACAAGAGTCTATCTAATTGCAAGAATCCTATACATGGTTATAGAGCCTAATGAATGACTGCTGAAGAAAGATGCATCATGTCACTGGTAAAACCAAATAAACAGACTTGAACCACATCACAAAATATTATCTTTCAGGCCTATACAATCTATCCAGTTTGTTCTTCATGAACAATGCTCAAAATTAAGACAGCCGCATGTTACAACTAATACAGACATTTTAAACTGTGAAATAAAATACAATGGTACTTCAATATCTACAAACAAGGAACCAGGACCTATAATATGTAAAACAAGCTGTTTCTACTCTTGCTTATGGCCATTTATCTTAGATAGATATTTTAGATAGAAATATAAACAAGTCATTAGAATTTTAAGCCAAGAAAAGTACTTAGTTTTTTAAGCCTTTTCTTTTGTTCCTATAAAGCAGAAGAAGCACTCTATAGCAAGCGATGTACAGCAAGTCAAAAAGCATGTCCATTAGAATACGCACAACTTGCAATGCCAAGATCTACAAGCCTATGTGAAAAATGTCAGATATTTTCCTTATCAAGTAAAATTAACCAACAACATCATGTTGAAAAGAGATAAACTAACTAAAAGCAAACACCCAATTCACATTTGACATAAATATATTTGATACAAGCTATGCACATTTAATGAGTACATATTTCATATATTATAAATATTTAGAAGGGCTGAAATTATTTTCATGATTCATCACATGCAGCAAGTGTAAAAACATATTCTTTTCTGTAAAAAGAATTTGCACATGCACCAAACCAGTTCCTACTATTTGATACAAGCTATGCACAAAGTTTCTATGCAGCAAGTGTGATCTAGCAAATTATTAGCAAAGTATTTTCATGATTCATCACATTCTTTTTTGTTTTATTTTGTTTTACGCACAACTAAAACTACAAATTTGCTAATTTTTTTTGGTATTTTTTTCCACGAGAATGATCAAACTAATAATCCTAGAAAAATCATAACATAGAACTACCATAACTATTATCTTCAACAAAAGATACAATGATCTCATAAAAAAGAGTCTTAAGGAAAAGGCAGAGTACCATAACAATTTACTCAACTCTGCAAGCAAGGGACAAGTTTTACTATGCAAAGGTTGTCAACGTCCCTGGTCCTTTTACCCTTTCTTTTCTATGTTCTGTTCCCTCTTTTGAATTTACTCAAAATGTAATTGGATAATGTTTGTGAAACCGAGCTTGTCAAGCAGAAAATAAGGTTTTGGTCCATGCCCTAGGTCTTTCGAAACCCATCTCACAATACTCAAAAAACACATTTCTCAGTAAACTAATTTGATAATCATTTGAAAGGAAAACTAGGTACAACATTTACCTACGCGACAGAGCAAGCGGCGGTGAAACAAAGGAACGTCAGAGGGCTTTCGTCATCAGTGTACATCTGGTTTGCTGGTTGCAACAAACAACTCCAGGATTTTGGGCTGTGCAGAGGGAGGAACTTCTCTCGCTGGACAAAGAGACGGCGACGCGACTGTTGAATGACAAAGGAAGGTGATGCGACGCGACAATGGAGAACTTATTTTGCGGGACAGATTTGAATGGGGGTGGGGGAGAGGATTTTCTGGGCGATGCGGGAGTTAGGGGTGGGGGTGGGGGAGAGGGATGGGATGGGGGGGAATAGGATTTGCTGGTGGGGGTGGGGGGTGGGGAGGATTCGGAGAGGAGAGGAGAGGAGGAGGGGCAAGTTTGAAATGAGCGAAACTACTGATAGAGGACATTATGTTTTCAGGGAGAGAATTTTCATTTTACTGTAACACCACGTAAGGTGTACTCCGACTGAAGCCAAATAGTGGCTGACGCTAAGATTTATTCAATAATAAAATAGTTTGATGGAGGGTTGAGGGTGAATAATGACTCGTCAACAATGAAGAGCACCCAAGAATTACTGTAACTCATATGTTGAGTTTTGAATTATTGACTAGTTTAATGTAGAAGCTTTTTGACAAGTATAGCCAATTTATGGACTTGCATTGGCAATGCTCTTAAGGTAAACACTTTGAATATAGTCAACTCCTATAAACAAGGTCTTATATTGGTTTGGGTGTTGAGACATACTCAACACTCTTCATTACTATTCATTATTTTATTATTACTTTTCACATACTTTTTATTACTATTCATTACTTTTTACTACTATTCAATATTTTATTATTACTTTTTATCTACTTTTTCACAACTATTCACAACACAACTCAACACTTCTCAATACTCAAACTCAATTTAGAAAAATAATCAGAAAAATAGAAAGATATAATAAATTTTATTAAAAATTTTTATTTGCAAGCGGTGTGAGGACACTCATTTTATTTCATTAATATAATATGATTTAATTTACAAAATAAATTTAAAATTTAAAATTTTACAAATCAACTCGTGACATGTCACGCTAACGATTAGAAAATATAAATACTATGTCTTCATTTTTTTTTAATAGATGTTTTCGCTTACTTTTAAATAGAATAATTCATCAGTTTATATTATAATAATATAAAAAGTTGTATTTAGAAGTTGGTATTAAGGGCAAAACTTATAAACTATGATATAGTATAATTTAATTTGTAAAATAAATTTAAAGATTAAAAAAATTTACAAATTAGATCTTCCACGTCCACCGCTGGCTCGCTGGCCATAAAATCACGTGATTCCGTATTTAGCCACGGTGGAATCCGAAAATCCCCGAGAAATCTCTCCCGCCATGAACACGCTCCCTATCCTCGCACCTGCATACCCTTCGACGCTTCCTGTCCTCGCCTTCTCGACTTACACAACCTCTCTGTATCCCCAAACTCCCGTCATTTCCCAGTCCCTAGGGTTTTGTTCCCCCAAGTCACTTGGCACACTTCCACAATCAAGATCTTCAATTAAGTCCCCGAGTTCTCTATACCCTGCAGAACCCCAAATCTCCGACGCCGACGACTACGAGGACGACGACGAAGATGACGATGTGGCTGCTGATGAATACTACGACATCTCCGGCGATGTATTGGAAGGAGTTGAACAGAGTGACGATGAAACCGAAACTCCTATTGCTGCAACAGAGGCGCCGACTCTGCATGAGGAGTCCAAGTGGCAGAGAGTGGAAAAGCTTTGCAACGAAGTCAGAGACTTCGGCGAATACATTATCGATGCCGATGAGCTCGCTTCGATATACGATTTCCGCATAGATAAATTTCAGGTTTATTTCTATGCAAATATTCAAATTTTAAACTCACTTGCCTATTCGTAAGCATACAAATATTATATGTATTTCTTATCTTGTATGAAATGTAGATATTCAGGTCAAAAGAAAAATTTGACACTCTTAGTAATTATTTAATTTTTTCTCTTTTGGGCAGCGTTTGGCGATACAAGCATTCTTGAGAGGCTCATCGGTTGTGGTATCTGCGCCGACGAGCAGTGGGAAGACTTTAATTGCCGAAGCCGCCGCAGTGGCCACAGTTGCCAGGCGAAGGCGAATCTTCTACACGACTCCACTCAAGGCACTATCCAATCAAAAGTTTCGCGAATTTCGGTATATAAGTCTTTCTAAATCAGTGTAAATAGTAGAAATTGAATTTGTCAACTGTACTTATATGCCGCTGTATTAATAATGTTTTGTGGTTCAGCGAGACATTTGGAGACAGCAATGTTGGCCTTCTTACGGGGGATTCTGCAGTGAATAAAGATGCTCAGGTTTTGATTATGACTACGGAGATTTTACGCAATATGTTATATCAGAGGTACATTATAGTGAATTTAAAACTCCATTTGTAGCTTATGGGAATTACTTAATGAAGGCGTGATGTAACGTATAAATTTGGACTAATGTTATGATCTGGTTTTGCAATCCATTAGCTGCTGCAGACTACATATTATCTTTTTGATCGGTAAACTGACTGCATATATCTTCAGCAACAAACTATACGAAAACGTTATTGCACACCTTCTTTACACATCTCTTTTGCCTACCTCTCATTCGTTCCGTAGTTTCAATTAAGGTTAACTGATATGATAAGTGGATGTGAGATTAACAATGCCGAAGAGGTATCGAGAGAAGTGCACAGAAGCTTTGTAAATAGAATTATCGAAAAATGTATGCTCGTAGGAAATATCATTAGTGCAGTAAGTGTTTCCTCAACATGGTTGCTACCTCTAGAAATTATCTGTGACCTCCATAAATTTGTTCTTCATTGGTTAAGTTGATTCTCTAAATTAAAAGGATGGTGTTTTACTTCACATTCACATGCAGTGTTGGAATGGTTTCTTCTGATAGTGGACTGTTCCATGTTGATGTGATTGTTTTGGACGAAGTTCATTATCTAAGTGACATATCTCGGGGTACAGTATGGGAAGAAATAGTAAGTACATTTTCTTGTCCAGGATCTCATTTATTGCCAATGATTTCCTCACATTTTTTCTTCATATGGCGTGATCAATTATTTCAGGTTATATATTGCCCAAAAGAAGTCCAACTCATATGCCTATCAGCAACGGTGGCAAATCCTGATGAGCTTGCTGGTTGGATTGGTCAGGTATTGTTTTTTCTTTTCTTTTCTTCTTTTTTTTTTCCCCCTAGCTAACCTAGTTTATGTTTTGGATATAGCAATACCATTTGTCACATGTTGAAATGGAAAGATGAAGGCATTATTTTTTCTCCTTGCAGTTTTCCATTTACAAAGATAAAAAATGTGCCATATGTTGATAAGGAATTTATTGCGATATTTTTTTGGGGGAAATACAGAACATTTTCAGACACCATCTGATGTTGGAAAAGGGGCCTTGTCCAGCAGATAGAATTTCTTGCTTTTGTTAATTTAGGAGAGCTCAACAAATCACATGAGATATTTCTATCTGGATATTTTTTGTTCATTAGGTAAGTGATTTGTGCTATTTGATCTTGCATAATCTATATTTTCAAAAGGGATAGCAATAAGGACTCATAAATTGGGGTTGCAGTATATTTCATAGTTGCTCTTTCTTTCCTTTTTTTTTTTGAAGTTGGCAACCCTATTTTGATGTCTAGAGAAAATATTTCTGAATGAAGACCCTTTATGATTCTCTTCTGCATTCTTTCTGCCTTCTGGTGTGTTGGCCTGTTATTTCTTGCTGCTAGTTCCGTCATGTTATCATTGGTTGTCTCCTGGCATCATCAACTCATCATTACATATTGTTTTCATACATAGAATAATTTCCACTTACTTGTCAACTCTAGCATTGGTTTCTGACTGCTGTCTGGTTGACTGATCTATAGACTTGTGGGAGGATTGAGTCTCTCTAATTTCATCCTTTTTCTAGATTCATGGTAAAACTGAGTTGGTAACATCCTCAAAGCGTCCAGTTCCATTGACTTGGCATTTCTCTATGAAGACAACTTTGTTACCTCTTCTTGATGAGAAAGGAACGCAATTGAATAGGTATTTTTCTTAATTGATTCTTATGTCACTTCATTCACTTTGACTTATAGTTTCACTATAGATGAACGCAAGAATAGGGATATCTTTAAAGCATTGAATAGTTGATGTTTTTTGTTAGACTAGTTGCTTTGGTTTCTATTTAAACATCATTTTAATACTTAACAAAACAAAAGTAGCTTGATTCACGTGAACATTCACAGTGAAAGTTCGAGGTTTGTCTCAGATCACCATAAGTATGATGCACTGTACAGCATGTAATTTTGTTTTCCTCTCCAATTAGTTGCATCTATGCCCTCCCTTCCATCTGTTATTTGAACACATGGATGGAAAGTTATTATTATCAACCATTTTCATTTCCTTTTTTCTAAATTGGAACAGGAAGCTGTCACTCAATTATCTGCAACTTTATGCTTCAGGAGTTAAATCTTACAAGGATGATGGGTCTAGAAGAAGAAATTCAAAAAAACGAGGAAGTAACATGAGCTATGACAGTGTTGATAGCATGCCTGAATCTCCTCTTTCAAAGAATGATATAAACACTATTCGACGTTCACAAGTATGGGCTCATTGCATCAATTCTTTTATATAACAGTACTGTTTTCATTTTTATGGCCTTCATCTACCTGATGCTTTAATTTTCTATAGAATGACAAATCAATTTGATTACGGGAGTGAAATATTAATTTCAGGTCCCTCAAGTTATTGACACATTATGGCAGCTTAAGGCAAAGGACATGCTGCCAGCAATTTGGTTTATTTTTAGCAGGAAAGGATGTGATGCAGCTGTCCAGTATCTTGAAGATTGCAATCTCTTAGATGAGTGTGAGATGAGTGAGGTTAAACTAGCCTTGAAGAGATTCCGCATTAAGTATCCTGATGCTGTCAGGGAGACTGCCATTAAAGGACTGCTGCAAGGGGCTGCTGCACATCATGCTGGTTGTCTACCATTATGGAAATCATTTGTAGAAGAATTGTTTCAGCGAGGACTTGTCAAGGTTGTCTTTGCTACTGAAACACTTGCTGCCGGAATCAATATGCCTGCTAGGACAGCTGTTATTTCATCACTCACGAAGAGGAGTGATAGTGGGCGAACCCAATTAAGCTCAAATGAACTGCTTCAAATGGCTGGGCGTGCTGGACGTAGAGGCACTGACGAAAGGGGTCATGTGGTACTTGTTCAGACTCCTTACGAAGGGGCTGAAGAGTGCTGCAAGCTTCTATTCACTGGAGTTGAACCTCTTGTTTCACAGTTTACTGCTTCCTATGGTATGGTGCTGAATCTTCTTGCAGGTGCAAAAGTTACT
Source organism: Carya illinoinensis (assembly GCF_018687715.1). Classification (NCBI taxonomy): domain Eukaryota; kingdom Viridiplantae; phylum Streptophyta; class Magnoliopsida; order Fagales; family Juglandaceae; genus Carya; species Carya illinoinensis. The sequence continues at coordinate 18,575,209 of NC_056756.1, read as the reverse complement.
AGCAGATCTAATGAAGCAAATGAAATGAAATCTGTAAAAGCAGGCCGAACTTTGGAAGAAGCTAGGAAGTTGGTTGAGAGAAGTTTTGGAAACTATGTTGGCAGCAACGTTATGCTTGCTGCAAAAGATGAGCTTACTAAAATAGAGAAAGAGATCGAGATGCTGACTTTAGAAGTTAGCGATGAGGCCATAGATAGAAAGAGCAGGAAGCTTTTGTCAGAGGTAGCATATACTGAGATTGCGGATTTGCAGGAAGATTTGAGGGTGGAAAAACGTCTTAGGACAGAACTGCGAAAAAGGGTGGAAGCACAAAGAATTGCTGCTCTGAAACCTCTTTTAATGGAATTTGAAAATGGACACTTGCCCTTTTTGTGCTTGCAATATAAAGATTCTGAAGGAGTTCAACACTCACTGCCTGCTGTTTATTTGGGGAAGGTTGACTCACTCAATGGTTCAAAACTTAAGAACATGGTTTTTGCTGAGGATTCTTTTGCACTGAATGTAGTTGGGACAGAGTCTAGTGTTAATGACCTTGAAATGGACCGAGATGTTGAACCATCTTATTATGTGGCCCTTGGTTCAGATAACACGTGGTATCTATTTACAGAAAAGTGGATTAAAACAATGTATAGGACGGGCTTGCCTAATGTTGCTCTAGCTCAAGGTGATGCTTTGCCTCGGGAAATTATGAGGATGCTTCTTGATAAGGAGGAAATGAAGTGGGAGAAGCTTACTGCTTCTGAATTTGGTTGCTTATGGTGCATGGAAGCATCTCTAGAGACATGGTCTTGGAGTTTAAATGTGCCAGTTTTGAATAGTCTTTCTGAAAGTGATGAGCTGTTACATATGTCAGAACCATACTGTGAAGCTGTTGACCGCTACAAGGAACAAAGAAATAAAGTTGCACGCTTGAAGAAAAGGATAGCACGTACACAAGGCTTTAAAGAATATAAGAAAATCATTGACATGACGAAGTTGACCGAGGAAAAGATAAAACGTTTGAAGGCTAGATCGAAACGTTTGACCAATCGAATAGAGCAGATCGAACCATCTGGCTGGAAGGAGTTTTTGCTAATCAGCAATGTCATACATGAAATTAGGGCATTGGATATCAATACACATGTAATATTTCCTCTTGGTGAAACTGCAGCTGCTATTCGTGGAGAAAATGAAATTTGGCTGGCAATGATTCTCCGCAATAAAATCCTTCTAGGCCTAAAGCCTGCACAACTTGCTGCTGCTTGTGCAAGTTTAGTTTCTGAAGGGATCAAAGTTCGACCTTGGAAAAACAACAGCTATATATATGAACCTTCCTCCACTGTAATCAATTTAGTTAAGTTCTTGGATGATCAAAGAACTTCCCTATTGCAACTTCAAGAAAAGCATGGGGTAAACATTCCTTGTTGTTTGGATAGTCAATTTTCAGGTATGGTTGAAGCCTGGGCATCTGGGCTGTCTTGGAGGGAAATGATGATGGACTGTGCAATGGATGAAGGAGATTTAGCACGCCTCTTACGGCGCACTATTGATATATTAGCTCAGATTCCTAAATTACCTGATATTGATCCACTGTTGCAAACCAATGCAAAGATAGCATCTAATGTCATGGACCGCCCGCCAATCAGTGAGCTGGCTGGATAGTGTTGTATTGCCACCATAAGGTGCTTGTAAAATTGTGAACATTGTTTCCTACAGGGTCAATAGCTTTTCGAATTTCACAGAATCTGTTTAATGTATCTGATTGAACTTCAATCAAGAAAGATAACCGGCTTCACGTTTGCAATGCATAATGGATTTTCCACACGTATTACCAGCAAAAGGCCCATTTGTATTCTGTGGAGGTAAGCCTTTCTGGCTAGGCTGCATACCGTCCATGACGTCGAATGGCACATCACTAACCCCAGAATAAAATGTTGGCAACACGGATGCAACTACTCAGAGGACACTAAAACCAGGTGCCTATCAACAACTAAGATGTCATTTGGACAATGAGTTGAAATGAGATGAGTTAAGATGAAAGTTGAATAAGACATTAATAAACATTATTTTTTAATATATTATTATTGTTTTGGGATTTAAAAAAGTTGAATTGTTTATTATATTTTGTGTGAGAATTTAGAAAAACTATAATGATTTAATGAGATGAGATGAATTAAGTTGAGATTAACTCTGAATTTAAATGGGGCAAAGTTGTTTGCCATTTGCTATTTATTTCAAAGCCAGGAAAACTTTTGCACGAGTAAATTTTTCTGGCTTGTTTATTCTCAAGATGCTTTGGGTTTTTACTTAGATCACTTGCCGACTTCCATTGTGCAGTGAAATGATTATGATAAACGAGTCAATTGATTTGTTAGTACAATGATTTTGATTTCTCATTACAGGTCGTTTGCTTTCAGATAATATATTGGTGGGAAATGATGTATGGAAGCTGTTCCCCAAAATGCTTTCAGCGGAAGATGCAAAATCTTCAACTTGCCTAATTCTTCATTCACTGTTCTCTTGATTGAATGGTAAACATTTAAAGATTTATTTTATGTTGATACAGTACTTGGCATCGAAGTCTTGAGCTTTGCTGCAACCCTGTGTCATACTTGAATCTCTCGGCCCTACCTTCTGGCAAAATAGGCCCATCTTAGTTAACAGGGTGTGTTCATACTCCATACCTCCTTTTTAGACCAATCCACAAAAATACTGTTACTATTTCGAGTTTTTTTTTTTTTTTATTATTTTTGGCGTAGTAACAGAGGCTGAGCAGTCTTCCCCCTTTCTCGTACCATACTTTTATCCGCACTTTTGAGAACAAAAAAGTGATTCTTGAGTAAGTTGCACTGCATGCCTATAGTCTCGAAATTAGAAGCAATTCTATTCTCATTTCGGGTTATTGGAGATTGTTGCATTCTTTTACTTCATTTAATACTCTGTTCGATTACTTCATTCAAGTAATAACCCATTCTGATTCCTAATTAGGCATGCTATTTCAAAGAGTATTTAGTTCAAATACAAAAGCATCCTCGCTGTAGGGTCCCATTTGATTACACAGTTTAGATAAGATAAGATATTTTAAATAGTAATAAGATGAGATGAGATAGTTTGTAAAAAAAAAAAAAAAGTAATATTGATGAGTAATATTAAAATAATGTATAAACATTTTATTTAAAAGTAAAGAAGGTGATGGACTTGTACCATCTTTTCTTTTTCAATGTTGAGATGTTAGAGGAATGCTGAAAAATAAAACCCAGTTCAGATGAGATAAAAAACATCCGGAGGCCGGTTTGGTTAGCCGGCACGCTTCATCCGTACAACAGAGATGAGATAATAAACACTTACCGATCATGTAGTTGACCACACGTTATTAACACATAATTAGCATACTCCGTTCAAACTTTTACATACAGCATGAATACTTCAGCGAACTATAGTTTTAGAGCTGGTAAGTTGAGGTTGGCCTCGATGAACAGAATTCAAAGAACTTTACGGGATCTGTATCGTGTTGAACCCTTGACATTAATTATTCAAGTCAATCAAGTGAGTTGATCCGACACAAATCATTCAACCTGTTTGTTTACAAACAAATAGTCGGACCACTTGGTCTAACGCGTGCAGGTCACACGGATTGAGGTTTGACCCAAACTCAATGATGTGAAGCCGGCCCAGTCCTATTATTTTTTATTCGCAACCCGCGTCAAAGATTTACCAGTCCCCTTTACCAATGCCAGCCGTGGAAAATAGGATTGCCGTAACCTCACGCTTATTTATATTCAACTCTTAAAAGACGCGTGGCAGACAGGAGGTTTCAAATGAGAGAGACAGAGAGAGACAGAGACAGAGAGAGAGATCGATCTTGTGATTAATGTCAAGAACATGGGAATCTCTCCTAGGTGGAAAAAAATACAAAAAAGATTTAACAATAATATCGATGAATGGAACCCACGCATAGCTCAAGTTTACATCACAAATTACCTCTATTTACATTTATTGTGGCTAGAAACGCCACAAAAACATGGAGTATGCTACAACCGTCGAGCGTTATCCCCCCTCTTATTTGCTCGGTGTGACAGAAATGTGAGAATACATGAAGGATGATTCCACGAAAGCTTTTCCCTTCGTGGCGCCGTTATCTTTCCAACTCCGGTAGCCTGAGTAACTGAAGCGTGCAAAAAACTACTGCAAATCAAAAAGTATCCACATCATATTAGAGAAAAATTTCATCTATTCGAGCAATAGAAAAGTCAGCTGACTCACAACCAACTAATTTCTCCTAGTAAATGCATTTCCTTCCTATTGGATTTACATCTTCTAGTTCAAACTCTACACCAGATGCAAAAAAGCCAATCCTATCGCAATGGAACTCTGAATTTAGCCTTTTACCTCCTGTTTCTTCAAACAGTGCAAAGACTCAGTATATCAACTTCAAACTTAAATTAAACTATTCCAGAACATTTTATTTGGGTCATTCACAACGTTTCCTTCCGTCCCCCTCCCAACCATGCCTCTTATGACCGACAAAAGCCTCAACTGCAGCCTAATTTCATGAAAAATATAGGAATTTAAATCTAATATGAAAAACTAAAGCGGAAAAACTTAAAAAAAAAAAAATTGAAAAATATTCTGTTGTCATAAAAAAGGAACAATCCTGATCCAAAATAAAACTATGAGCTACAACACATACAAGAGGTAGAACTCCCACCGCCCACAGACCCTCACACCCTGATACAACAAATCCTGCACTATCGAAAAGCAATTTGTGAAAAAAAAAAAACATTATAATACAGCAGAGAAAGAGCCGATTACAACTTCCCCTGGTAACGTATGCTATGATTTGACTTAAATACAGACATTTTGGCTCTCATTACTGACTTAACATGGTGGTTTTGGGGTGTGATAGGAGATATGCATGCTAAAAGCTAAACCCAACAGACATGTTCCTCGAGACACCTGCTTTAGCAAAATGGGATATCAATCCTAGTCAAACCAGATTCAGCAACAGAAAGTTAGTACATACATATCTACTTGGGGTCAAAGGAAGTCATATTATCCAGCTAGAAAGCAGTCTCTGAAACCGTTGTCGTCTACTTGAACTGCTTGAAGACTTTGCCTGGTCATGGCATGAGCTGTAAGTGTCCCTTTTCCTTTTCCCCCGGAACAATAGGTCTTCTGTATCTAAAACATATGAGACCTACAACATACAACAGAAGTCTTCCGTATTAATTACATGCCTATATGCTCTTTTATGTCCAAACTGCAAACCATATCATCATTGGAACAAAAGAGACAAGAAATAAATTTTCATATAACATACCTTAGATGAATTGCAAGCTATCTTACACTCTAATCCATTGACAACTTGAACTCCTTCCATTGCCTGGCAGGCAGTGGAATATTCATCGCCATTGGGATATTTGCAAACATTCCTGCAAACAGCAGCAGGCATTATTAGCCATGACCACTTTACTGCAATGACTATCTTTTACTCGTATTTCTTACATACCTCTTCAAGAAGATTCCAGACTTCTCTTTCCTTTCTGGAACAACTGAGAGGAAGTCGGTGTGCAAATATGCTGAAAAATTAGGGTCCATGGAAACAGCAGTCACTTCGGGCTTATCATGTCCGTAGTCCATAAGCTGAATAGACAAATGGGTTGGTGTCGATGACTGGAAACAATTTACAATCACACAATTTAGGGCACATATAAAACTTCACACGTTTTAATTAAAAAATAATAATAAAAAAGCGCGCTTATTCAAGAAAGATAAGGAGCCAACGTCACTGAGGCATACACATTCAATACGATATATGTTCTCATCATGAAGAAGAACACGGGCGTTTTCGTGATAAACCATATCAACAAATCGTCCAGGTTTTCTTGATTTTTCATATGCATATAGTTGGAGAAGCTTGTTGTCCATCTCATCAGTGGCAAGTGTTTGAAGCTGAAGCAAGTGCATGAAGATGACCCTAATAGGTCAGATGAGAATAACAAAATGGAAAGAAAAGGAGATAATTAAAAATAAAATTAATTATGGATCTTACTTGTTTAACAAGTTTATATATCAGCTTGTCTAACGTGAATAAAACGTATGACTGAGTTCCAATAATAGCTCGGCAATCATCCTCGAACTTTGTATTGTCAGAAGAACCATCAAGTAAATTGTAAAGCGCTATCATGAATCTGCAACACCAAAAACAATTTTTTTTTATAAGTAATAAAAGCACAAACATAAAGTCAACTGATTAGTAGACAACGACATTAAGTTGATTTGAGAAACAAACAAGAGCTAAACCACCTGGCATAAAGATCAGTAGGGCTTGAATCATTTGAAGCCCTCCATTTCCGTTCAGCAGATGATGAATTAACCTTTGCTGATTGTATTCTCTCATATAATGTCTGCCAAATCAGTAAAAAAGATACAAGTATAGTTTATGATAACAATCATATAATAAATTTAGAAAATCCCCTTTTTTAGAAAGCCAAGGAAATCATATTAACATATGATAACCCTTACTTGGTGAAGCCTAAGAAGCACATAGAAGGAGTCATTTCCATAAAACACGCGAGAATCCTTTTCTTTCTCATGTGATGCTGAAGGGACATGCTTAGCCAGAGGCTTCACGGTAAGAAGAAAACGTTCTGAATATGGGAGTGATGTCCCATCCCCTTCAACATCATGTGCATCAGCCATCCCTTCAGCTTCACCTTCACTCTCAGCCTTATTATCATGTTCATCATGATCTCCATCTTCCTCATGCTCTTCACGAGAACACTCCTCACCATCAGCAGACTCACTTCCTGATACGTCCCCATTCTCAGAGGCATTCTCAGTGTCATCTGAAGACCTCTGAGCACTTTCCTCACCTTCATCGTCGGCATCAGCATCATTTTCTCCTGCCTCTGCACCACATATATTTTCTTCTCCATGTCTAGTTGGATATTGCCTGCCTACAGCACCATCCTTTGCTTTCTGCACGACCTCTAAACCAGCATCTCTATAAACTGCAAAATTATCTTCCTCAAAATCTCCATTTGGAGATACTTCACCCTCTTCTCTTTCAACTTTGAAGTGTCCAACAGATTCTTCATGGTATCTGCGAACTTTGATGCCATCTGACATCACCCCATTCGTGGATATAATTGGTCTTGTAGAATCACCACCCTTTAGGATCAATTGAAAAAGAAAAAACATTTTCTCAGCCCATATTAATTATGATATTTGTAACCATCAAGAGTCAAGACCCAGAACCTAGCATCAAGCTCAATTATCAACCAAATAATTATTCTACATGTGGATTATCAAACAGATTATTGATCAAACTTTTTTTTTTTTGAGAAAAAGATTATTGATCAAACTTCATAGCCAATTGATTGATCATGGATACTCCATGATGACTTACTAAAAGCTTACTTGTGAATATATATTTCATAATTACCCATCAAAACAGTGGCAGAACCAGAAATTCTACTTTTGGGGGGCCATATTAATCTATGCAATGATGACGATGCTTGCATACATGCCTGTGTATGTGTATGTACATATTATACACTTTGTTGTTTATAATAATAAGAAAATACATTATAGCCGTAATTTAATTTCATATTCCTTCAATTTATTTGATAGGTATATTCCTTCAATTTATAAGAAATATTTTTTGGATTATCAATATAATTTGTTTATTTATATATAAAAAAAAATGGATTGTATATATTTTAATTCATATTTTCAAGTTTTTAAATTTTTGGTGGTATATTTTTGGTATTCGTTTACTTCCACATACTCATTTTTATATTTTGGATGCAATTATTATGAATTTTAAGAAAATATAGAAACTATTTTTTTCACACTTTTAAGAAGATTCAAGAATTTTAGATGGCATTAGAAGAATATTTTCAAAATTTTAAAATATTTCAAGAAATTCAAAATTTTTTGGAATCGCTATTATTTTTTTTTTATCATTTTTTTAAATTTAAATATAATGATTTTTTTTTTTTTGGGGGGGAGGCTAGGGGGGCCATGGCCCTATCTACTAGCCTCCACGTGGTTCCACCACTGTATCAAAAAAGGGAACCAACATGGAGGGGACAGCCATTTTACAACTTCAAAATAAAATATTAATTTTTTTAATTTAAATACACCGAAGTCAAAGTAATAGTCAACAAAATTTAATATGTAGTTGTGCACTAGTTGTATACAAGTTGTGTCCCTACCATTTTAAAAAATATATATATATATTTCATAATTAGTTAAAGATACTAGCAATAGCAACCATCAAAAACTTTAATCTAACCAACATCAGGAGTCCAAATTATGACCGATAAAAGCCCAAAGCCAAAACCAACTCGATCTAATGGCCAAGGGACAAATGGGTAAACTTGAGATGTTAACTTTAGGGGGACAGCAACACATTATTAGCCATACCTCAGATGGAGGTAACTCGACCCCACCCTCAACAACATCATTGCTCGGTCTGGATGGAGTAGCACCAAGTCCTTCTAACCAGAAAAAAACAGTATCTCAGAATTCATACTGACACATAATATTTATATATAAAAAAGGATAAAGTGGAACATATTGAAAAATCAAAAGAACTAGCAGTGACAGGCTCAACTGAAATTATTTTGTCAACTAATACAGGCATAAGTAGTTGGAAGAATTATGCAAACCTGATGTGTTCTCTATGGTAGTTCTTCCATTACTTTGCTCCACTCCAGAGGCAAGCAATGCATTTGAATTGCCTAACTGTTCATTGGATTTATCCTGCTTGCTGACTCTGGATAGTTCATCAGGCATAGATGCATTGATCTGTACTTTACCATGTGGAGGGGTATCACATGAAGCATCTTTCTTATGTACATTATGTTCTTCATCAAGAGGACAATCTTCTTTAACTCCATTATCCCCATTTACTGGCCAAGCCCTGCAAGAACTTGATTGTTCTGGTGCATTACTCTCATCTCCATTTCTGGAAGGATTTAAATGTTTAGGATTTATCGCATTAGCACTGCCACCAGCACTGAGATCAATTTCCCCTGCAGTTGCAGCACCACTTTTGACAGAATCACTCTTTGCCTTAACAACATCTCCAGTATCCTCTGCACCCTGAGGACGAGAAGGAACACCAAGCATGGGTTCCAGAAATGTTGTCCAAATCTTCATAACTTTATCCAACTGTTCACTAGTACAAACTTCTCCACAGGAGTACTTAATGAGCTGATATAGATCTTCATGGATGTCAGGATCAGGGTACTCAAATTCCAAATTCGGAATGATTGGTCGCCTATTTCCAGCAGCAATAGCAAGTAGCACATCATCTTCCTTGCGCTTCTTCTCACTAATTTCTTTAATCTCCATCAATAAGGCTGCAAAACACATGACAAATAAACCATGAAAACTGAACATATTTTGCATCAGAACATCTTGTGGTAATTGGATGAGTCTACTGTCTTTTATATAATCATATTAATAGGTAAAGCAGCCTTTTTTATCCTGGCAGTATTGAGACTTTTATATTTTCCTCAGAAAAATTATGTTGACATTATCATGTCATGCATTAACACAGTTTATTTATTTATTTTGATAAATAATAGAACTTCATTAAAAGGCATAATCTAAGTACAAATACATTTTGCGTACATTTGTAATCTTGTGCACAAACATTGTTCCAAACAAGGAGAGGAGAAACAAAACATCAACAATTGCACAAGGGAGGAGGGAATTTAATCAAAAGGTCGCTGGTAATATTTATTTCAGTTATACAAAATTATCGTATGTCATGAACATTGAACATAACATATAAACTTTTGTGGTGTTAAGGTGCTTAAAATGTATCAATAGACCAAGATTTTAATGCAAAATTACCTTTTGTGCTCAAGCTCTTTGTGTCCTGTTGCTTGAAATAGAAGCTACGATGATCAAGCGATTTGTGATAATTCTTGGCATAAATTTCAGCCCAGACTTTATTAAAATCAGAGCGACACCGTGCCCACTCTTCTTGTTTCTGCTTCAGACGCGTTAGTATAACTGGCAAAGCAAGAGGTGCATTCTTCTTCAACACATCCATCACATCAAGTCCATGGTCACCATATAAACGTTCAATGCACCTGAGATTCAATGCTACAGAAACAGACAAGAAAAAATCCCCATCAGAGAGAGAAAAAAAAAAACAAAAAAAAAAAAGAGTTAGCTTTACATATTGTAATACATGTACTTGAATAATTTTTAAGTATTCTATTAGTCACTAATCAAACTATAACCTGTGAAGTGTTCCTCAACACGAACTGGACTGTCTGTCTTCAATGTATTGTTGTTGATCTTTTCCAATAGCTCTTCTACACGCTTGGTTGTTACATTTACAGACTCTAACAACATGTCCAGTTCAAACCTGACAGCAGAATTACAAAAAGATCACCTAAATTTCCACAGCACATATTTTAAACCATGATAAAGCTCCCAACTTTATATGATATCAATAGTGCTATTACCAACTCCAGAAGCTTAAGTCTAAGCAATAGAACACAAGCATAGATGACAAATTAAGCAGCTACAACTAACAAGAGAAACAAAGCTAAAGCCCAACGAGAACAATACATTGAAAAACACAAAAATGGAAAGAAACAAGGAACATAAATATAATAACCTCAGGCAACCTCTAACCTGTCATCTTCACAACGAAACAAGCTTTCTTCATACTGATTTTTGCGCATATGTTTAAAAGAGTAATCCTCACTTCCTGATGTGACAGACACCCAATGATCGTTCAATACTTCAGCCCCAAGTTCTGTTCTATGGCTAGCTGAAGGTATTAGATACTGCATCATTGAAAGGAAAAAAAAAAACCAGATGAATATAAAGAGTTACTAAAAGAAACTCAATCTCTAAAAATTATGAAATTAAAAAAAAAAAAAAAAAGCATTGCATACATGCTTTGGCAGCAGACGGTAACTGGGAGTGCAGCGCTCACAATTGGATAGGTCAAGTTCATTAATAGGTTTTGCCATATACTTATCCTTGCTGGAAAATAATGTCATCTTATGACCCCCAACATCTTTATTGCCAAAGGCAGAACTTTTTTCAAGTCTATCCCTTTCCCGGTTTTCAACTCTATCCCTTTCTCGGTTTTCACAGTCTCTATCTTTCACCCTGTCATCCTTTTCACGATCTCGATCTTTGTCCCTATCCTCTATCTTTACAGGTCTGGGTGAAGGTCCATCAATCCACAAAGCTTCTGTAATGAAGTAACGTTTTAATTAAATTTTACACTCCAAACATTAAGTTAGAGAAAATCATAATGCATTCACAGGAAACTATAAAAAGGTTATGTTCAGAAACAGTGCCAGCCTAAAACAACTCCCACAAAAAACTGCATCTAGCTTGAGAATAAAATAAGGGAAAGAAATCATCTTACGTACTTTTACTCATGACACCAGCAAGGAGAGCATCTGCAGTGCAAGACTTGGTTAGATACGAATTTAACAATGCAGAATCCATAGGTAAATGCTAGCTAAGAGTTACCATTCTTCTCACAACGTGCCAAGAATTCATTAAATCCATCCATAAGATCCGGATATCTTCCAAGTAAATCAGCCACCTGACATAAGTCAGAATCAAAAAATTAGTTATCCCATTCCTGTTAATGCCTCTTATGTCAAGGGGGAAACTTGGCTACTGTTATAAATCATTATTGAAAATGTTGAGTACACGAGCAAGCAGAAACGAAATCTCTCTCAATAAATTAGTACTGTCAGCAACACCAGACTAGAAACTTACTCAAATTACAATACGCCACTGGCAGCAACAAATGCAGGAAGGTATTTGAAAAACTAGAGTTTGGTCTACACCTTTGCTTATGGGCAGAATTTAAAACATCTAAAGCATTAACAATTTCTCAATCTAAAAAAAATACGCTGTGCTTAATTCATTGAGGAAAGACCAAAACAACATAATCTTTCTTCCATTTTGCTAAATAGAAATGTATACTTCTATTCCTTAATCCAGAAAAAGATTCAAAGAAACAAACTCGCTACAGTCCCACTGGTTACCTACCCGAAGTTATAACAAACTAATATCCTAGTGAAACACAATCTCGAATCATACAATTGTACTGTCAGCATTTTGGGAAAAACCAACCTGGAATTATACACCTTTTAACTGGAAGATACTTAACACACTGCATAGATACATATATAAGTCATCTGGCCTGGGATAACTCGTTTGTCCCAAAAATGCAATCAATTTTATCTTAACCAACCTTACCCATGTTATAAGAGATAAGAGAAGAAGAGGGTCTCATGCTAAGCTTTGCTGCTTTAGTAAACTGGAGATTGACCAATTTAAATGGGCACCAACCACTGTAATTACAGCTGTGCATGGTGCCGCCTTATGTCTATTCTTTATACAGAGCTCCAGCCAAACATTTGTCTTTCAATAACTTAAGAATTTTAACACTTCCTTTTGTTTGAGGTAATATTGATCCTAGTGAATGATCAATAAACTCAAACCATCTAACTTATCAAAATAAATAAATAAACTCAAGTATACAATGAGACAACAGTAAATTTATCAAATAACAGATATTTTATCAGCCATACCAAAGATTGCAATTCTGTTCGTGTAATTATTTCCTTGCTATAAATATGAAGGCACTTTAAAAATTCCTGGTAATCATCAGGGTTTCGTAATTTCTCCTTCACTTTCTCGCAAAAGGCAAACTCTGGACCATACATACCTGCCAGAGCATACACCAAGTAAAAGAAACAACGTAAGAAAAGGCAGGTTACAGAAAAATTCCTAGATAAGGATTGATGAGAACTTATAGCATTTACATAGAAAATTCACAAAAAGATTTATCTTCACATGATATGTAACATAGGATTGTAACTAAGAGAACAATACTTAAAAAAAAAAAAAAAAAAAAAAAGGCAAGTAAACATGCTTAGTATACATGTCCAGGAAAGAGGGGGAAAAGATCACACCATTGAACAGTGATAAAATTATGCAATTAAGTTAATGTTGACATCTAGAGTTAATTATGAGTCGCCTCTTTCTAAAAACACTGCAAATATTGAAGAAACTCTGAATGTTCCCATATAATTGATATCTTATCCAACAACAACGACAAACATAAAACAAATGTGAATTACATATTTTGCAATCAACAATTTTCTAATGCAAACCGTTTCCCAAATTAAATACCATATTCAGGTAGAAATAAGTTAAGAATGTACTTGAGAGATAAAGAGTTTTTGTAATAAGATTGGTAAGTGGGACAAGGTGCAAAGTTTAGCATCAAAACAGTCTAAACACTCACTTTTCAAGGAACCCTTATCTTCATAGGAGGATGAAATAGGACGCACTCCAAAGTTCTCATCGCCGTCCCCACCTTGATGTAATTGGTCGGCAGAGTCATCAATCCTACGAGAAGGTTTTCGTTTGTGGGGAAAACGTTGCATGTTGAAGTCCCTACTGCCATCATGCTCAAATTCTCTATCATCCCTTTCCCGTTCTCTCCTATCCCTGTCTTCTCGCCTATCCTTTTCACCATGCCTCCGTTGCTCTTTCTCCACTCTCATCAAAGATCTATCATTGTCTGGATCAGGCCGGTCAACACTGAGGTCACGTTCACCATTTGAAGCCATTACCCTTTCTTTCTGGTAAAATGCTAGCATGTTAGCTGAATGATCAAGAAATTGTGGGGTGGCATGAAGATATGAAAAAAAATTAACCTTGTCAACATGCATTGGCCGCATGATAGGTATGGCAGAAGTTCTATCCCGGAGCATTGAATTCCGACCAGATTGAGCATATGGTGTGGGGGCTGTTGCTGAGGTATCCGGCAGAAAATGGGTGAACTCATCAAGCAGGTCTTCGTGATCTTGGAAAAGTGCAGCAACCTAAATAAGGCAAAAGATAGAATTATCAATAGCAGAGACCAAAATCTCAAAAAATGTTAAGAATAAATGCAGCAGCACCATAATGAGGGACAAGAAGAAGCACACCTCCTGGTAGACCTCAGTGATGGACTTATTTTCCTTTCTGTACATATTTAAAATGTCCAAAAATGACTTATAAACGTGATCATCACCTTGAAATCGTGTCTGCAGAAGAGAATTGTTTAGATTACAACACCTGAAACCAAAAGCACACCTCAGAAGAAGTTGTGGAATCTACCTTTATCTTGTTAACAAAACTTATAGCTTCTTCAAATTCCACGGGTTTCTTTGGTTGAGGTTGTTCATCCTCACGTGGGAGGGTGATCTCATATCCCTTTGGCAAAAAGGTATTGAAACCCAAAATTAGGTCTCGATGCCCTTTAAATAATTCCTTTACCCTTGCTATGACACCCGTAGTGTCAATTCTACAATAAAAGTAAAAGTAACACCAATCAACAAGGTAAAATAAACAGTATCTCCATACCCCAAGAAAAGTATACCAAAAAAAGGCTCTAGGATAAAGCATTAAGCAAATCATAATCAAACCTTTGAGCCTTGAAATCTTTCATGACTTCAAGAAAATCATCGTATTTTTCCCTTTTGTCTTGAAATATGTCCTTCACCGCCTTGAGATAGGCTAGGGCATCATTTGTTGTCAGTTTCTGTGTATTTCCCCCTCCCATCATCTGGGGCTGCCCAGACCTTCATTTCCCAAAAATAACACAGATAATTGGACAGATTGTGAGATTCACGAACTCTTCCAGTAGATCAATACCCAAAAAAAAAATTCCCCCCTAAAATAAAAGGTTAAAATCTCCAACACATTCTCATCGTAAGCAGATGAGAAAAGTGCACCTACATACAAGAACGGTCGCTATTTTTTTTTTCTCTATCAACATCTAAACGAAATCAAACCTCTAGCAGAATTTATTATGCAAAAATAGGATCTTTTCTCAACGAATCAAGCGTATTTCAGAGTCTCATCTAGAAAATAAACAATAAAGAAAATAGTAACCAAAAACGAAGTAAATCAATAAAAATCCATTAATAAGACTCGCACAACGACTGCCCCCCGGGGGGCCAAAAACAATTGCCAAAATTCACCACTTAAATTATTAAGAAGCTTAATCTCATCGTCTACACAGTAACACTAAAATGATCAAACAGAAAAATTACATACAAAAAAGCTTAAAAAAATTAATTAAAAAAAAAAGAAAGAGAAAAGAGAATAAAAACTCACGGTTCTCCTCTAGAAGAAGCCATAGGCCGTTTAAGTTGAGAGGCCATGTAAACGTCGTCTCTGGACCTCTTCATCTCTGCAAGCGAAGTTCTTCTCTCTTCAAGAGAAAATCATGCTTCCGACTCCGATGGAAAGCAAAATCCTGCAAGACCAACTCGCTCATTCATACGAAAGAAACAACCAGAAAGCAGATCTAAACGACAAAAAAAAGACGAAAACAGGAATAATAATATCAGAAGCAAGAATTCCAATCCGGACCTCTCGAACAGATCACCTCTGAAGAGCCAAATCGTGACAAGAAAAAAAAAACGCACAAGTAATTCTCGTTACTTGAAGATGAAGCAACGTCCAGAGAAATCACAGGGAATACGTTAATATTATCGAAGCGAAAATTTGCAGGGAGAGAGATCGTTGAGTTGCTGAATACCAAAGTCTTCCAAACCAAGCTTTCAAAAAACAAACAAAACAAAGAAAGAATCCTCGGTGTGAAGATTACACGTGTTTGTGCAACACAAGGAGGGAATACTAACGATTGAAAACAAGTTTTACTTTTTGATTTTCTCGGAACACAAACACGGTACAGAGGATACAATGTAAAGATAGAGAGAGAGTTGGGAAGAATTGGGTTATAAAAACGCAAACACATACACACACTTCAATATACTCAAATAGAGGAGGAGAAGAATTGGGGGTGTGGTGCGGAGCTAAAGTCATTTTTATTTCTCGACGATCATTTTTCCCGGTTGCTTGGGGTATGGGTTACCGGCTACAGGCGGTCCATCTAATCCGACGTAGGCAACAAAATTAGGGCTTTATTGGCTCCAGTATTGGGAGCGTACCAACCACGGTCCAATTGTGTTTTTTTTTTTTTTTTTTTTTCACGAAATGGTGCAAAGTGGCAATCCGATGAAATTTGGTTAAAACAAAAGGGGTAGATGTGTAATGTGGTTTGAATTGCAGCTTTCCTGCATACCTAGGGTTTGGGGAGATCAGTGGTGGTGGCTTTGCAAGGAATTTGAGGGTTATCTTTTGGTGGTGGTGGCTTTGGGGGATTAGGGTTTTTTGGGCAAAGTACGCTGATTTCATTTTCCTTCTTTCTTTCTTTTTTGTTTTTTTTTTTTTCAAGCGGTTGTTGGTATTTGGTAAGTGATAATGATGAAATTAGAGGGGTGAAGAAGTAATTTAGTTTTATTTTTTTGAAAAATAAAAAAAGAAGTTTAATTATTTGAATTAAAGTGAACCCGGGGTTACATAGAGGTAAGGCCTTCTGTTCAGTTTGAAGTTTTAACACGGGCTCCTTGGGCCAACTCGAAGCTCAGTTACTGTTTAGGCCTTTAGGGGTCAGGCTTCGGGCTCTGATGCAGAGGAGGTAAGGCCCATCCAAAAGCATGAATGGGCTAAAACGGTGGAGCCCAATTGAGAAAAATATAGCACGAAGATGAATCAACCAATCCCATCAAAACAAAACCCGAAGATTGTTCCTTTATTTGCATGAAACTATGAGGTCTCTACGATATTCTTTTTATTTTTATAATTTTGATGTGAGGTCAGGAATTCGTTCCCGGACAGCCTTCCCGAGAGTTGGCTATTTACAGATGTTTATGATAGGTTTCCCTTGCTCTTTTTATCTTTACTGACAAGTGGACCAACAAGTCGAGAAAAACACATTACTGAACAAGACAAAAACTTTTTGGATCTGGTCATGTCACGATCTTGTGGGCCTTCTCGAATGGGTCGAAACAAGTTTGGTGGATTCATGTTGGGCTTTAATGGTTTTTCCTGGACCAATTTTGATAGGCCCTGTAGAGTAAAGAAAGCCCAAGTAAGCCCACTTGCAAAGGTTGACCCAATGAACTGCTAAAAGTATTTAGTAGCCAAGCCTAATAAAGCTAATCCCGTCATAAAAATGATATTTATAATTATAAAATATATAAATATTATATATTTATTTATAAAAAATAAATAAATTTTTTTAATAATAGACTATATTCATTTTTAAAAAGAATACATAATACTTACACAACATATAACTATACGTAACATTAATCTATAAGAGAAATGTCAAGTTTTTTGTCTTTCAACAAAAACACTCTTTCGTCAAATATTTCACTTTTAAGAAGTGTGTCATATGTTAATAAACATGTTTGATAATTTTTTATACATTGAATTATGTTTAAAAAATGTTTAATATCACAATCCTAGTCCGGCCTCTCAATTTATTATTATTATTATTTTGGCAAATGGGGATTTCACATATGTGAAATGGGGCCAGCTTCCGAGTTGGTCTGATTCGTCCATCTCCCAGGAAGATAAAGAATTATTGGTAGATGATGATTTGTTTTTATCAACTTACGATATTCAGATTTGGCTGCACCATGTAAAATAGATCAGCCCTAAGATGTTTTTGTAGATAAGTTGAGGTAAAAGTTGAAAATTTAATAAGATATTATTATTATTATTATTTTAAAATTTAAAAAAATTGAATTGTTTATTTTATTTTATGTATAAATTTAAAAAAATTATGATAATTATATAAGATGAGATGTGTTATGAAAACAAACGAGTCTATGCTTCATGCACAAATATTTTATAAAAATAAATTTATAAATTAACGTATCTTGATATAATATGTTAAATTGTAAAATTATTTTTACTATAAAATATATTTGATATGTCATATTTAAGTCACGCCAATTTATAAATTTATTTTTGTAAAATTTATTTGTAAATTGAACACTTCTCATTAATGTTTTAAAAAAAACTACTCAACCTTCTACTATTCACATATCTTTCACACACACCACACTTTAAATTCTTACAAAAGTACAGGTTGTCTAAGATTCGATTTAACAGTTCAAATTTATCTTCTCAAATTCAAAACTTTCATCTCATCATTACAACTTTCTTAAATTTCCATATAAAATATAATAATTAATTTAATTTTTTCTTAACTTTTTTAAATTTCAAAATAATAATAATATTAAATCTTAAAATCTAAAATTCTCATCTTACTACCAAATCGAATCTAAATTTTCTTATGTTCTGGGATTGTCCCGTTATAACGATTATTTTAAAGTGATTGCTTTTTATATTTTGAGGTCATAAATTTTTCTCTCTCCCTCGGGGGCCTTAAGCCCAATTTCCACCCAAGTTGAATGGTTAATCTATTTAGGTCTAAACCAAATGTAGAATAGCATCTTCTTGAGTTTAACAGGGTTTGATGAAACAAATTTAATATTTTGGATTGTTTTTGAATGGTTTTCGTGAAGCAGAAAAGAAAGACCCGGAAGAAGAGAGAGTGATAGAGCAGAGAAAAAGGGAGGAATGGATCCCTGCACTGCAGAGATATAAGGTACTCATCAACACCTTATTGGTCTCCTATTTTCACCCCTTGTAGACACCAGTTATAAGTTATTATCTTTAGTTAAACCTATAACCATCAGTCAAAATGAGACTGGCAGTGAGCTTGAGCATTATGTTCAGGGTACTGGACATGAGTGGATATCTCGAGTGCAGACTATATAACATGGCTCGGTCCCGTGTGAGAGGAGAATCTGTCAGAATTCTAGAGTAATCCTAATTTGTGTGTCTCTTCTGAAGACAGCTTTCTTTGAAGATTTTATATACCAAAGATTCTCCTTAGTGAAGTTTGTTGCCTGCCTGATACAGCTTGACTTGTGCACAACGTGATTTCCTGTTGCTGAGAAGTAATAGGACACCACCAATTATTGTGAACTTGAATTAAAGATATATACATCTGTTAATAATTCATTTCTGTCTTAATAATAGTAATGATAATAAAACTAGAGGCTACTATAGCTGTTTAAATACAAAAATTCTCTCTCTGATGTGCATCCTCCATCTAGATATGTCAACCATTTCCAGGAAATAACATTATATTTATTTATTTATTTATTTGTTTATAATAATTATTATTATTATAAGAATAACTGAGTAATCATTGGTGGGTAAGCTTGCATTCCGCAAGGTTTAGTGCTGACAACCAAAAGAATACATACCTATTTCAATGATCTGACGATTTAAAATTAACCAATAACATTTTGGATTATTTGTTTATTTCTGGGCTTATCCTTTCTATATTGTTTGGTCACTGAAAAGCCAAAACTACAAGATACCTGCATTTACCAAAAACCCACTGACATCGCATCATTGTCACCTTCTAATTTAGAATTTAGAACTGCTGCATCATTGACATAGAAATTTGCTAATTCCTTTATATCGTTCAAAATAGGAAAAAAAAAATTGCTATGATTGTTCTGAAATTTCCATGTGGAATTATGAAGGCTGAATAATTATGTTATGCTAACACACCACTGCGACATGTTAGATATCAGAGTCGTGACAAATGCACCCCTGAAGAATGGGCCCACCTCCAGGCTCCACTTGCAGCGATCTGGGACAGGCCCACCACATTCAATAGCCGGCCTATGTCATGGAAACGATGGCGGCCTTGTTATATATTCTTTCTCCGAAGGAGTTTCGTAAAGAAGTCGCTAGCGCTTCTCCTTCATCGATCGCCCTTGCAATCGTAATCTCTCTTATTTTATTTCTTTCGAGTAGGAAATACACCTTGTCAACACACTCTCGTACGCATGAGTGTGACATTAAAAAAATCTTTAAATTGGAAATAATGAGTAATATTATTTTTTATTTTATTACTTTTAATTATATTGACTGACTTTATCAACTAAAATAAAAAATTACTCGCATTAACTAATTAATGTCATGAATGAGGGACGTAATGAATTGAAATTCAAGATAAGAAAGCAGTAGTTTTTAAGACACAATACACTTGTAGCTAAAAGCAAAAACGTGTCTTTTGAGACACAATTCACTTGTATTAATGAAAGAAAATACTTCATGAACGAGAAGAAATTATGAATTCAACTCACTTAATCATTATCCTAATTAATTTCATATCATGCATGCATGCATGCATATATATACAAAACTCATGTTGCACTCAACGTTGAAGTAATTCCTAAGAAAGGAATCTTGAAATACACATGATCTCCCGAGGAATTTACTCAACAACGTACCATATATCTATCCAAACATTAAAAAAATAATAATAAAGGAGGTAGCACAGATTATTCATTAATCACGTTCATGAATCATGAACACGACTTAAGTTTTTTGTCCCTCCGAATATGCACGCAGGAACGTGTGAAGTTGGGTATCGATGGGGAAACTTCACAAAACCATGTACATGCATCACCCATCACGCCAAGAAGCTGCAAGTGTATGGGTCTCTGAGAGTGACGCATGATCCCATTCAATCGGACCATTAGCCAACTTTTCACGTGGCAACAGGTCGGCGAAAAACTGGGGAATGTTTTTTTTTTTTTTTTTGCCTATTCTTTTTTCGTGTATGCATGGCCTCCTGTACGTACGTAGTTCCACATCTTCCCTAGAACAAGACAAATAACGCACCCCATGCTATGCCATATTGAATTGGTTCCAACCCAAAAACGTACGCAAGGTGACATGCATGTGAGGGTGTCGCTGGAGAAGGAAAACACACATGGGGAGGGGAGAGGAGCAGACAGATGCAATGATATTAATTACAGTTCGATGGTCTTGGTCTAGATTTCGGCCTCCCCATGTGAAGGCCTAGCAGTCCAACACCAAGCTTATCATATGCCTTATCTGTCTCTTAGTCAAACAACATGGAGATGGACCATCTATACACCTTAATACGTATACAACCTTTAGGTCCACTTACATGATCTATTTATTTGCCTTTTTTCTCATATTTCTTTGCTTATGCTTTTATCCTAGTGCAAGGATTATGAAGTTGCTATAAAAAAATTAATTATTATTAAAAAATTAATTTATTTTTGTATAAGTCTCATATTTATTTATTTTTTTTAAATAATTATACAGTAATTGCCCACTCCTAATTGCATCATTCCTCTAAAAACAAGTCTTGCAAATATTTGTGTGTTTTCTTTTTTTCCAAACAGTCTGATCAAGCCCTTTCTTTCCCGAATAGTTGGAAGAACTGAACATTAATATTATGTCTTCAAGTTAGCAATTACTAGCATCTCTTAAGGTTATTTATTGAATTTAATTATTTTTTAAAAGATTTCAGTGTCTCCAAATTAAGCACTGCCAATTTGTTCTGCAATGCATGGCTGCTTCTAACAGAGAAAGAATCTCTAATGACTAAAACTTTTTATCTTATCTTATTAATTTATCTCATCTTATTATTATAATTTTATCAGATTTTTAAATAAAATAAAATAAATAATTTAACATTTTTAAATCTCAAGATAAAAATAATATTAAAATGATATCTTTTAATAAAATTTTATTCAATTTTTAACTTTTATCTAAACTAATTTTCTATCATAAAAAACAAACGAGGCCTAAGTTTTGTTTTCACAAACTGATCTTTCTAAAAAATGAAAAAGGGGAAATTGTAACCAATTATTACCTTCGTCTAAGATTGTACCGATTGGCATTAGTACCATAAAAGCTTCTCCACTTTTTCTGGTTGCTGAATATTTAGTTGAAGTCTATTAGGGAAACTAAGAAAAAAAAATCACCACATCTACCAACTGACATTACCTCATGCAGTACTACTTAGCGTTAGCAACTAATTCTCTGGTGATTTGAAAAACTGCAGTAAAAGCATGTAGATTAATCTTCTTTGAGCTCAAATTGCAACTTCCTTTTTTTAATTTGAGATCTTCAACGGCATAATATACTAAATAACCCATCATCCCTTTGTCATCATTCTCACGTGACACCGAAGATGAAAAATACCATCATGTGTATATACTTTTGTCTTGCTAGATTCTCACGCAACATTAATATATATTATTAAAAAAAATGGAGTTATTTTAATTGACAAGTACTCAACAACAGGAAACCTAAATTCATGGGTGTTCTAAATACTTCTCTTACGTATGCAATAATATTATCTAATTTTGGATCAATTTCATTTCATCATGTACTTTGAAGATCCACTGGATATATACTTGGTCATTAGAAAGAAAGGATGAACTAACTTTGCACGCCATCAAGTACTCTGTTTTTTAACCTTTTTTAAATATGATTTGCCGAACCACGATATGATTAATCAGAAATTAAGTCTTTGTAACTCTTTTGTTTTTTTTAATGTAGAATTTCAGTTTCAGTGGTAGTTCATTCTTATATATCCATGTATCTAACACCAAGAAAACAATAGCGAGCTTATATTAATGAGTAATGATATTTATAATTTTAAAGTGTATAAATTTTATATATTTATTTTAAAAAGATGGATAAATACGAATGAGATCCATATAAAAAAAATTAAATTTTAATAATGAATTATATATATTTTAAAATAAAATATGCAAAACTTACCTATTCTAAAAATGTATTTAGCGTTATTAAGGAGTGAATAATTCAAAATCAAAAGTTATACAGTAGGCTATGGTTCGCATCCAAAGACTCAAAAGTAGGGATATTCGTTAGCCCATGTTTTACACAAATCAAGGCAATAAAATGGGGGCAAAAAGCTGTGCCCACAGTTCTCAATGGGTTAATGCATCTACCCTTCAAAAATTGTTGTTCTAAAAGGATTCTGGTACAATTCTCGACCTATAGAGGACTTGAGGGCTTTCTTTTCTTTTATTATTCCCCTTTTTTGCCACTCTAAATAAATGTTAATCAATATTTCTCACCTATCAAACACTGCACGGGCTGGTTTAGATAGTGAAATAAAATGAGCTAAATTAAGAAGATTTGTCAATAATAATAAGATTATTAAGTTGAGATGAGATATGATAATTTTTAAAAATTTATGTATTTAAATTATAAAATGAGATGATTTAAGATAATTTATGAATAGTAGTGAGATTATTGAGTTGAAATGAGATGAGAATATTTTTAAAAATTATATATTTAAATTAAAAAATAAGATAAAAAATAATATCTCTCCATACGAGTTGAGATGAGATGACATCCATCTCTTAAACCAAACGGCTCTTAAAATAGTATCTAAACAAAGCGTTTTCGGAGTCTTAAAAAAAAAAAAAAATTAAGGCGTCAAAGATAATGTGTGAAGATAACTAGTTTGGACATAAACAGTGATACGGCAATCTGATAACAACGGCACAAAACGAGAGAACAGAAACTGCCAAAAACTTTTGTCATAAAAAATCAAAGAAGCTCACATGGGGGATTTTCCAGTCTATTTATTGTCACCATGTTACCCTTCGATTTAGGGGGATATCATATGCCATTATAACACACTTTTTTTTTTTTTTTTTTCCTTTTTAATCTAAGTTTCTATCATTATTGCATTTTCACTTAATTCACGGGGGGCATCTTTATTCTTTTACTACCACATTGCTCTTTTCCTCCAACCTTTCATCGAACAAAGAAGGTAACAAAAAGGGGGGTCTAGATGCTGTAACAGTAGTAGAGTAGTACTGCAATAAGTTGGTGGGTACTAGTAGATGGATAGAGCTATATATGAAAACGGCCGCATTTACAACAATAATTATCTAACAGGCCTTTGCAATATTAATTTCATCGTGATCTGCGATTCTGCATTGCAAATTTGCATCTTGATATTACAAATCTGGATACTGTGCCTAATTCTTCCACCGAAATATAAGTTGGTCGTTAATACTTTTTATAGCTTATTAGTTAGTACGTCGTAGCGTCCTAGTTTAGGTTTTAAGTTGAGAAATGTTTGGAATCTTGAAAATGAGTTTTAGGTATTTCTCTCATATTTTTAAAATTTTTTTTACTTAATAATTAAATAAATATGTTTTATTAATGTTATAAATTTTATTTTTTTTAAATATTTAAGAATATTTTAAAAATACATAAAAAAAATTTTTACACTTGTAAAAATCCGAATATGGGTCCCAAGTTTGGTGGTTCTAGAGACACTCTTTTTAAGTTTGGGTGGGTCTACTTCCACTGTAGCAGGAGCCACCATAATTCTAATCAGTTTTTTTTTTTTTTTTATGAATTTTTTAATATTTTTTTTAAATAAAAAAGAAAATAACAATATTATTAAAAAATATATCTTTAATTACTAAATAAAAAGAAAAATTTAAAAATAAAATGAAAAAATGGAACAGTGTTCACCGAGTGAGAAATTTGAGTGATGAGTGTAGATTTTTCTTTTAAGTTTAGGTCGAAGGTGGCTTGTGGAAAAAACCCTAGTCTCGGTCTAATTAAACGGCACCCTTTTTTGGTCAGCCAGTACTGTCACGTGAAACTTAACTGTGCTTAATTACGCCTTACATGAGTGCTAATTTTACACTGTGGACTTTCTTCCTAGATCCGCAATCACATGCCACACATTTAGGTAATTCCTTGTTGGATTTACTAGCACGACGTTGTTGCAAGGAAGGAGTAATGGCGACACCACCCCCCCCCCGGCGGCGCGTCCGTAAAAAGATGAAAATGGGAAAAGAATATACGAACAAAAAGATTCTGTTTCTCATGTGCAGCATTCTCGTCTAAATGCACACCATGTTACAGTTCATGTTTATATACTTATATTTTTCATTTTATAATGGATAGCCATGTTTCAAGCTTTTGATAAGTAGTTAGGAATGAATCCGAGTCAAACCCTCCAGCTTGAATTTGATCTTCCCGGCCTTCACGAACCCACTTGGCATCTAATAATTTCATGAGAAATACTTTTTGCAGTTGGCAGATGCACTTGGCGTACAGTCGGCTGTAAAAAAGTGAATTTATATGGGATCTACATGAAAAAAAAAATATTTTTATAACTTTTTTTTATTTACGTAAGTCCCCCTGAATATAAAAAAAATTTTATAATTTTTTTTATTCATTCTGTACAGCCGACTGCACGCCGACTGTATGTAGCAAAGCCCTAATTTCATTATCTATTCTTCGTGTCTACCGTATGAGTTTCGTAAAATAACATTTGTTAGACTTTTGTTACGCACAATCAATTTGATGTATTATTTATATATTTTATTGATGTGATTAGATAAAATAGTTATTTTATATTATTTATAAATTTTATCTGTTTATTTATGAAAATCTTAATAAGAAGGTTTTGATAAGAATTATTATTAAAATTATTTTGGCGTAATGAGAACTTTTTATTTTTTATTTTTGTCTAGAAATATTTTTTACTCCAAATAAAAGATACCGAATAAAACTCTAATTTTTTTTTTCCTTTTTTGGATAAGTAAATGAGAATTTTTAAAGTGCCTTCGGGGGAGCTGTTCTTATCAATCATATTCTAAAAAGATTTTTAAGTGATCACTGTAGAAAGGGTAAGCCGTTTGATAGAATGTGCCACCAAAAACCGCGGTTTACAGTTGGCTCGGGCTCTCGGAAGTTGGATGTCAAAAAATAAAATAAAATAAAATGAAAAAGATACCTCAACACTTAAAAACCCCACTCAATGCCATTCTCGACAAAACTAAACTCTGAAGTCCCCATTCACGAACGCACACTTCCCAACCTCTGCCGCCAAATTACTACCCGAAAGAGCAAACCCCACTCAACGCACAACCGGGACCGGTTGGATCAGTGGCTCCGAACGCCACCAAACCAATGCTCAAACTCTGATCGCTAAAGAAAATGTCTCTGAACAAACGGTTCTCGTCCAGTCCACCACACCCCGCCGGGTGGACTCACGATCTGAAGCATCGAGTCATCACCTGCCTCAACAAGCTCTCGGACCGAGACACTCTGGCCCTGGCCACCAACGAACTCCAGTCGATCGCCCGAGCCCTCAGCCAGGACTCCTTCTCTCCCTTCCTCAGCTGCCTTCACAACACCGACGCCTCTTCCAAGTCTCCGGTGCGCAAGCAATGCGTTCATCTCCTGACTCTCCTCTCTCACTCCCACGGTAACTCCCTGTCTCCCGTTCTCTCCAAAATGATCTCCACCGTCCTTCGCCGTCTCCGTGACCCCGACTCCGCCGTGCGATCGGCCTGTGTTGACGCGGTCGCGGCCATGTCCTCACAAATCACAAAGCCGCCATTCTCCGCGCTCTTTAAGCCATTGATGGACGCTGTCACTCTCGAACAGGACCTCAACTCGCAGATCGGGTCCTCTCTGTGCCTCGCCGCGGCGATTGAGGCCGCACCGGACCCGGAGGTTGAGCTCTTGCGCAAGAGTTTGCCGAGGCTGGGGAAACTGGTGAAGAGCGAAGGGTTTAAGGCCAAGGCGGCGCTGTTGGTCCTCATCGGGAGTGTCGTTGGAGTTGGCGGGGCTTCGAATCGAGGAGTGTTGGACTGGTTGGTACCGTGTGTGATTGAGTTCTTGAGTAGTGAGGATTGGGCGGTGCGGAAGGCCGCGGCGGAGGCTTTGGGAAAGGTGGCGGTGTTGGAGAAAGATAGAGCTGCAGATTATAAGGCGTCGTGTTTAAATTCTTTGGAGAACCGGAGATTTGATAAGGTATGCAAGAACATATAAGGTTGATTCTGTTTAGTTGCTGAGAAAAGGTAGGCAAAGGAACCAGTGGAACTTTAGTCATCAGTAGACTATAGAAGTGGTTGACTGATATATGACGTTTTGAAGATAAGGAAATTACAATAAGCTAAAGCAGAACACTAAAAAACATGGTCATTTTTCAAAATTATTTTCTTCGGCTTCTTAGAAAATTAGATGGAATTATGGTGGTTACTTGTTTGAATTCTTTTTTGAAACTTTTCGTCTGATTAAATTTTGTGTAACAGGTGAAGGTCGTACGGGAGACCATGAATCATACCTTGGAGTTGTGGAAGGAAGTTCCTTGTGCGCCTGAGGAGGTCTCTGTTTCATCTCATTCTAAATCATCTTCAACAGGTAAGAACTAGTGGCTTTAAATTGTTTTTTACCTGCTTGAGAATCTTTTATTTCGGAAAGATAATCACTTTATTGATTGCTAAACAGCTTCATCCTCCAGTACTGCTTGAGAGTTGAGAGACAATTAGATGGATTATGACATAAATTTCTCATTTTCAAAACCCATTTCAACACAGTATCTAAAGAGTTTTGCATTCTGATGTTTATGTAGCAAAAAGAAAAAAAAATCTGAAAAATTTTGCATTCACAACGATTAATCTATGGATCAAATTGCAAAAATGGTAGTTTTCACATAGAAACATAAACATTTTGCAATTAATTTGTCCAATTATAGTATTCTATTTCCGGGTTACAGTCATCTGCACTCTTCTTCGCTTTCAACTTTAGTTGTTGAAATTGAGCCATCACTGCTCAACCTCTAATATCAATTGCATGTTTTGGGGGTTTTCATATGGGGGCAGATAACAGTACTGGCGGATGCTTTCATCCCATCTCCCAAAGTCCAAATAATGACGTCTTTAAGACTCCTAAAACAAAGAAAACAGTCCGCACAAACAGGTCCCCACCCTCTGCTATTTCTGTGACCTCTACCAACAGAGAAAGTCATCAGAAGAGTAATGACAGGCATTCAAGTGCAGACATGTTTTCTAAGCTGGATCACAAGGAAACCTCTGGTTGCAAAATTGAAGTTGCGGTCCCAAACTCCTCCTCGTTGAAGTTGGCTTGTGAAGATGGTATGAGGAGGAGTTTCGTCAGGAACTTGGAATCAGGAGAGAATGAGAACGGTGGAAATTCCAAGCCTGAAACAAAGCGTATGCTCTTCAGCAAGCCCTGTGATGAAAAAGTGCATAAATTTGGTAGTTTAAGATCTGGGTCACGTGTGGTACCATTTCAAGATGATGAGAACCATGACTTGAATGCTGTAGTCAGCGACATAGTTGAAGAGGCTCATGATAATAATAAAGATGTTGAGGACTTTTCCTTAATCCGTGAACAACTTCTTCAAATTGAACACCAGCAATTCAGTTTGTTAGAAGTTCTCCAGGTACGTTTTTCCAAAGGATGATTTCAGCTCTCTCGCATCATAATTGCTTGAAGGGCATTTTAATTAGAAGAGCACATTTAAGCCTAGGCTGTTATTTCCTTTTTTTTTTTTTTATTGTGAATGAGATTTACAGGATGTCAACTGAACTTGAGCATGTTGTTTCTTGCCACTTCTAAATTATTATGCTACTTGTGAAAAATGCCTTCAACATGCTTATTTCTGTTACAGCCTTGTTTTTTCGTTTTCTTCAGGATTAACATATAATTGTGGAAAAAGTAAGCTACTGAAGCAAAGCCTGCCTTTCACTATGGTTTTAAGCAACCTCTCCCTCCCCCACCCCCCCCCCCCCCCCCCCCAAAAAAAAAAAAAAAAAACAAAAAAAAAAAAGTATAAAGGGAATCTACGTTACAGATGGCAAAATCTTTTCATATAACGAAAAAAAGAAGAAGGAAAATGTAGACATACAATATTTTTTACAGCATGGTTGTAAAAAGGGTTGTACATGTATCATTACTCGTGAAAGAATGGATAAAAAATAATCGATCTTGAAGAGTTCCAAAGAAAATGCCCAACATTTCACAGAATTCATTGACAATTTTTCATTACAGTTCTAGACGTTTGTGCATTTCATCTGCCTTCCTGACTAGGGATGGGTTGAAATCAATAATAATAACAGAGATGATATTTCTACTCTGCTGACTAATATCTTTTTTCTTTAATAAAATTTAGAGATTCATGGGAAGCTCTCAAAGTGGAATAAATTCCCTAGAGACACGTGTACATGGCCTAGAGGTGGCACTGGAGGAAATTTCGTATGATTTGGCAATATCTAGTGGGAGGATCCCAAACATTGACTCTGCAGAAAACACATGTTGCAAGCTGCCTGGTGCCGAATTCTTGAGTTCCAAATTTTGGCGGAGAGCAGAAGGCCGGTATTCTACTTCAAGGTTCCCTTCTTCTGATCCAGAAAGTAGACAATTTCAACCTCAGACTAGGATTGAAAATGTTATAAAACCATTGGAAGGCGGACATGAAGACTCGAGGGGGAACTTAAGACGTTATTCAAACAGTAAACCTAATAACATAATCCAAGACGTTGAAAGGGTACAATTTTGCAATGCCAGTAGATTTAATGGGGCTTCACTTTCTAGTTTTACCGCACATTGAACCTGAGCGACAGGTAATCTTAATGTTTGATTCTAACAACCTCTGTATTGCAATACTTGTTGTCTACTGATCTGTTTGGCATGATAGTTGACTATTTTCTGGTTAATATCAGCTGTGTGTTTGGAGGGGGAGGGAGTATATCATGCATTTTACATCCTGAAAATAGTTATTGTTGAAGAACATTTCCATGGTTTTCATTACTAAAGATTAATTTCTACTTTTAGGATGTATGAACTTATTGGTAACTATACTGGGATAAATAACACTACGGAAGCTATTACATTTTTTTAATTTTGTCGGGGTTGTTTGTCTTGTGGATTGCATGTTACACCCAAAAGAACTTGGTTTTGAAATAAATTTTATTGACTGCGATTACAGATAATGTGCTTAGTTGGAATGGAGTTTAAATGGCCAATCTCAGCTGAGGGGCAGGCATTATGGGTCATCAAAATATCAAGATGACAAGGAATTGCACCAGGCTGTTGATCAAGTCTTCCGTAGAGGTGCATGAGTGCTACATTTCATGAGGCGGAATTGTCTTTTTTTATTTTATTATTATTATTATAATTTATTAGAGGCAGCATTCAGTTTAAAATGCCATACTAGAGCAAGTCTTCTTTGCATGTGTGAATTTATATCGTATCCGTGCCATTGCCCTACCTGTGGAAAGGTTTAATTTGTACATAAATGCTCACACATCACACATATTTCCAAGGCTTCCTCTTGCTGGTTCTATGTAGTAAATAAGCATCAATATATTGGGATATAGAAGGCCTGCTGGGAGTATGCTATTTGCTAATGTCTTTTTCCCTTCATGTGAAAATGTGAGACAAATCTGACAAGATTTTAAATGCTATGTGGTGGTGCTGGAAAAATACAGCGAGCAACATCTCTATAGGCATGGAGACCTGTGTTGATTTGGTGACGGGGGAAAGGGTGAGGAGACTCTATGAATGTTTTTTGTCTTGTTGTGTAATGTTACGTCCAGTCGTAAAGTGTGCAAGCATCATGCAGTTGTTTTGAAAAAGAGTAAAGTCTATTATTTAAAAATTAATTTTTCTTTTATGTAGATTTTGTATTTATTTATTTTTTTAAAGTAATTACGCAACGCTTACATATTTATACTGCAAGTATCATTTCTCTTTTGAAATTTATAAAAAAGAAATTACAATTGGGTGGCAATGAGACCAAATATAAAAAAATTCCAATAATATATCAAGTTTCAAATTTACCCTAATGTAGGGTCTTTTTGGGATTAGCCATTGATTCAAATTTCATGTGAAAGAGCGAGATGTAAATTGAAGGCGATGTTGCGGTGCAAGGCAGGGGCCACGTATGGGCCATGCTAAAACTACAATTTGTGTTAATGGTGCATTTCGATTGTTTGTTGGCGTTGGAGATCAGCAAGGACTGGAGGGAACTGCAAAAGAAGTGATCACGGTGTTGCAACCATATAAACCTCAATGATGACGGCTAGCGAAGACGGATGGCAAGCGTTAGACTTTGCTAGAAGATCCATGACTTTGATGGGAGAGCGACGGACATCGGGTACGTACGGGGTGGTGGAATGCTACGCTAATCCTCTCCAAGGCAGTGGCAAGGTGGAAACTTCCTTAGAAGGTATATAAATAGAAAATTATCTACTTAAAATGGAACAAAAAGGTGCTACGTAGGTCGTTGCCAAAAAGGAAAGAACGACAAGGGCAAAGAGAGGAGGAGGAGGAGGCATTGCATGTCTCCAAGTCCACAGCCTTCTAACCGAACATGGATTTAAAGCAATAGTTTCATAATCTAGAATATCAGTTGAATCTTTTGCATCAATCTAGTGATTTCTAAAGCGCACTACTACAAAAAGGCTATACCAAATGTGACAAAATAGAGTTCACATGCGAAGGATAGGATACTCATCCACACGCCTAGTTATGCTCTAAAGTCTAAAGCCTAATCTTTTCCTACTCCTACCTTTGCCTCTGTCCACTGGATTATTTTTACATATTCCTTTTTGCCCTTTGGTTCGCTTGATTACCAAATACAGTAACTAGGTTACAAAATAAAGAAATATGATAAACTTATAATATTTTTTATAATTATGTTTTGAATATAGAAAAATAACTTATAAAATTAATATTACTTTATGTAAATATCCTCATTTTACAACATAATTGTATAAAAATTATAAAAATAATTATAAGTCTAACACTATTCTAAAATAAAATAACTAAAGTAAATTGCTTACAAAATAAAGTAAAATAAATAAATAAATGGATCGAGTACAAGTGAAGTGAAGTGAAGTGGACGACCAGTTGTTGTTATGCCCTTTCGGTTGGAAAGTTGAGCTCAACGTGAAGGCCAATTTTGTTAGGAAACCAAGGGAGCCCATTTTTAAAAATGAAAATTAATTACAAGTTGGGTTAGGGCTGAGTAAGCTAGCTAATAGCTGTAATCCTTAAGAGGCTACACTCAAGCTTGGCTTGGGGCTGAGATTCCTTTTGAATTCCAAGCCTGCCCAAGTTCAGGGCTATTTTCCTAGCCTTTTATTTTCCACCTTTTACCTGTTTTTTGTCTGGGCATAAAATGGACAGCAGATAAGAAGATGCGTGAAACCACAACCAACAAAGCAACGGAGGCCTAATGTCCACGAGAGGATTTTCTTCGGAGGGAAATTTCAGGGGATTTTCTTACATTGTTTTATCTTAAATTCTACATTTTGCAAAAATAAAATAAATAAATAAATAACATAACGCAACATATAGATCCAACAATGTAAATAAGATTCATGTTATTTATAGACAACATTTATTAGTATAGATTTATCTCTTTCTGTATCATAAAAAGTTATTGAGATAAAAAAATTGCAGCCAATCTTGCTCGATTGAAGGTGAGACGTGGAAGGCCTATTTAAACCATAAAGTTCATTTTGCTATAAAAAATGGGAAAAGGGAAAAGGGAAAAGTCCATAAATGTCCTGGGCTGATTAAAAGCAATAAAGGAGTCTAAAGTGAATCGAAAGTGTATATGCACTATGCCATCTCTCACGGAAGGATAGAGATCTCATGCAGTTGCACGATCATTTAAAATATTGAGTGATAATTTACATCAATAAATATTGAATAAGATAAGTATTATGAATTAGCCTATGTATATCATGTAACTCTTGATAGTAAGGGATCGAATTCTCTTTTTGATTTCTAAATTCTCTGATTTTATTGACTGATTTTGGTATCGGAACTTTTCCAAGTAAATCACTTTGGACCCTCTTAATATTACGTAGTAGAACGGTTGCAGAGAAAAAGTAGGACACGTCCTTAACAAGACAAGGTGAGACAATGTGCAATTATCTAAACAATACAATGTCCTCATTCTTTTCCACATTGTTAGATATTCTATTAAAATAGAGTAATATTGTGTACAATCGTGAAATTTATAAGTATTGTATAATTGTTTTAAAAAAAAAAAGTGGAATTCACTATTAATTTTTTTTTTCATTTAGATACCATATATACTCACTTTTTTCAAAAGAATTGTGTGGCGCTTACAGACTTTATGACTATAAATATCATTTCACATTAAAATATGATTGTCACACTGAATTCTAAGACATGTCTTCCATTTAAATTCACATGTGCATTAGGGTATAACATTTAATTGATTAGTCTTAATATTCTCTTCAAATTAAGGAGAATATAGTATTATCGTTTAACATATATAATATAAAATCTTAGTAATGCTACTCTATCATTTAATTTTTACCACTCACTTTGCCTTATTGACATGTTATCACAGTGACACTTGACTTATTAAAAAAAATTATAAAATATATATTCAAAATAAAATGACTTTTGTAAATATAAAAAGAGGAAGACTAAAACATTATATTCCATTTACCGTTTTATATTTGTGTTTTTAATTTTTTTAATAAGTCACGTGACACCACATTATAAAGTCATATGGCATCACATTATAGTGCCACGTCAAGGAGGCAAGATGAGTAGTATAAATTCGAGAGTACGGTAGCATTTCTCATAAAATTTAAATTGATATAATACAAGAAAACTTTGATATAATAAGGTAGCTAAGATGGAAATCTCCGTGTCAAGATGCGAGTATGCTTTGTCAAATGATTAGAAAGCAGGGATTTGGTAGATCGATCGTAAGAAGCCGAGTTACAGCAAAGAAAGGCTCTGCTTACCAAAAATGTCAATTATTTTGGCTTTGTTGTAAGTTGGGGCAATTCATGGCAACAACTCAATATAACTCTAATTTGGACGTGGCCTAGGCTGCTACTGCTGTTGATGATAAATACGTATTTTTAAAGCATGGAGTTTTTCTTTTTTTGTTAATTAATAATTAAATAATATATGCAAGAAGGTATGCTTATTAAGTGAATAATAATAATAATATATCTATTTAAATCTCTAGTTTTTATATAAAATTAAACTAATTAAATGAAAAAAAAAGAACATGTTTAATCAAGTTACTAATTTTTTATAGTTTTAAAACGCATATTTTAAAGAGAAAGATAAATATGAAGAAGAATATAGAAGAGATATGACCAATTTCATTACAAGAAAAAGAAAATTGAGTTAAAAAAAATAAAATGGAAAGTTGCAGCAGATTGAGATGTTCAACCAAACAAAATAATATAAACACATCCAATCATTAAATAACCAATAGACGATGAAGCATTCCCATTTCTTGAGCTCCTAAAGAAAGGCTTCATTTGGGAGTGAACTACGTGGGCAGGCTTATCACAACTGATCAAAAGTCATAAATTATTAACTCTTTTATTATTATTATTATTAAATACTTTTCTGTTTAGATGGATTGGTTTGTTTCAATTATAAGGCTATGAAGTAATGGCAAGGGGCATTGCACACTAGTTCAATGATTAAGAGAGGGTATGCATGGAATTATAAAAGAATATTCCCACTGATCCACTTCATATTGATTAATCATAATATTCTCAGAAGTATTTTTTTTTTTTTTTGAAGTAACACAGATTTATTCATAAAAGTAACGAAGTGTCCTTGTCTACCCAGTAGCGTAGCTCGCCTTCTCCCTTCACTTTATGCAACGTAGATGTCGACCCATGCTCTGCAGTTGCACCTATGCTTTCTCATCTAGTCCCCCCGTTATAATCACAATCAACCACTTAATTTTGTTTTTGTCCATTTTTCCTCTCTTCTATCTTTTTAACATGTTTATTAGCCCCTAATACCTTTGTCAAAAGATTAAAAAGAAGAGACACATAAGAGTAAGAAATGCCTTAATTGTGGGTAAAGAGCTTTTTTTTTTAACCATACTTGTCTAATAATCCTCCTTGGAGTTATGTCCCAATAATTCCGCGAATGTATGTGGGATACTAGTATAAGATTATGAAAAATGATATTTATATTTATGGAGTGTATAAATATTATATAATTTTTTTAAAAAAGTGAATTAATATATGACTTATATTAAAAAATAATAATAATATTAAAACTCATTAAAAAAAAAAAAAAATGATTGTGCGATAGCGTAACATTGCTATAAGCTTATACGCGTCTAAGAGTTAATCAGCAGATTATTTATATAAAAAAATTAAAAAGAAAAATTGAAAAGGCCCAAGTGGCAATGGACTTATCTTCCAAGCAATTATTCTACGAATCCCAACTTCGAGGCAATTCAAGTCGTTCAGGCTTATGAGTTTATTAATGGAGGACACGCAACTTCCACCATATATCGAGAATATTCTACATGTGGCCAGAGCACTCACCAGGGTCAATTCAAACCACTAAAGAATTAGAAAATTACAAGGAAAATAAGGAACTAACGATTTAAATCTACTATATTTCTAAAAATGTTGTGAGAAAAGTCATCATTTAGTTCCATTTCCACGTTTTACCAGACTTTTTCGTAAGATTTTTAGGTTTAAAAGCATCCATTTTACATTTTAGACCTAAAATGTTAGGTTTAGTTTCGTTTACACGTTGTGCTAGACTGTTAAAATGTTAGGTTTAAAAGCAGATTATTATACATTAGGTTTAAAGGTAGGTTTAAACTTGGAAGAGCTTTTTGTCATGGGAAGAATATTATATATACCCATAAGTTTATCGTATTGAGCGACAGTTTTATTTTATTAATTTTTTTTTATTATTAAAAAGACTGAATTTTAAATTTTAAAATCTGTACTATTTTAGTAACTGACACGTCGCATGAATGATTATGTATATAAAATTATAAATATAATTATATAAATAGCATTTTCTTACTAGAAATAGATATCGGACTGAGAAAACTCCATTAATTTTGTGCAGAATTCATTTTGAATCACCCGCCTCCACACGCACGATTTGCCATGAACCTTCTAATAAAATCAACTTCTCTTATTTCACTGAGAACATAACGCACGCATGGAGTGGGTGGCTACCTCTTCTTTTTCTTTTTCTTTTTTGATGGGTGCAAGAAGGCATGCTGGTACCATTACCAATATTTTAGAACCCAAAAAAGAAAGGGAAAAAAAAGGGAGGCTGAAAATGTACGTTACCTGGCTAGCTAGAGACATTAAAAAATAATAAGAAAATGCATGGGCCATACCTAATATTTAAAAGGGTTTTAAAATTGCTAGAATGACCAACAAAAGCCTATGTCACTGTGTCTGTTTGCCAGTGAAGTTTTTGGCCATTTCAATGGAGGCAAAGATGAAAGATTCCAGAAATGTAATAAAATAGTGGAAAGCTTATCGAGAAGACAAGGAGTTGATACCATACTTATCAAAGAGAAACAAAGACAGCTTAATACACGAGTGTCTTGGCGCTTTTGTATGGACATAGAAACCTTACCCTATCCTCTATGCCAGCTATATTAATATTAATACTAATGTATGTATCCACCAAGTGGGAGTTCCATTTCACCAGCCTTATTTGACAACATATGAACTCCTAGGATGAATGTGGTGTTATCGACCTTTTTGTGCTAGAGACTACACAACTCATTTACTACAATAATGTAAGACCTACCGTTTATCTTACAATCTTTTCCCTCTCTACAAGGACACTATCAAATACTTCAGAAGTTTCCCCACGTTGTTAGAGTTCCCTCTATATTTTGGAACCAATTTGCAATTTAGTTTTATTGGTAAAAGGAATAAGATTAACTTGGAATAAACATGAAATGAACTAAAATGTGCACACCTCAAAAAATTGGATTTTTTTTTTTTTTTTGTCAAATTCCATTTTCCTGTCCTTAAATTCTACCCACGTCACAAAATCCAATACTCACCCTCGATCGTTACTGTAGTTACCCTTAGGCTATGTCTAGGTGTCAAACTCATCTCAAACCAATCATTGACATGACTTATTACTTTTGCAACTTTTCATAAAAAATTAATTATTTCTCAACTTATTTTATATATATTTAAAAATATACCTCAGCTTATTTTATACATTCAAACACATTTCAATAAAATTAATAAAATATTACTATTCATAAATAAATTTAGATCATCTGAAAACATCTCAAAACCCAAATGTAATTTAATTTAAGAGGTAATGACACACTGGACATAATATCGCAACCTCCTCACTTGCCATCATAGTTGTCATACTCTCTCGGAGGTAATGACTTGAAAGGCACCCTCTGATAAAAAAACCGTGTAGATTGTTTTCATCTTCTTCTTCTTCTTCTTCTTCTTTTTTTTTTTTTTGGTTCAACGTTTTTGTCTCATGTTTGGTGCTCTTGTTGGTTCGAAATTCCATTTAATTCTTGTTGATGTTCTAAAGAGCTGCAATGCCTCTGATTTCCTTAAATTAATAAAAGAGAAGAAATAAAATCCTCCTGAAAACCATTTAATGCCACGAAAAATTAGCAAACGAAATCAATAGGTCCATCTCCAAGCAGCATGTCAACTGAATTCCTTTTCTAAAGGCTAAAGCCAACCAATAGAATAAAAAAATTATCCAATCTGGCTTTGGCTTCGGCTTCAGTTCTCTAATTATAATAATAATGGCTTTATTGGCAATTATATATAGCAAACAAAAGGCCAAAAAAAAAAAAAAAACGGAATAAAAATAAATAAAAAGACAACAAATAGGTGTAAAGTCAAAGTACACACATCCACAATGGTTGGCCAGTTGGGTTTGGACTCGAACTGCAGCAACTCATTTTAATTAACGATTACTCAACAGCCCACATCAAGCAAAATCTTTCTTTCCTCCACCAATTAACGCGTTCCAGTCCGACACCCAAGAAAAGAATATAAATCACTGTCGGCACGGCATATTTCCATATTCTCTCTGTATTCTTCTTTTTCTTTTTATTATTCACCTTCTTCTTCTTCTTCTTATTAATTACTTCTTAATTACTTCTTCTTCCGATTCCGTTTAGCGTTTGGGTTCCGATCAAGAAGAGACAGAGAGATGGATTCGGAACAACGCCGCAAGCGAAAGCGTATGGGCCGGCCGTACTCGCAGGGACACTACTTGTCGCTTAGATCTTTCGTTCTTTGCTTGTCCTTCTTTGTCTTCCTAGCCTTCTTGTCCTCCGATCGCTTCTCGATTGGCTCCGTGTCGTTTAGACCGGTTCTCAGATCCTCCTCCACCTTAACCCTCTTGTCCTTGTCGCCCAGCAGTTCCGTTCTTGACTCTTTCCACAACAAATTCTTGCCCCTGAGAGTAGAGGATAGGGTTTTGTTTCCCGATCACCTGATGCTACTGGTGTCTAATAAACTCCATGAAAGCGAAGGGTTGGAGTGCGTTTACTCCACATTCTTGAACGGTTCCGGCGAGCTTCTTCAAGATAAGAGGAGCCAAGAATTGGGTATTCGACCCGTGCTGTCCACTGAACCGTACGATGCGCTTCGGTCGATTGTGAAGTGTCCGCTGCCGCCGTTGAATTACTCGAACGCCGCCGTAGATCTGCGGAGGCTTCGGAGCGGCGAGGTGGGCCATTATAAGTGGTCCGTTGGGGCTAACCAGACGGTGTATTGGTGGGAGAAGTTGGCTTACGAGGCGGTTTTGGACGGAGATACGGTGGCTGTGTTCGTCAAGGGATTAAATCTTCGGCCGCATAAGAAATCGGATCCGACCCAATTTAGATGCCATTTTGGGTTTGGGAAATGGGGGAGCGATGAAGGGATTGTGCTCAAAACTCGAGCTGTTTCGGCTGCACAGGAAGTTGTTCGGTGCCTGTTGCCTCGGAGCATTAGGAACAACACGGAGAGGGCTCAGGGACTTAGGGTAACCATTAGTCGTGCCAATGCCAGAGCTCATGTTCACGAGCCTATGCCTTCTGTGGCCAGAATTCACGACACCAAGTTTGAGGGGAACAAGCAAAATCGGAGCAAGTATGAGCTGTGTGTGTGTAGCATGGTATGGAACCAAGCGCCAGCGCTGCGAGAGTGGATTATGTACCACGCCTGGCTAGGTGTCGAACGCTGGTTCATCTATGACAACAACAGCGATGATGGCATTGACGAGGTGATTAAAGAGCTCGACTCTCAAAACTACAATGTCAGTAGGCAGAGCTGGCCGTGGATTAAAACCCAAGAGGCTGGTTTTTCACATTGTGCATTGAGAGCAAGAAATGAATGCAAGTGGGTGGGATTCTTTGATGTTGATGAATTCTACTACTTCCCTCGTTCGTTTCGTCACCCAAAAGGAGATGGTCTTCCTGGTCAGAATTCGCTCAAGTCCATGGTTGCCCGTTTTTCGTCTTCCACTTCCATCGCAGAGATCAGAACAGCTTGCCACAGCTTTGGGCCATCTGGGTTGAGTTCACCTCCAGTACAGGGGGTAACCGTTGGGTACACTTGCCGGCTGCAAAGTCCTGAGCGGCACAAATCTATTGTGCGTCCAGATTTGCTCGACACTTCTCTTCTCAATGTGGTGCATCACTTTCATCTTAGGGAAGGATTCAGGTACTTGAATATGCTAGAAAGCACTGCCGTTTTAAACCACTACAAATACCAGGTGTGGGAGACATTTAAAGCCAAGTTCTTCAGAAGGGTTGCCACCTACGTCGTTGACTGGCGGGAGGATCAAAATAAGGGCTCAAAAGATAGAGCACCTGGGTTAGGGACTGAAGCCATTGAGCCGCTGAATTGGAAGTTACGCTTCTGCGAGGTTTGGGATACTGGCCTGAGGGACTTCATTTCGGCCTATCTTGTTGACCCTCTTACCGGTTTGCTGCCTTGGGAGAGTTCTTCTCAGTAACACGGATACATAATCAAGGTGCTTTCAGCTTAGCTCCCCGTGTGTAGACAGACATATACGAGAGCCGCCACTGATTCTTTTCATTGTTTTGGCCTTCTGTTCACTGATTTTTTGTATTTTTATACATGCCACGAATTTATTATAGGGATCACACACATGTAAATTTGTGACAAACATGAAATGAAAGTTTTTTCCTTTTTTGTCTCTAATCTTGTTGAATGATTCATCTATTGATTTCTCCATTTCTTTGTTAACGTTCAAAACTAGGACGAAGGATGGTTCACTACTGATAGAAACTAAGAGGATATAGACGGAGTATTTGGCGATTCATACATAGTTTCGCATCATGAAACGTTGAGGAGCATGGTCAGGATTATCACCTATGCAAATTCAAGTGAAAGTGAGAGGTTTGAAGCATACTTTTCAATACTATACAGAAGTAACTACAAAAGAATCTGATTTCCTTGTCGCCCAAGTTTGGAAGTGTCGTCATAAGGTTCGCCAGAAGCGGAAAGATCAGTTTAACTGCCAGTCAGTATAATCACACAGATAAAAAATGAAAAACAAAGCGGAGATACATAAGAATGTTACTTGCAATTCTTTAAAAAAGGAAATAATTAGAATAATTCAACACTTAATTTATCCTGTCGTGTTGGAACAGGAAATGCATACTTTTTAAAGGAATCCGGCACTTAAAACTCACTAGGATGAGCGTATTATTGAACCAAACAAAACAAAATACAGATAATGACCCTAAACTATAAGACAAGCAAGCCTCTCCAGACCATATAAGTGCACGGTGCGCCATGCAAAAAGTTCGGTTAAGACATGCCAAATCGCACCGTGTATACAAATGGAACTTGACCATAAATGCTCTGAATTATGCCTTCCAATTCGTCCACACTAACAATCCATTCATCTCCTCCAAAGGGAGATTTTAGTAAATGTCCAAATTAACACGGGGGCTGAGGGTCAAGTTACTGTTGCTTGCAACATGAGAAAAATCAAGAACAAAAACAATGCCTTAAAATGAGAGAGAGAGAGAGAGAGAGAACATTTTGTAGTGATTTAGAAGGTGAGGATAAGAAGAATAACCCAACCAATCTTATGTTCTAACTACTAGATAGCTGGAGCAAAATTAGAGCTGGTGATCACAAACCCTTGAAATTGAGGGACAATTAACTTAATGTGGATATGAGTCTTAATTTCCCTTTCCCTTTCAGGAGGAAACCATTTATATCTATCACATTTGGGATAAAGTTAGCCATGCAATAAGCCACAATTGAAAAATAATTTTAAACCTATGTTCAAGCTTAGGGATTTGATGTTGAACTGAATCTCTGTTTGCCGCTGATGTTCCACGCAAGCTATTCTGTTATAGGCACCACCTTCCAGACATGAAGCAAGGGAAAAGGATTGTCAAATATATAAGTTGCTAACTTTCAGACTACAAATCTGTGGTACATAGAACAATTTACCGGAGTTTAAAATTTTGATATCAAAGAGATGTTTAAGATAATGAAAAACTGTATACAGTTGAATGACACTAATACCCAACATCTATCACGCCAAGCATCCTCTGATAGCTAGAATTAACAATTCGAGACAAAGGAATGAAAAATCAAAGGAAGAAAGCAGCTACACGGTTTAACCCTCCTCAATCAATGATGAATTACCAGAGTTCAAAATTAGTAATCTAAGAGAGAAGCACCTGACCAGAAGTAGTAAAACCCCTAATTGTGTCACCACCAACAATTGCAATTCCTTTCTTTCCAAGTGGCTGCAGAATTACTGCCAGCAAAGTGAGGCTGGTATAAGTTTCTCTTTGAAAGGAACATTTTTAAAAACTTGCAATTGCCAAGAAAAGTCAACTTCAGTCCATGCATGATACCTGCGTATTTGAAGGCAGAAATGGCAGCTTAGACTTCCCAGGATAAAGAGATAGGTTGCCCAGGTAGCTCTCTGCAAAATCAGGTAAAATAGATGGTTTCAAGATGATTTGTTTTGGTGGAGAACTTAAAGAGTTTATGACTGTCAAATACTTGAAACCTCCAATAGGAAGTTCCTTCAAATAACTTACAAGCTCCAGATTTCATAAGATTCTGCTTGAGTTATCCTTGCATTAGTTTTTTGGCATTCACAGCCACAGCCTCATCATCACCAATAAAAGATTTAGCTGTGAAACCAACTTGAAGGATACAATGTCTGTCGTAAACAACTAGTGTCCTGCAGCATGACACATCTGACAGAGATTCCCACATCTTGAGAATGAGCAATGAAAAGCAAAAATTAAGCAGACTGAATAGTTTCTATACGTGCCAATTATAACAAAGGTTTCTTCCCCTCTCTCCTTGACAACCACCACCAGGGCATAACTATTCTGTATATTTGCAAATGATATTTTATTTAGATTAACTCCCAATTTAATAAACAATTCTACCATTATATTAAAGAAATAGGAATTGGGGCTAGTGGCACTGAACTATAATGTAAAATTGAGACATCCATTTTATATTTTGAACTAACTTGAACCAAACTCCTCCTTTTGAAACTTAGCATCGTAGAGATTACACTGTCTCTCTGTATGCAGCATCTTCCATTTAACAATCTGACATAAAAAGAGAGGTTCTCATTATTTTGTAACACTAAAAGGTTATGAATCTTGTAAGAAAGTAGAAACCAGCGCTGAGTTAAGAAAATAAAGCAGGTGCATAGAGAATAAAGATCATTGTGAACACTGTAGGAAAGGCGATATAATGTGCACTACCACATTAATTAAAAAACTACAGAATCAGGGAGATGAGGGCATATTCTCTGGCATTTAACTCCTTCAGGACTTACCTGAAATCAAAACATAACCAATAAAAACTAACTTGGAAGGGATAGAAAAATAGACCTGACCAACCAACAAATATGAGAGAAAAACTAGGTTTGAAAAGCATATGGGAAACCCTCACCACATATATCGACTTTGGTTGGATTGACAGCCATATGAGACAGGTTAGGATAGTGGTGACAGCCAATCCAAGTGTCAAAAGATCAGGCTCTTGACTGTGAACTGCAGGGTGGATAAATCTCACATGAATATGACCATTGAATATTAAAGTTTTAATCTATAAGTGCTTGAGAAAAAT
Source organism: Carya illinoinensis (assembly GCF_018687715.1). Classification (NCBI taxonomy): domain Eukaryota; kingdom Viridiplantae; phylum Streptophyta; class Magnoliopsida; order Fagales; family Juglandaceae; genus Carya; species Carya illinoinensis. The sequence continues at coordinate 18,532,703 of NC_056756.1, read as the reverse complement.
GTAAGACAGCAATGATGAACTCAAAGCAGATTAACTTTGAGGGAGTTCCATAAAAGTAAAACATAAATCCTATATGCTACTCGAAATTCGAAATAAGAACAAAAATTGAACTTATAGACCTCCAACAAAGTAAGCAATATGTACTAGCTAGACTTCAACTACTCACCCCGTGTCGGTGCTTTGTTCACTATATTAATACACACCCCATCCAAAGCCAAGAGAAAGGAGGAAGCTTGTGATAGGCTGACAGCCAGTGTCAAATTTGGTTACCTTTTAAAAATCTTATAGCTTGACTTTGAACATGCTGGTAACGTTGTCATGCATTCAAGTTTCAGAAAGGTAGTAAGTTTGCAGAATTGTATCATGACTGAGAGAACTGGCCAAAAACCTAGAAGTTGATAAGTCTGATAACAGCACTTGTATATCTCATGTCCTGTTTCTCTATTATATCTTTGTTATTGTATTTGGAATACCCTAATTAAAGGATCTTGGAGCCATCACTAAACAGGTCATGCGACCTAACACTATAACTGCAACACAGAGACGTGCATTCGCATGAATTCAGCGAGATGGCAGTAGCTGAAAACTGAACAAAGACTCCCAGGTTCTTTTTTTACCCCAGCTTCTCTAAGACTTTTTATGGAAATCAAAGCATGTTCCCATCAAATGAAGAAGTTACACAAGTACATTATTTATGAAGCAAAATGGATTTATGGGAAACCAGCAGTTGTATGCTCCAGTTGGTATACATTGTGGTTAATATCCTCCAGGCTCCAAGAAAAAGATAATCGTGAACACACATCTAGTGGAGGACTTAATAGGTTAGGGATGTAGAAAATAAAAATAAAATAAAATATATAAAAGATAGAGAGAGAGAGAGAGAGAGAGAGAGAGAGAGAGAGAGAGAGAGAGAGAGAGAGAGAGAGAGCTACATCTTTGCCATTCTGAATTGTACTTGAATATATAACATGTCTCTTTTATAGGGAAATGAGGCTAGAGAAATAATGGAAATCCAATAAATCAATTATATCGATTGATTTACACAATAAACTAAATATGGTAGAGAATAAGTCATATTATCATACATACTAGAATATTATGCAAATATTCTGAGTATGGTATTATTCTAAAATCCTCCCTCAAACTTAGTATGAAGAACTTTGAAATCATGAAATTGAAATTTGAATATAGCCTTCATATCCATTAATTGATAGCAGATGAGATGGTGAAAATGGTGTTGGGGACAAAGTGACTTGCAACTGGAGCATCAAATCTAGAGTTGTGGCCAACAATGGGCTGTATATGGCCATGGTCAACTATAGGACCAAAATTAGAAGGTCAAAACCCAATTAAAAATGAGAAGACAGCTAATAATGATACTGCAGATGCATGGAGGTGATAGCTATGGGATCAGACACAATTCAAATGATATGTACCATGCGAACTTAATTCTTCTTTTTTCTTTTCTTTTTTCCTTTTTTTTTTTTTTTTTTTTCAAAACAAGCAACATTGAAGGTTGGAAAGCACTGAGCAGCGACAGGCTTGCCAAAAAAGGATGCTGGAAAAATACCATAGCGTTGGGATCGGGTCTTTCACAGATCGGATGATTTGTGTACCGTGCGATCTTAAATCTGAAATTTGATTTCAAAACAAGTAGTGTTGAAGGTTGGAAAGCACCAAGAGGCAACAAGCTTGCCAAAAAATAACGGCGGAAAAATTCCCAAGACACTTTTTACATACCATCTTTTCATGTAGTGGAACAAGATCAAAACGACAAGAACAATAAGAGAATCGAAGCCACCATCGTACAAATGCGATGGTGAAGGGATTTGCCAATGGAGGTGTAAGGTGAAAGAGTGGCTGTGATTTAGCTCCAGACTTTTGGCCGCACTATGCCAGAACCAACTTTTTCAAAGACCTTAACAAAAACATTGTTGCCAAAGAAGCTAGTCCACATTGGTAATTGTAACAGTCCAATGGAAGGCCCATACTATATGGTATATATTCTAAAAGGATTAGTTAATGATACAATCGGAGCCTCACCGCAACCTTATAAAAAGTAAGAACTTCTCATTCCCAAACAATGTAGGATCTTATACACCACCTACCCTTATCCTTATCATATAGGGTATCACAATTTACCCCTCTTAAATTCCTGCCGTTCTTGTCGAACCAGTCCTTAGTAGGTGGCACGGCTCAAGGACAACATTTCTGGTTGGAATTAGCTCTGATACCATTTGTAACACCCAAATGGAAGACCCAAATCACATGGCCTATACTCTAAAAGGACTAGTTAATTATACAATTGGAGCCATATTGAAATCTTATAAAGAGCAAGAACTTCTCATTTTAAAGCAATGCGTGATCCCATATACTACCTAACTTTTATTCTTATCATATGGGGTATCACAGTAATTAAAGAACATCCTTGCAAATTCAAAGTTATGATAGAACCTGCCCTCCCAATTGCTGCAAGAGCTTTATATGTAATCAAATTGCACCAACTCAAGTCCAAATTGGTCAAAGTTGGAGCCAAGTTAATAAGTGACACAACTCCAACATCCCCAATATTCTTCCTCCACCATAGTAAAACTTTCAAGAATTTGTATAAAATAAAAATAAAATAAAATAAGCAGATGAGTTAGGGAGTACCTGAGAAAATTATGTAAGAGGTAATACTAGTGGGAGGACTTTAAAATAAATAGTCCACAAAATTGAGCCTGGCCTTAGCTAAAGGCTTTGATACCATGTGGAAAATAAAAATAAAATAAAATATAGAAAAGAGGAGAGAGAGAGAGAGAGAGAGAGAGAGAGCACTACATCTTTGTTATTCAGAATTGTACTTGAATGCATAACCTATGTATTTATAGGGAAATGATGTTAGTGAAATAATAGAAATACAATAAATCAATAATACTAATTGATATTGATTGATTTATACAATAAACTAAATATGGTAGATAATAAGTCATATTACCATACATACTAAAATATTATGAATATATTCTAAATAATATTCTAACAACGGAATGAGGTGCAAAATGGCACTAATTAGTCAATTAATAAAAGAAATTCCCGCCAATGTAAGTTGCACTATAACTCATAATCCCCAAATTATAACACACAATGGCCGGAAGTAGATAGCATATCAAGTTCATTACCCGATACTGTTGAGAGGAATATTAGACCCCGTTTGGATACAATAACTTTTTAATCTCATTTTATCTCTTCATTATAACTTTTCCAATTTCTCATATAAAATATAATAAACAATTCAATTTTTAAAAATTTTAAAATAATAATAATATTAAAAATATTCTAACAATATTTTATTCCATATTCAACTTTTATCTCAACTCATATTATCTTTGCTCACCATCTAAATCGCACCTTAAGTTGAAACTGAGCAAGTAGTGTTGGAGCCAAAGCATGACCAACAATACCAAAGTAAACGTTCAAAACTACAAATCACGCACAAATTTAACCAAAATGCTGACAATTTCTCGTTGAGATCATTACCTGCTCGCATCAGCAACCGGAATGCCCGACATAGTGCGGTTAAGGGGAACAGCCAAGAGCGACGCCCCTCCAATATAAATCGATAAACTCCGGACAGAGTCATTGTCGTAATTTCCCTTCTACGCTTTGACCCCCTTGTAATGTCCCTGTGAATTTGAAGAAGAAGAGGAGGAGGAAGAGGAATCCCTAAAGAAGAAGCACAGGAAAGAGGGCTTAGCACGACAATCGTAGTGGCACTCTGGGGTTCCATGGATTGGGACTACGAAGGACCAAGGAGGATTCCCGCTTCCATCGGAATAAATAACACAAAAATATAAAATGAATACTATTTAGAACACTAATTTATTTTTTTAATATTATAAAATATATAAATAAAATTTAACTCTGATAAAGTAACGTCCGTACCAGCTCATAAGTTATAAGAAAAGGAAAATGCTAAACATCATCCCACACCACACACTTTATATATTAAAATAATATTTTTTATTTTTTTTATTTTTTATTTTATTTTATTCTTATTAAACTAATTAAATTATTATATTTATCATCTACACACTACATATTTATTATAGAAAAAATAATAAAAAAATTAAAATAAGTGTGGTGTGTGAAGTGTGAGGATGATAAAAAGAATTTTCCATAAGAAAAATGCTCTACATATCAATAAATAAGCTGAAAAGGATGAAATTTAAAATTTAAAATTTGAATTTAAAATGAAAATTAACAAAATGAGTTTTATAAGTAAAAATATAAATAAAATTATAAGTATAGATAACACCATTTCAAATATAAAGACAACTTACCAAGAGACATTTATAAAAAAAAAAATTACTATATTAGAAATAAAAATAATTTTTTTTATATAATTTTAGTGTGGAGTCTAATTTTTACAAAGAACTTCTACGAGACTTGTGTATTTAAAATTTTTATAAATCATTATTTATATTATAATTCACATATTTCATCTTACTCTTAATTGCACAAAAATATTTGAAGAGAATAATTATAACTCCTTTCAATTCATTGTTGAAATTAAATTATGAGAAATAATTTTTACAATGACCAATAGACAAGTTTTGTATAAGTTCATTATAAAAAAGTGGACTACAACATGAACAAGTGTAAAAACAAAACATTTACTTTTTGAGTGAGACCCATATCTTTACAAAATGTCTTTACAGGACTTGTCTATTTGATATTTATACTTAACATTATTTTCAAATTATTTAATTTTTTTAAAAAGTAAATATAAATAATAATATTAAATATTCTTAGGAAGACTGTTATTCATAACATTCACATATATATAGTATACTATTAAAATTAGATCATCTCATTTAAAACACAAAATATAAAATATATTTTTCAAGCAAAACATTTAAATAATGTTTAAAAAAATAGGGATGCTAGGGATCTCGCTGGCGGAACCCGTTAAAGCATCTCGCTGGCATCTTTTTTTCTTTTCAAAATTTTTTTTACATTGTGATTAAGAAAATATTGTTTAATAATATTATAAATTTTATTTTTTTTATAAAAATATTTAAAAGTGTTAAAAAATGATATAAAAAAACACATTTAAGTATTTTTTGCAAATTATTTTTTTAACAATTTTAAATATTTTTAAAAAATGAAAAAAAAATCACAAAATTATTAAAAAATATTTTATTAATCACTAATAAAAAAACTAAAAAAATAGAGTGAGAAAAATAAACGGGATCCCTGTCATTTTCCTTAAAAAAATAAAATAAAACAAAGTTGTGATGTTGTATAAGAACCTGAACTATGTCCATAAAGGTTGGACCATGATTGTGGGCCATTGAAGCCGACCAACATGGTTGTTGAGGTAGCCTGTAGCCATGGTCCCTGGACAGGTTCGACCGCCATGATTATATATGTGCACTATGCCTGCAACACAGCCCTGCATGCGCATGAATTCAGCGAGATGGCATTAGCTGAAAACTGAACAAAGACTCCCAGGTTTTTTTTTTTCCTCAGCTTCTCTAAGCCGTTTTTATGGAAATCAAACCATGTTCCCGTCAAATTAAGAAGTTACTCAAGTACATCTATTCATGAAGTAAAACGGATTTAGGGGAAACCAGCAGTTGTATGCTCCAGATGGTATACATTGTGGTTAATATCCACCAAGAAAAAGATAATCGCAAACACACATCCAGTGGAGGACTTAATTGGTTAGGGATGTAGAAAATAAATAAAAAATAATAATAAAATAAAACATAGAAAAGATAAGGGAGATGGAAAGAGAGAGAGAGAGAGAGAGAGAGAATGAGGGAGAAACTTTGAGGACTATCTTTGCTATTTTGAATTGTACTTTTTTTTAAAAATAAATAAACCTCAATATTTCATATATAAAATCATTGCATACTTCTCCTATCATGTTCCAGACCATGAGCAATACAATCTGGATCCTCTTCTATGCAAACTTTTTCCTCAACAAAGCTTAAGGTAGCCTTTGCCAAAGTATGATTCACTTTGTTCCTTTCTCTATAGACAGATTGTAATAACCAATCCTTTCTATTTTTCAAAACATTCCTAATATCATCAATTAAGGGACTTAGAACAGACATATTCTCTTCTACACTCTTCACAGCCTCTATAACTGTCTTTGCATCTCCTTCGAAGATCACTTTCTGCACATTAAGATCACTACTGCATTGCCTTCCAAAGAGCTTGACATTCTACTACCTCTGCTGTATGAACATTCAACCTGCTGTCACCAATTGCAAGTAATGCCTCACCATACTTATCTCTCATAATCACTCCCATTCTCATTTTCCTCATCTTAATATCTAAAGAGGCATCACAGTTCACCTTAACATACTCTACAGAAGGCCTAGCCCATGTCGCCATATTAATTGTTTTGGATTCCTGCTGAGTTTCTATTCTATCTTCTGTTGGCCTGCTTGAAGTCTTCAAGAGTCTCTGTTGCTGATAATAACAATCGTCTTGGACATGTAAGTCCGTTCTCAAAGACAAAAACGTTCCTTCTCAACAAAACTTTTCTGAGCTGGACAACCACTTCTTCTAATTTATCTTTATCAAGTCCTTCAATCAGTTTTTCCCCAGAAAATCTCCTCCATCCCTTTTCCACTTTTGTACCCCACTCAAACTATTGGCCCAAACGTCATTAGCTGCTTGGCACTCTCATAGTAAATGCAGCACTGATTCTTCCACTTTAAGGCAGATAGGACAGTAAGAACCCTCCACTATCTTTTTTTTTGAATAAATGGTTGAACCAAAGATTCCAGATTCATGTAATTATATATATATATATATAAGAATTTTGATGATAACAAACAAATCAAATATAAAGGAGTCTCAAACTCAAACTGTCTACACAATAGAGTCAAGCATGAGCAAGAAGGGAACAAATTCACATTAAAACTTATAGAGTAATGTTGTAAATCTCTTGAAAAATTTAAAATTAAGATTAAGGTTCAAAATTAATATTTTATCATAAATCATTAAAATATATTTTTCACATGTGCATGAATATTTTGAATATTTAAATTTGAAAATTTTGAAAGATAATTGATTGTCATCCTTCATGTGTGTATACTTTATTTGAATATTTTTAAAAGTGATTGATGCTCTTTTTGACTTATGCAAAATGTAGATAATTTTGTTTGAAAATTTTGAAAAGTAAATAATACTCATTTTGTCATATGCAAAAAGTAAAAAGATTAGGTTTGAAATTTTTAAAAAGTGAATGATGTTGTTTTTGACAATTGAAAAGGAAAAAAATTTTATTTGAATTTTTTGAAAAGTGAATGTTGTTGTCTTTGACAATTGAAAAAAAAAATTATTTGAATTTTTTTAAAAAGTGAATGATGTTGTCTTTGACACGTGAATCTTTTTAAATTTGAATATGAAGTCTCATATGCCTATAAATAGATCATTTGAGAGTTTTAAATTTACAACACCAAAAACTTACGCATATCATTGCAAGTTTTGCAACATTCATTCTAAGTTTTCAATCTCTATTCTCTAAGTTTTGAACCTTAATCCTTGTTTATTTTGAAAGATATATAGTTTGTATTGTATTATTCTTATTTCACTCATTGAAGAGTGTTCTCTGATAACCTACCCACTATCAGCTCTTGTATTAGTAAAAGGGTATGTATAACCCTTGTGCGTGTAGAAAGTGTTTTACATAGGGAATAATTGAATCACTATGTGTAAGGTGATTGCGAGTATAGAGAGCGTTCTACAAGGATCATTTGTAGTAGTGTTATTCAAAGGTGTAATAGGTTGCTATCTCCACTTGAATGAGGTTGAACAGTAAATTTGGGGATCCTCAAGGGGTAGCTTGAGGCGAGAACGTAGACAGTGGGGCCGAACCTCGTTAACATACTGAGTTTGCTTCTCTCTTACCCTTACTCTTTATATTTATTACTATTTTATATTTTATTTATATTTTATATTGTATATTTGATTTATAATTTATAATTCTTAAATACAACTTAATTAATCTCCCATCTTGTGTTAGTCATCTAGGCAACATAGATTTTTCTTTTTAGGAAGCCACTCATTTGCTGCCTTCCACAAGAAGATCTTCACCATGTTTGGCACTTCAAAATCCCACACTCTCTTCCATCGATTACCAACTTCTCTCTCATTGGATGATTCTCCTTTGCTCACTCTTCTTCTATCAAGATGCAAGAAATAGGCGCTTCTCATGGTAAAGATCCCCTTCTTTGATGGCTCTCCCATATTACCTTATCTTCATTCCTTTCTCTGCTAAAAGATATGCTAAATATTTGCCTTGCTTCTTCTTTATCAAAGATAGCATTTACCATTTCCTCATTCCACTCTCATTTATTCTCTCCCAATAACTCTTCTACTTTTGAATCTGCTTTGAGTACTAAAATTGGGGACTGAATTGAGAATGAAGAATGAGTGTTCAACCATTTATGACCCCAGATTTGTATCTTCTTTCCATCCCCCACCCTTCACCTCATCCCTTCCTTAATCAAGTCTCTTGCACAACATATGCTTCTAGATATCAGAGAGGATTTTGAATTGTACTTTAATATATAACATATGTCCCTATTTATAAGGGAATGAGGCTAAAGAAATAATGGAAATCTACTTTATACAATAGACTAAATATGGTAGAGAATAAGTCATATTACCATACATACTAAAATATTATGAAATTATTCTAAGTATGGTAATATTCTATCATCTTCCCTCAACCTTAGGATGAAGAATTTTGAAATCATGAGTTTGAAATTTGAGTGTAACTTTCATATCTATTAATGTTAGCATATGAAATGGTGAAAAAAGTGTTGGAGACGAAGTGACTCACAACTGAAGCATCAAATCTAGAGTTATGGCAAACAATAGGCTCTATATGACCATAGTCAAATATAGGACCAAAATTATAAGGCCGAAATCCAATTAAAAAATGAGAAGACAACAAATAATGATACTCCTGATGCATGGATGTGATGACGTGTGGGATTAGACTTTCATAGTCCAAATGATATGTACCATGCCAACTTAATTCTAATTTTTCCCCCCTAAACAAGCAACATTGAAGGTTGGAAAGCATCGAGTGGTGACAGGCTTGTCGAAAAAGGATGCTGGAAAAATACCATGGCATTGGGATCGAGTCTTTGGTTTGTACCATGCAATCTAAAATCCAAAATTTGATTTCAAAACAAGCAGTGTTGAAGGTTGGAAAGCACTGAGAGACGACAAGCTTGCCAAAAAATGATGGTGGGAAAATACCCAACACACCATTCTCTTTACATACCATCTTTTCATACAGTGGAACAAGATTAAAATGACAAGAACATTAAGAGAATTGAGGCCACCATTGTACAAATGAAACGGTGAAGGGATTTGTCAATGGAGGTGTAAAAGCATTCACATCTAGTTTCTTATAATTTTCCTTAAATTTTAGCTAGAAATCACACTTCCTATTATTTTTTTCCTAAATTTTACCCATCTTTAAAAAACCCCCAACATCTCATTCACTATCATTTCTCTATTATATTAAAATAATATTTTTCTATTATTTCTTTATTATTATTTATACTACTTTATTTTTACATTTTTAACTATTTCTTATAAAATATATATAAAAACTAATTTAGGAGATGAATAGTAACTCCCTAAATTTTTTTTTTGAAGGGGGAAATGCATCTGCATTCATTCATAATCGAAGTTACAACTGTGACTTATCAATACAGGAGACCCGACTATAAGTCAACTAACGCAACTGCTCAGGAGCTTCCCCGTCAACAAATTTCTTTGTGACGGACATTGTCTAAACTTCTACACCCTCTCTCCTGACAACAAGTCAGAAGAGAAAGCGCTCTGTCAAAACCAGAGCTTAAACAACCTTCCTTCCGAAGAAGAGAGGTACACACCTGCTCCATCCTCCCAAGGAGGAGGAAAATAACCAAACTCTCTCCTCCCAAGGAGGAAGAGTACTAACACCTACCTTCCTCCAAAAGAGGAGTAGGACTAACACCCACATTCCTCCAAAAGAGGAGTGGGACATAAACCTATTTTATTATTTATAAAACTAAAGCATATTTACTACAAAAAAACTAAAAGTAAAACTAAGGGCCGGTAAAACAAAATAGCCCAGCCTGAACTACAGGCCCTGCCCGAGCTAGGGATCCAGCCCGTAGGGCCATGGGGGCCCAACCCGATTAGGGTTTCATCTCAACACAAGCCGCCGCCACCCATCTTCCTCCCCACAAGCCTCTGCATCCTTTCCTCGTCCGGCCCCTGCTCAGCCCTTCATCCCTACAGGTTTCGACAGAAAGTTTGGCCGCTCCATGGAGGATGCGGCGTACTCCCTGCTCACGGATTACATCACCGTCTCTGTCGCTTGGCCACAATCACCAAACTACTGCAGCTAGATTAAACGGACACAGAGCCAAATCCAAATCCAAAACCACACAGAGACGAAAACCATACAGAGACTAAACGGACACAGAGCCACCCGAGGCTTATTCCCAACCCCTATTCAAAACACCAGATCTAAACAGATCTAACAACCAAATCGAAAATAAAGAAGAACTAAGAAAAAACCATCAACACTGCGACACCTGAGTTCCGCCACCAACCAGAAGAGTAACCACCATGAGAAGCTTCCGGATTCCACCACAACCCCTTTAAAACCTCCATGCAGCTCGGCTTGCACCCCGTAACCACCCTCTGTTTTCCATGGTAAAACAGAGATCCTTAACCCCGCGGGAAGCACCCCGAGCCAACAAGCAAACCATCATCCCCAGGAGCAAGTCACCCGATTCAAACTCACGCCGTAACCCTCTGAAAAACATCCCACAGAAGACTATACAAAACAGTCAGGGATCTCGCCCAAAACCGCAACCGAGAACCTCCACCCCAAAAGAAAAACTCTCCGCCCAGCTGGGTGTAAAAAAAGAAGTAAAGGTCTCGGGTCACAGTCTCTGGTGGAGGCCTCCGGAGCCGATCTTATTTCAGGAAAAAGCATTGAAAAACAGAAAAGAAAACAGAAAAGGTTGGGGGGAGGGAGGGAGGAGCCGAAGCTCCACCTCCCTCGGACGGTTACCTGATTTCTTTTACCTAGAGAGAGGATAGAGCTTCTCTCACTAGAGGGAGGCAACTCCCTAAATAAAATATAGGAAATCACTATTTACATCATAAACCTATAACTTAAAATAGAGAAATGGATGTAGTACTTATTTTGTCAAAAAGTTAAGTTGGTTGCCTAAAATCTAGAGTTTTGGAGAATATAAAGAATTGGATGAAAATGCTCTAACGTGAAGGAGTGGTTGTGATTTGGCTTCAGACTTTTGGCTGCACTATGCCAAAACCAACTTTTTCTAAGACCTTAACAAAAGAAAAAAAATATTTACAATCGGCCCGGGGAAACTGTCAGGACATGCATCCCACGTGGCCAAATTAAAGTACATTTATCTTTGTTTCGTCTACTCCTTCATATCCTCATAGAACTGCCGAGAAAATGGTGAGATTCTTATCACTTCCTTACATGGAACTTTCCGTGGGTTTTGTAAAAGTGAATTTCTTTTCAATTGTTTTCTTTTTTTTTTTTTTTTTGAAAAGAACCTCTGTAAAACTTTCATTCATCTTCCTGTGTTACATCTTTATCATTCTTCAGACATCCCACAATAAAGCCTGGGACCTCCTCTATCCAAACTTGTTCCCCTTTCATAACTAAAGCTCTTTTAGCTAAGCTATGAGCAGTCGTATTCTTAACTCTAGACACAAACTGTATAGACCAATGTGGTCTGTTACTAAAGTATAATCGTATGTCTTCCACAATAGGACTAAAATTAAAAGAAACATCATCCTTGTCAATCACAGCATGAACCACTACCTTTGCATCTCCCTCGAAAATGGCCCTTTGGATATTAAGTTCAGAACATACCTCAACTGCTTTTCTCAAGGCATAGCTTTCTGCTACTGCTACTTCTACCACATTCAGCTTCTGATCACAGACAGTTACCAAAGCCTCACCTTGTTCATCTCTTATCATGACTCCTATTCCCATTTTCCTTCTCTTCAAGTCCAAAGATGCATCCCAATTGACCTTTACAAAATCCCTCTTTGGTTTCTCCCATTTTACCCTTTCTGTGTCTGTTTTCTGTACCATCTCATTCTGATTTGAAGCCAACTGAGAGGCCTGAAACTCATGCAAAGCTGCCTTTGTAGCACTGAACGAGTTCTTAGGACATGCCATTCTCCTTTCAAACACCCAATCATTTCTTCTCAGCCACACCTTCCTCAACAATATAGCCATCTCCTCCATCTGGTCCTTTGTGAGTCTGTCCATAAATTTCTCCCATAGAGACATAAAGTTCCATTCAGTTCTGGCCCACTTTTTGACACAGCTTTCATCATTTCCCCACAAGTTATTGGCTGCAGGGCACTCCCATAAAGCATGCATAATTGTTTCCTCCTCTGCATCACACAAAGGGCACCTTTTTTCCTCAATCACCTTTCTCTTGTACAGATTTTCTTTTGTGGGCAGCAAGTTATTTGCAGCCCTCCAAATGAATAACTTGGTCACTCCTGGTACCTTCAAGTCCCATATTCTGTTCCATCTATCGTCCCTCTTCTCTTCTACTGAGCTTTCCCCTTGGTTTCTTCCCCATAACTCCAGCTGTAAGTAATATGCACTCTTCACTGAGAAAAGGCCTTTCTGAGATGGACCCCATACCAATCTGTCTTTTGTTCCTCTACTACTTAAGGGCATACTTAGTATTATTTCAGCTTCCTCTGTTACAAAAATTTCTCTAATCTTGGCTTCATCCCATTCACCTTTCTGAGTATCAATCAACTCCTCAACTTTAGCATCTTCCTGCAGCACCTTCACTGGAGATTGAACAGCATAAGAAGTAGGGCTTGTCAACCACTTCGAACCCCATATTTTAATCTCCTTTCCATCCCCTACTCTCCACCTCAACCCTTCTTTCAAAATGGTCCTAGCTGAGCATATGCTTCTCCATATGAGAGATGGCTGTGATCCCAATTTTGCCTCCATAAAGCTCCCATTTCTAAAGTATTTTTCTCTAAAAATCACTGCAGCCAAACTAAGAGGATACTTGAGGATTCTCCACCCTTGTTTTGCAAGAAGGGCAGAGTTAAAACTCTCCAAGTCCCTAAAACCCATTCCCCCTTTCAGTTTCTGCTCACTCAGCCTTTCCCATTTCCTCCATATCAGCCCTCTACCTTCCTGCTTTTTTTCCCACCAAAACTTGGATAACATCCCATTAATATCTTTGCACAACCTACTAGGAAGTTTGAAAACCCCCATAGTATAAGTTGGGATGGATTGCAGTACAGCTTTAATAAGAACTTCTTTCCCAGCTTGGGACAGAAATCTATTTTCCCAACTGACAATTCTCTGCCAGATCCTCTCTTTTAGGCTTCTAAAAGTGTTGAATTTAGATCTTCCTACAATAGTAGGGAGCCCCAAATATTTTTCATATGTTCCACAAACATAATTCTGGCCTGCCTCCTTTATAGCCTGTATTTCAGCTGGCTGTGAGTTGTTACTAAAGAACACAGCAGTTTTATCTTTGTTGAGGAACTGACCCGATGCCCTTTCATAAACTTGTAGCACTTCTTGTAATCTTCTCCATTCTGCAATTTTTGCTTTGCCAAATAAGATGCAATCATCTGCGAAGAGGAGATGATTGATGCTTGTCCCTCCTCGAGCCACTTGCACCCCTTTGATCCAATGATTCTTCTCATAATAGTCTAACAGACTACTTAATCCCTCAGCACATATAATGAATAGATAGGGTGACAAAGGATCCCCTTGTCTCAACCCTCTTGAAGGCCAAAATTTTAATCCAGGGATTCCATTAATGAGCACTGAGTATGAAGCTGTTCTTACACATTTCATCACTAAATCTACCCATTGAGTACAGAAACCAAGTTTATACAGCACAGCCTCCAAAAACTCCCATTCCACTCGGTCATAGGCCTTTGACATGTCTAGCTTCATGGCCATGCTTCCCACCTTCCCCTTCTTCCTATTTCTCATTGAGTGTAATAACTCATAGGCTATCATAATGTTGTCATTGATCAGTCTTCCAGGCAGGAAAGCACTTTGTTTAGGGGAAATTATTTCAGCTAAAACCCCTTTGAATCTGTTTGTGATAGTTTTAGAGACTATTTTGTACAAAACATTACACAAACTGATGGGTCGATACTCAGTCACTTTTCTAGGGGACTTCGTCTTTGGGATCAAGGCTAAGTAAGTGTAATTGAGAGTAGGATCCAAAGGACTACCATTCAGAATTGCCAAAGCTGCTTTGTTTACTTCTTCAGAAACTATTCCCCAATGATTTTGATAGAAGCAAGGTCCAAAACCATCTGGTCCAGGTGCCTTCAGAGGGGCCATTTGTTTCACTGCTTTCTCCACTTCCACTGCTGTGAATCTTCTTGACAGTTTCTCATTCATCCTCTCAGTCACCCTTCCACCCATACCCACTAAACATGCTTCAATCTCAACCTTGCTTGGCTTTATAGACTGAAAAACAATGCCAAAGTAATTTCTGAATGTTTCTTCCACCTGTTTGAATCCACAAACCATATTGTTACTTGGATCTTCTATTTCTTTAATGAAATTTCTTTTTTTCCTTTGATTAGCACAAGCATGGAAATACTTAGTGTTTCGATCTCCATGCTTGTACCAATTTGTTTTAGCCCTTTGTTTCCACCAGAGATCCTCCTTTTCTAACAGCAGATGCAGATCTGTAGTAGTCTTCCTGATCTCTTCCACATTACCCCTGCTTTCCTCAGCTTGTAGTCTCTTTAAATACTTTGTTTTTTCTTCTATTTCTTTCCCACTCCTCTGCCTCTTTGACTTACTCCATAACTGAAGAGCCTTTCTACTATTATTCAGTAAACCCATAACAGTTTGGTTATGTGGTCCATCTTCTCCCCAAGCTTTCCTTAAGACCACCTCACATTCCTTCTCTAAAGCCCAGCAAGCCTCATATTTAAAACCTCTTTTCTTTTGCCTGAGTTGTGCCACTACCCTTTGATCTTGTCTATTTAAGTGCACTAACAGTGGCTTATGATCCGAAGTTCTAGCCACTAACACTTCCACCCAAGCTTCAGAGTAGATGTCCATCCATTTGGGGTTTGCCACAGCTCTATCTAACCTTTCTTTAGTAAAAGTTGAGTTAGCATGTGAGTTGCTCCACGTGTACTTGTCTCCCCTCCACCCCAGATCATGCAAATCTCCTTCACTCATCACCTCCCTGAATAACTCCATTTGTCCATCTGGTCTAACCTTTCCTCCCCACTTCTCATCAGCAGTTAAAATTTCATTGAAATCCCCTACTATCAACCAGCCCTCACCACCCTTTGGTTTCAAACTCTTAAGCATGACCCATGTGTCTTTTCTTTTAGCTGTTTCAGGTGCTCCATAGAAGCACGTAAGAAGCCATTTACTTACCCCCTCCTCTATTACCCAAGCACTAATATGTCTTTGTGAATAATTCACAATATCCAGCTGCATATTTTCATTCCATAACAGAACCATACCACCCCCTTTTCCCACTGCCTCAACTTCAAAACAACCTTCAAATCCCAGTCTTCTTTTTATTTTCTCACATTTCATCTTTCTAAGCTTAGTTTCCATTAAGAAAACTAAGTTGGGTTTATTACTCTCTACCATTAAGCAGAGGTCCTGAACTGTCCAAGGATTCCCCAATCCTCGGCAGTTCCAGCTTATCATTTTCATAATAATTGGCGGGGCTGAATTTCAGCCTCCGCCATTCCAATAGGGACATCAAAACTGCCACTCCACTTCCCTTTCTTGTTTGCACCCCCTCCTTCTTCATCAAACATTCCCCTTTTCTTTTTGGTTTTTTCTTTTTTAACTAACTCTTCTGTTTTGTGTTTTTCTCGAGCTCTCCTCTTCCATACACCTAGTTTTTCTGACCTGCTTCCTTCCACCCTTTCACCCACTTCCTTGCTCCTCAACTCACTACCAACTTCCTTCCCCATGGTCTCAAACTGCACTGCAACATCCTGCAACCCCGTTTCCATATTTTCTTTTTGACCATGCATAGTAATTAGCATGGTTGATTCATCCCTTTCCTTTACTCCCTCGACCCCATTACTACTACCTAATTCCCCACTGTCCTCCCCTTCCTTAGTTTTTTCATTCCCCTTTAATCCCCTTTCCTTCCCTTTTTCATTCACCTCAATTCCTTCTACACTTTCTTCCCTAACTCTACTGCCCCCCTCTTTATTACTTCCCCCACTACCTTCAGCATAAGGCATATTCTCCTTCTCCTTCCACCACCCATTCCTTTCCTCATTTTTTTGCATTTTCACAAAGAAATTATTTCTATAATCTTGCTTGGCCCTCAACCATTGACCATACTGATTTTCATCCCCTACTATCCTGCCTCCTTCTTTACACTCATTTAGACCATGCTCTATACAACCACAGGAGAAACATATTCTAGGCATCTTTTCGTAACTAAATGGGATCCAGATCTCATTGCCTTTAACCATCAGAGTTCTCCCTCTTGCTAGAGGTTGATTGAGATCCATATGGATCTGAACTCTCAGAAACTTCCCCCATCCGCTGCCATCTCCCTGCACATCCACCCTTTCCACCCTTCCCACTGTACTCCCAATCTGTTCACCTCGGACTTCCGTCATACAAGATAACGGTAAGTTGTGAAACCTTACCCAAAAACTTTCTGAGGTAAAGTTCACTTGTTTCAATGGCGTAAAGCCATCGAACTCCTTCAACACCACTAACTGGTTGTCAAACAGCCATGGTCTGCCTGACCAGACCTTCTGTTTATCAGCTATGTTACCAAACACTATAGCAAAAGTATTCGGACTCACCTCAGTGAATTGTGCCTTCTTACTGATTCTCCAAATTTTTGCCAGTGTGCTTTCCATCACCTCCTTACTAATCAGCCGGTTCGAACAAAGTTTTCCGAGTAAAGACCTCTGTTCTTTCATCAGCAGATCTCCCGATACCTCATCATCAATCTCTATTACCATTTTTTCCTCTTCTCTCAACCGTAGTTCCTTCCATTTTTCCTCTAGGTCTTCCATCACGTCGTCACCTTCACTTACGCCTGAATAATCTGCTTCCCTAACCGCCTTGACCTCCAATACCTCTCCGCACCTCAGCCGCACTCTGCTTCCACAAACCTCCAGAGTTAGCCGAGGCCACCTCCAGATTCCTTTTTCCGTTATAACTGCCTCCAGCACTACGCACTCACACCTTCCACTCCTTTTTCAGAGAGAAAAAGAGTGACTGTGGCTTTTCAATTGTTTTCGGGTAATGAAAAACTCTACTAAATTAGATTCGCTGAAAAAAAAAATAAAACTTTGGTAAAAAACCTTTCCTGGACCACAAACATAACAGAGTGTTGGTGAAAAATAAAACTTCGATAAAAAAGCTTTCATTTTCTTCAATTTAGGAAAGAGCTTTCTTCAAACTTGAAGACTCACAAGTTTTTTCTCTTATTTTTTTTATGTTTATTATTATTTTTTAATATATTGACTGACACATCAGTAAATTACTTGACGGTTTCACCGCCAGTTGTACATAACAGAGCTGTTAACAAAAACATTGTTGCCAAAGAAGACAGTCCACCATCGGTAATTAAAGAACATCCTTGCAAATTCAAAGTTCTGATAGAACCTGCCATATTCCCAATCGCTACAAGAGCTTTATCTGGAATCAAATTGCACCAACTCAAATCCAAATTCGTCAAAGCTGGAGCCAAGTTTAAAAGCTAAACAATTCCAACATCCCCTATACTCTTCCTCCTCCGTTGTAAAAGTTTCAACAGTTAGTAGAATATAAAAATAAAATAATAAAATAAGGAGATGAGGAAGGAACGTAACTAAGGAAATTTTGTAAGATTAATGCTTGCGAGAGAACTTTAAAATAAACAGTCTATAGAATCGAGCATGGCCTTAGCCAAAGGTTCTAAATTCTAATACCATATAAATAATAAAAATAAAATAAAATATAGTAAAGAGAATAGAGATAGAGAAAGAGAGAGAGCTACATCTTTGGTTCTTTGCTATTCTGAATTGTACTTGAATGCATAACATATATTCTTATTTATAGGGAAACGATACTACATAAATAATAGAAATACAAAGAATCAATAATACTAATTAATATTGATTAATTTATGCAATAAACTAAATTTAATAAAAAATAAGTCATAATTTAGGGGTGATACCCGCATAGTAGCTGGGTGTGGACGAACAGAACGGGTAAATGGGGTGTGGGCCCCACTGCCCACCCCTAAGTCATATTACTGTACATATTAGAAAATAGAATATTATGAATTATATATTCTAAATAATATTCTAACAACGGAATCTTGAGATTCAAAATGGCACTAATTAATCAATTAATAAAAGCAATTACGCTATAACTCATAATCTCCAATTGGTTACACAAAATTAAAATTTTTATCTCATTTCATCTTAATTCATTATTACAATTTTTTTAAATCTTCATACAAAATATAATAAATAATTTAATTTTTTCAAATTTTAATACAAAATTAATATTAAAAAAATTATATTATAATAATATTTTATTCATTACTATTTAAAATATCTCATTTTATCTTATCTGTATAACTAAACGGAACCTAACTCACAATGGCCGAAAGCAGATAGCATGGCAAGGTCATTACCTGATATTGTTGAAAGGAATACTAAGCTGGAATTGAGCAAGTAGTATTGGAGCCAAAGCATGACCTACAATACCAAAGTAAACGTTCAAAACTACAAATCACGCACAAATTTAACCAAAATGCTGACAATTTCTCGTAATATAAATCGACCATATGCTTTAAATATAATATATATATATATATATATATATAAAACATTTTATCATAAAAATTAAAAACTAAAAAAAGAAAGAAAATCACTCAAATATTATTACTAAATTTTAATGGCCTAATAAATTTTCAATATTGTTTTTGATAAGTATATAATTATATATTAGTATATAATTTATATTAATTACAATTTACATTTTATGACCTAATACGAAATACTATCAATATAGTCTATCAATAATATAGTTATAATAAATTAAACTCACTATAACAATTAACAAATACTAATATATAGTTATTCTAATCACTATAATTAATACTAATATTTATAATAATAGTACTATAGTCTAATACTATATTACTATTAGTAGTATACTTTAAGTTTATATATAAATTAGTATATAAATCACTCTACTAAATAATCACATATAAAATAATGATATAGTAATACCAATATTAAATTACTATACTAATACTATCACTATAGCCTATCAATAATATAGTTATAATAAACTGAACTTACTATAATAATTAACAAATACTAATATATACTTTTTATAATCACTATAATTAATATATACTAATAGCCTATAATGATACTATAGTATAATAATATATTACTATTGGTAATATACTTTAAATCTATGTATAAATTAGTATATAAATCACTATACTAAATAATCACACACTACAAGAAAACTCACTTTTTCCATCGATTTTGTGAATGCCAGGAATAAATTCGTTGTTATTGATGTTTTTTACTGACAATTTTATCATTGTTGCAACATTTCGACGCAATTTATGGGAATTAGGTATTGTAAATTGTGCAAGAATTTTTTACAGCGACTTTGCAAACATTTGCAGTGGTTTTTTGGACACAAAATCTTTTCTTCTATTGTGTAAAAAAAAAAATACAATGTAAAAGCACTATTGTGGCAACCCAAAAAATCGCCACAATAAATGGAATTCCCGAAACGACATTCTTGGTATTTTTCCTTCTTCAAGAACTTTTCACATCGAGTTTTCAACCTTTTGCAACAAGTTTTCCGATACAAAATATTTCCTTTTATTGCATCGACAATAAACCCAACGGAAAAACACTATTGTGTTGAGAAAAAAAAAATCGTTGTAATAAATTGAATGTATATTGATCCCTTTGCCGATCAACATTCTGGGTATTTTTCCTTCCAATTTCGAACAACCCCTGACTTGTGGTCGAATGTACTTCCAAGTGTAGAAGTGTCAAGTTGTATCAAGGATAAGTCCAAGATCGTATTCCACAGGGACAATGGGTTATCAAAGCGTATAAGAGATTTGTGAGTAACAAATGAATCAAGTATGAGAGATGAAAATAAAATTCAAATGCAATGCAAGAAGATAATTGAAGTTGAAATTAGAGCTTCTAAAACAAACAAATTAACGAACACTTGGGTTGGGTATGAGACTTTCTTTATTTCGGATTCTAGATAATTTTCTCGATTAACAATCCAATCAAGGCATTGCTAATCGGAAGATACAAATTTAAACTCAAGTTTTGCAATATTTTCCTAATAGATTCTCTATTTTACTAGTCAAACACACATTAACAAACAACTGAGATAGGCCTTGATAGTTTTCAAGCTTTTGTTGTGCCTTACGTCAACAACAAAATAAGAGCAAGAGCCGTAATCTATTTTCAATTTAAATCCGACTAGTAATATAGTGAAATCAACAATCAATCACAAAATATTGCATTAAACTAGAACCTAAAAATAAATTAAATATCATTCCACAACCCAAGTTTAAGAAATTAGCTACGCATAATATTTCTAGCAATAAAAAGTAATCTAAGTAAAGTCATATTAAAAATTAAAGAAAATACCAACATAGAATAAATCTTAGAATGCAAAATAGATGGTCTATAAAATATCCAGCAGTTCAAACGGTCAAAGCTCAAAGAAATAAAACAAATCAAAACTATAAATAAATAAAACTAAGAAAATTAAATGAAGCTTCACGCTGCCCAAAGGAAATGAAAAAAAAAACAACAAGCCAAATCCACTAAAAGACCAAATGAAATGAATCCGTAAATGAAATTCTTATCTAATCCAAATAAAAAGTAAAAGCAAGAAGAAAAATAGAGGTTGAATAGCTGCCACAAGAAACAAAATTGAAATAAAAATAAAAATGAGAGAGTTCCACCGTTCAAGATGAAAAAGAGCTAAAAAACTAGAAAAAAAAAACTAAAAAAAAAAACAGAAACGAGAGAGAGCCCTCCGCTACTCCCTACGCCGTCTTCACTACTGCTGCTGCTTTCCCCTGGACAAAAAAACAAGAATGAAAATTTAAAGAGCCAAAAGCTAGCTGCCCAAGTCTTCCCCTAGCTGCCTAACGTCTCAGCTAAAAATAGGAAGTAAACAAACTACCCCACCACTCTACCCAAGTCTGAACAAAAAGCAAGAGAGAAAAAAAAAAACTACCAGCTAAGCTACTCAACTTTTCCCCTCCTCTGCTGTTACCGAACTTAAACGAAAAAAAGAAATGATAGAACCAACTAACAACTCCAAGCTAAGCTCCCTGCTGTCCTGCACGTCCGAGTGTTCTGCTTGTGCGAGTGTTCTGCAACATGCAGGTTGTGTGCTGTCCGAATGCTTTCTTTGCACTTTTCTGCATGTGTGAGTCTTCTTCTCTTGCTGTAGTAGCTGCTGCACTTGTATTACATGTGTGAGTCCAGATGTGTTTGCACTTTTCTGCATGTGTGCATGTGATCCGAATGTTTTGCTGTCTGCTGTAACGTGCTGCCCGAGTGGTCTTGTTGCTGCACATGTAAGTTCTCTTCTCCTGCTGTAGTAGCTGCTGCACAACCGAGTGATCTGGGTGTCTTTCTGCTGCTGTATGCTTACTGATCTGCATGTGTACATATGTGCATGCATGTGTGAGCTGGTCCACGTTTTCTGCATGTGTGCATTTTGAATGAGTGCTGTCCGAAGGGTCTTCTTTCTTTTGCTGTAGTAGCTGCTGCACATGTGAGTTTTCTGCAAGTGCTGTGTTTGTATGAGTGCTGTCCGCTGCATGTCTGCATGTGTTGGTTTGTTGCATGGTTGCATGTGTTGGTCTGCATGTTTGCATTTTCTGCATGTGTGCATGTGTTTGTCTGCTGCATGGTTGCATGTGTTGGTCTGCATGTTTGCATTTTCTGCATGTGTGCTGTGTGAGTCCACTGCATGGTCCGAATGTGTGCATGTGCATTGTGAGTCCACTGCATGTGTGTGTCCGAATGATGCTTTTGATCTCTATTAGATGAGATTCCATAAAACCATAGTTAACTTCTCTTTTTTTTTTCATAGGTCCCATTCTTTCTTTCCTTCCATAAATGCCCTACAATATATAAATGAATTGATATTATAGTTTAAGTATTTCAAGGGCAAATATGAGACTTTGATGTGCAAAAATATTGGCATCAATTAATTTGACATTCAATATTGGAATTTGATGCATAATTAAGTGTTCAATTCTTATTTGATAAAATAAATCACTCATTTAAACAACTTAATTATGCAATTCTAACCCTTTATCAACCCCTTCTAGACCTAACCCTACCTCTGTTTTTGTTGCTTCCATTCCCCCCCCCCCCCCCGAAAACCCCTTACAGAACTTGCTTCTCCCCTTGAAAGGCCTTCCTTGCATAGTTTTGTCTCTATCTCGCCTTTTCAATGGCGTTGATTTCATTTGGACAAAGGTTTACACAAACATCAAACTTGGTATTGATGTTTTTAATTGATATCTAACTTGTTTCTTAGTGAGTTCGTATAACAGTTTGAGGTTTCACAAGTGGACACTAAAGAGAGATTTGATGTTCCATAGTTTGCTTTGACGAGGAGTTCATCCGATTTCGCACCATCAAGGTATTTCTTTCGCCCAACTAATCCTAC
Organism: Carya illinoinensis; assembly: GCF_018687715.1. Classification (NCBI taxonomy): domain Eukaryota; kingdom Viridiplantae; phylum Streptophyta; class Magnoliopsida; order Fagales; family Juglandaceae; genus Carya; species Carya illinoinensis. The sequence continues at coordinate 18,509,923 of NC_056756.1, read as the reverse complement.
CAGCAAAAACCATTTTTGATTTATATCCCTAATCAATGCTTGATTTTGTCATTCTGTATATAGTCATAAATAATGGCGAAGTGTATTGTGAATTGTCTTCTGTTTTGGGTTTCTGTGCTGTGGTTTGCTAATTGGACATGCAATTTTCTTATAGTTCTAGCAATTCCCATAGCAGTTGTCTTAATCCCAATTGGAATTGGGGTACTCTCCCATTTCAATTTGAACTTGTATTAAAGCCAATTGGAATGTTTCATTCCTTTCAATTTAACAAATTTGTTTTGTGGCCTCAGTCCCTTGCTTAATTTATCTTATGATATTTCCTCCATCAATCCTCAATCTATCCATACTGCTGATATACATAAAACCCGAGACAGAGGATATTGTCATTGGCTTTTGTTCTATACTGTCTATTGAGTTTCTGTGATGTGGTTTATTAATTGGATATGCATTCTATTAAGTGTTTTAATGGAGTTCCCTCGCACTTGTATTAACCCCAAGTTGAAATTAGGGTGCTCCCCCATAAGGTATAAACATATAGCCAATTTGTCTTTAGGATGTTTCATTCCTTTCAATTTAACAATATTTTTTCTCAAGTCTCATCCACTTCTAATTTTTATCTTATGCTATTCCTTCCCCCCGCCCCAACCCACACTCAATTTGTGCCAACAATTTATACTTTCTTCTTTAGAGATTGTTAATTATGAATGCCACCTTAAAGTTTGGGAGATCATTGTTCATTAAGAATGCCTTAAATATATGTGTGGTAGTTACCTTTCAGAAAACTTTTCAAAGGTTTGCTTGGTTTTGATCTTTGTGATAAAGACAATGAGGAGGCTAATTACCAGTGTGATGGGAAAAAACAATCTCATGGCCAAATTGTTTGTCCTGTGGTAGCTGAATCTAAGAGGGATGATAGTAGAAACATATTATGTAGCTATTGTAGTTTAAAAAATATATATCTACTCTGGTTGGTCGTTGCCCCTCAACTTTTTTCGCTTGAAAAGTATAAAGTTGAGGCACCATTACTAGGGTCTAGAGGAGTCAGATGTGTTTCTATAGGATTAGAGTTTTTTCCTTTCTAATTTTTTCCTTTACTTTTTGGAGTGCCCTTGGTCCATTTACCCCGAAAGCCTCAATAACATGATCCTACTACTATCAATAACTACTACAAATCTAACTACTACTATAGATCTAACTACTACTATAGATCTGTTATTTTATTATTTTTTTATAAGTACTACAGATCTGTTATTTAAGCAAGGGAACCTTGAATGAGACTTCAAAGGACTGCAATTACCAATGGGTCAAAAGCAGCCTAAGCATGGTAGGTGGGTTTGGAAATTTGGTTACTAAACCTTATGTATATATGTGCAAGTCTAAGGACTATTAATATCTATAGGTTCTGATTTGTTCACTAGTTAGTTTGATGTTAGTTTGTGTGATATTTCCTTGTTGATATATACAATGAGTGGCCTAGTTTCTTAGTTCATTAGCTTTAACCTTGAAAGGGAATCTAGACATTACACAATGATCCTTAATTTGGCTTTTTGTATATCCGAGCCATTTTTTTCTTGACCTGAACCCCCTGATAATGAAGCCCCCATCTTTTTCTCGTATATCAAATATCTATTGTAGTGGGAGTGCTATTCTGAACATAAACTACCTGCACCATGTGGTACTCTACTGTAAACATCATTTTAACTTAATATTTCCCCTGAACAAGGGGGAACTAGCACTGTATGTCCAAAACGTAAACATCAACTTTATCTAGATTGTATAAAGTTTAGATAAATTTCAAGAAACTTACAGTTATTGACAGTCCAAGCATGTGTTCCAAGATATATAATTTGTCTTCTATTTATTCAATTCCTACAAAATAATATATCATGTCCATTCCTTTTTTGAAGATGGACAAAAGTTGGATGAATCTCCATGATAGGCTTAGATCAGCTGAATATGCAGAAGGTGTTGAGCAGTTCCTCACATTGGCAAGAAACCACGCAGCTGGAAGTGACCATATTCGATGTCCGTGCCGTGTATGTGCTAATAACATTTGGTTACCTATAAGTGAGGTGGAAACTCACTTGTTCATTACAGGGATTAATCCTAACTACACAGACTGGATATTTCTCGGGGAGGAGGAAGTATGGAATGTGATCGATGATAAAGATAATGTTGAGGCCGTTAGTGATGAAGCAAAATACATTGATGACATAGATGAGATGTTAGATGACTTCAAGGCTGGGACGTTCGGTGAAGGAACCTCGGGCAACCCCATCCATGATGGCCCGACTCCTATACCTAACATTAATCAAAGCAACGCATTTGAGAAACTATTAAATGATGCCCGACAGCCACTCTTTGACGGTTGTGCACAGTTTTCCCAACTCTCCTTCATTGTGAAGTTGCTACATATTAAAACAATTGGGGGCTGGTCAATAAAATCATTTGACATGTTACTTGAGTTGTTGAGGTTTGCATTTCCTAATGCTCTCTTGCCACGCTCATACCAGGAGTCACGATCATTGCAGCGGGGTTTGTGCTTTACATACACCAAAATTCATGCTTGCCGTAATGATTGCATTTTATTTTGGAGGGAACATTCCAACCTAAATGAGTGCCCTCAATGTGGGGTTTCACGGTGGATGTCAACCACACACAACAAACGCCTAATCCCTCAGAAGGTCCTACGTCATTTCCCCTTGAAACCAAGGTTACAGCAGCTATTCATGTCACAGAAGGCAGCTTCTGATATGAGATGGCATAAAGAGTAACGAACAGATGATGACATCAATATGAGGCATCCAGCTGATTCTGAGGTCTGGAAGGCATTTGATAAGGAGCATAGTTGGTTTGCTCAATATTCTCGAAATGTTCGGCTAGGTTTAGCAAGTGATGGCTTCAACCCTTTTAACAATATAGCTAAAGCTTATAGTATATGGCCTGTAATCCTCGTTCCATATAACTTGCCTCCATGATTATGCATGAAAGATGCCTTCTTTATGACATCTCTCATTATTCCTGGTCCAAAATCACCAGGAAATGAAATAGATGTCTACTTGCAGCCTTTGGTAGATGAGTTGAATGATCTTTGGGAAAACGGGGTTGGTACATACGATGCCTCTACCAAGACTAATTTCTTACTTCACGCAGCTTTATTGTAGATAATTAACAGCTTCCCAGCATATGGTAACCTTTCTGGGTGGTCAACCAAAGGGAAACTGGCGTGTCCGACATGCAATTTGGGCACAGATTCTATGTGGTTGACCTACGGCCGAAAGCATACATATATGGGGCATCAATGATTTTTACCACTTGATCACATATGGAGAACTAAAAAATGTGTGTTCAATGGTAAAGAAAATCATCGCTTACCATCACTTCCTCTAACGGGACCAGAGGTTATCAATCAATTAATTTATCTTCGAGATGTGCACTTTGGCAAGGGTGTGAAGAAGCGCAAACATACTCCAGAGGAATTGAATTGGACAAAAAGGAGCATATTCTTCACTTTGCCATATTGGTCAACAATTAAGTTTCGACATAATTTGGACATTATGCACATCGAGAAGAACATTTGTGACAACATATTGGGCATATTAATTAACATTCCCAGTAAAACAAAAGATAATATCAATTCACGTCGTGACCTGTCCAACCTTGGTATTAGAAATGAATTGCATTTGATCCATGATGGAGAGCAGTGTGGTATGCCACATGCATGTTTCACATTATATGGAGATGAAAGGAAAAGATTTTGTGAGTGGATGTCGAAAGTGAAATTTCTTGATGGCTTCTCTTCAAATATCACCAAATGCGTGTCTGCACATGATTGCAAAATCTCAGGGTTGAAATCGCATGATTGTCATTTTTTATACAAAGACTACTTCCTGTTGCAGTTGGTGGGTACTTAAGGAATGATATTAGCTTGGCGTTGATTGAGCTTAGCAATTTCTTCAAAGAGTTGTGCGCAAGAACACTTGATGTGAACCTATTGAAGCAACTTGAGAGTGATATCGTGGTCATTCTATGCAAGTTTGAGATGATCTTTCCCCCTTCATTCTTCGATGTTATGGTCCACCTAGCAGTTCATTTACCTCGTGAAGCCTTGCTTGCAGGCCCAGTACAATATAGGTGGATGTACTCTTTTGAGAGATATCTTGGTAAATTCAAGCGGTATGTCAAGAATAAAGCACGTCCTGAAGGATCAATAGCTGAAGCATACATTCACGTAGAATGCTTGACATTTTGCTCGATGTATCTTCATGATATTGAGACAAAGTTCACTCGAGAAGATCGTAACATTGATCGATCAGAAGAGGATAACAGAGATGGCTTCTCAATTTTTACCCAGAAAGTTCGACCCTTGGGTATGTCAACTAGGCTCCAAGTAGATGATAAGTTTATCAAATCAGCACGCTGGTACGTCCTCAACAACTGTACAGAAATTGCACCTTACCTTGAGTATGCATCCATCTTCTCCGCACTTTCTTTTTTTTTTTTCATTTGGGTATTATTTACCTTACCTCGCATCGTTGCATGGTTAATATCTATGTTGGAATGATATGCAGAGAACACTACAACATTTGTAAGCTAAACAACCCACATGCTCCCGATCGTATCCATGAGAAACATTTTCCTGGATGGTTGAAGCAACGTGTACGTTGACCTTTAATAATGCCCATAATTTGTTCATCATATGCATAGTTCCTTCAATGTAGTTGAAACTAGTCATAATTTCCATTGATGGTTTTGATAGGTTCAAGAACAACGAACAACCGAACCTAGTGACATCTTTGATGATTTATATGCATTAGCTTGTGGTCCTGATCCACGAGTCGCATCGTATGCCGCTTGCATAGTGAATGGCAAAAGGTTCCACATAAAGGATCGTGAACAACATCAACGAACTCAAAATTGTGGAGTGTTCGTAACTGGTGAACATCAATCCAAATCGGTAGAGTTCTACAGTGTTATAAATGATATTGTCGAGTTACATTATATGGGATGGCGTCGGGTATATTTATTCAAATGTCAGTGGTTTGATGTTGGTGATCGGAGAAGAGGAATATGAGTAGATAACCATATGATTAGTGTCAATATTGACTGGACATGGTATAAGGAAGAACCTTTTGTTTTGGCGTGCCAAGCTTCACAATGCTTTTACTTAAAAGATCTAAGGGTGAAAGGAAATTGGTATGTTGTACAGAAGTTCATAGACCGGAATATGTATGACGTGCCACCAGGGCCTCTCTCTGAAGAACATGATTTGGAGCCAAACAGTGGTGATGCATACTAGGAGGATGAGTCTACTAATGTTTACACGACTGTTGAATCTACTGATGTTGGTGTGGCAACTCCACTAAATAGGAGTGACATAGAACCAAGCCCCATTGATTACCTAGCGATAATCGGCGACATTAATCATGATGACCTTGCAGGGGACTTTATCAATGACGAAGATGCTATAGATAGTGAAGAAGATAGAGATGGTAGTGATGAAGATTCAGATGACAAAGATTTTGATGATGATGATGAAGATTCAGGGTGATCAATGTGAGTTTATCCACAAAAGATAATATATGACCATATGTTGCGGTTAGAAATCGGATAAGAGAACTGTTTATATTTACTTACATACTGCGTATGATCCTTAGGCATATACCCTTTCGTCCCCAACCTCAATTCAGACTAACATCCAAGAGGAAAATTGTTCAAATTAGTAGAGATGCATGTGGTACGATCCCCATGGTACATTATAAGTTACATAGTGGCATGAACTAATATATTCTTGCTTTAATGAACTATGACATTCGTGGCTGCTATATGCACTGATTGTCTATTCTTCTTTCAGGTTTGAGCTCCAACAAGTTTGGATTATCCATGAATACTTGCCAACTTGGTATTATTGGGAAATCATTTGATTCATGGACTCTATTTTTGTATTTCATATTGTCTAATGACTCACAGTTTTTATTTGTGATACTACCACAGGTATGTGGGACGTCTAGTGAGCTGGATATTGCACCATTTTGAACTAACTATATTGTTGTAAAAATAAAAACACCGTACCCTCACTCAATCTATTTATTGGGCCACTTAAGCATGGTGAGAAGGGGGTTGATTATAGTACTATCAATACTGTAATTAACCATTAATCATTAGTACTCATCAACCTTGTAAATATATAAAACCAGTGAGAATGTGCATGTTATATGGAATCCCGTTAATCTCAACACTAGAAGAGGGATATAAACATAGATCATTAATAATGCCTCCCATGCTTTGATTCAAATGGGAGACACCAAAGATGAAAGTTCATTACTATTATAAGTTATTGCTACAAGGATATGCATGCCAAGAAAATCTCATGACATTAGTGGACATGGATTATGCACGTAATATATTGGCACTCGGTTTCATAATTATACTAGCAATGATACCATTTTTTGCTCTATAAGTGCAATGCAAATCCAGTCAACAGTTGGTTTTTGAGGTTTAATGTTAGTCCAACATGAAAAGTGTCAGGGTTCTTCATTCTGGCCAACCCTATTCATCATAATGGGAAAATTAGAAATTTGATCAAATTAGTAGATGATATTGCCTTAAGATTGAAAATACATTAATCAAATGCAATATTATCCAGTACGTCGATTTAATATAAAATCTAGTTGGATTAAATGGTAGCTTGTTAACGGTGGAATGAAAGACCCATGCTGAAAAGTATGGGCTTGGTGATTGGGGGCTACTTATATTAAGGGCGGGAGAGGTTGGCGCCCTGGAGGGAAAATGAAAAGCTAAAAGGGCTGATGGGAGATGCCAATTTACTTTTAAGCCTTTAGAAGTGACAACTAAGTACTCAAGTGAAATGACTTACCTGCAGTAGAAGATGTGACGCCCCCAAATTCCGTTTGGGATCGAACGGACATTTGAAGTGTCGAGACATGCAACACAAGGTTACCTGCCCCCGTTCATGACATATAAGATGCAATATTCCTAACATGCATCTAACAATATGCAATATTCGCAGCGGATAAATTTTTTCTTTAGCAATACTATGCACCAAATTAAAAATATCCCAAATGCTTAAAACATACTTCATACATAAAAATCCATTGAACAACTAAGATCACAACACTAGTCCAAAATGGTTATGATCCAAAAGGTAGTAGAGATGCAACTCAATCGTACAAGTAGTAATTTACGTTAATTACTATATCAACATTTATGTCGCACCGTCACTTAGTCAACTGTGTCTAGTTGATCAGCTCCTGATTCTCCTTCAGGTCCTGTAACAAGATCTACCATTCGGGGGGAATGGTAGTTGGGACTACCAAAGTGAGATTTGATTACAAATCTTAGTAAGTTAACAAAAAACTTCCACACAAGCTAATGATGCATGGATGACAGTAAAAGCATAAATGCATAATCAAATTCATAAGTAATTAAAGCATAACTTGGAGTACAACATAGCATAATTGACATAACTTAAATTGAAACATGAACTGAACTTGACTTGACATGAACTTGATCTGAAACTTGACTTAGTATGAACTTGCTTTAAAACTTGAATTAATATGAAAAATACATACTCCATAGTTGTTGTGGCCCCATGTATTTTACGTGTAAATACATACTCCACAGTTGTTGTGGCCCCATATATTCTACGCAAACTTGACTTAACATGAAAAATACATACTCCACAGTTGTTGTGGCCCCATGTATTATACGTATAAATATATACTCCACAGTTGTTGTGGCCCCATGTATTCTACACAAACTTGACTTAACATGAAAAATACATACTCCACAGTTGTTGTGGCCCCATGTATTCTACGCATCACAATTGTAGTTAAATACATACTCCACAGTTGTTGTGGCTCCATGTATTCTACACAAACATAATGTACTCAAGATGAAACGTGACTGGAATACAAAAGGACTGAAGCCCTGACGTAACATAACGTGACTTGAACATAACTTGAAATACATGACCAACTTGAGATAGAAACATTTCGTAACATGACATAACATATAATAGACAACATATTTAACATGACATATTTGCAACAGTGAATATTACATGACTTGACATACATGTAATAGATGGCATACTTAGCATGACGTACTTGTAATGTACAGTAATACATAACAGAATATATTATGTAACAGATAAAAATTGATGACAGAATAAATTCTGTATAATAGACAATTATGTGATAACTTGGCATGGCATGACATATATGATAACACACATACATACACTGTAGTTCTTTTACTTAGCACACATACACAGTAGACTGCTAGTAAGTTAAAAGCTAACTTACCTCGATCTCTGCGTTTCTTATAAAACTTCAAGTGCGATCACGGGAAACTGTAATTAGTGATTCTAAAAGTTAGAACTAAATCACTAAAAATTTGAAATATGAAAAATACTAACTTAAAGAGTAAAATTTTTATTTTACTCTCTACATGTGGGAAAATGACAGTTTTACCCATAACTTAAGGATTTTGCATACTAACTCCAAAAGTTTCCAAAATTTACATTTCTCATGTAAATTTTGTCCTAAATTTAAATATCAACTCAGAAAAATTTAAAACAAAACACAACTATGAAGAACACAATATGGTCGAAACATCCATAGGCCATTTCCCTTTATTTTTGTTGCAATTCTTTCCAACTTCAAAACTCATGCTTAAACCAAAATTTTACAACAAACATCTTCCAATCCTAAGTTCAAAACTATACTTAAAACATCCATTTAGAAAAAGCTAATAATCAACACCAAACTTTTTTGTAAAAAGATCCAAGCACTTGAATCACAAGTTTTGACCTTAAATCAAAACATCTCCAAGAATTTCAAAAATCAAATCTTACTTCTAACATATTCATAATATCATCCTAACATCAACCATGCTTTAAATCATCAAACTAAAGTTACCAAAATCACAAAATAACATTTGGAGTTTTTGGTTTTACACTTAGTCCAAAAACAGAAACTTTTTCCTCAACTAGTTTTGATAAATCTCATGATCTATGACTTATAAATATATGATCTTCAAACCAAACCATTACATGGTTTAAAAAGATGTCCTAAAACATATACAAGCTTCTAATTCAAGATCACATGGTTAGAAATTAACCAAAACATAAATTTAGCCAAGAATATCCACACTTTGGCTTATCTGAATATCTTTTTACATAAAATTTCATATCTTTGAAACTAACATCAAATATCTTCAAAATAATAATATAACATGTATATAAGATGTTTAGGATCCTCCAATAAAATTATCAAAGTCATTAGAATAGGTTTAAACCACCAAAGAGTTAAACTTTCTCAAAACAGAAACTGTTTTCCTCTTCCAGTTTCTAAGTTTCTAAATCTAAGAAAATCTTTCATCAAAACCTTTAATCATGCAAAAATCCTCAACCAATAGTCATATATACATGTTAACAATACTCCATAAAAATTTCGGACCAATATCTATCCATTAGCTTGGTCAAAAACTCCAAACTATAACATATTCTCCAGTTTATCTCCCAGAATGACCTTTCTATAGTTTACATAATATTTGACTGACCAAATGATCTTCAAATGGGGCAAATAAGATATCCATGTAAACTAGACTAAAAAAGGAACAACTTATATGAAGGAGACTTTATGATAAAACACTTACAAAAGCTTCAAAATGGGTGTACAAAAGACCTCCTAAAAGCTGTCCGAGAGAGAGTGTTTGATATTCTTTTAATGGAAAGTGTAAATGAAGATAATTTCGTGGGGAGAGGTGGCTGGAGATACTTATGGATGAGATATGGAAGAGATGAGGCTGGAGTTGAGAGTTGAGTGTAGTTTTCTCCTACCCAAAAAAAATCTATAAATGATTATCTTATAATATTCTATCCAATAATATCTAAAAAAAAATCAACTTAAGATATTTTTATCTAATAATATCTATCAACTCAAAATATTTTTACCCAATAATATTCACGAAAATTACCTCAAGATATTTCTTTTTATCCAATAATATCTACAGTTTTGAACAGACGTTTTGTCCGAAAATATGAAAAAATGTTATTGCGCTATAAGACTTTAAATAATCCTCCGAGTCTAATGGCACAAACCATAATACATTTTGACACTTCTAACTATCTCCAATAATCAAAAATACACTTATGATACCATAGTAAATAATAACACTAACTATATAGTTAGACAAAAACCTATACGATTAATGGATTCGTGAAAACTTATAAGGTTTTCACGAGGTTCTTAAAGTTAATAAAAATTTCACAATTGAATTTCTAGCGGGCTGTTACAGAAGATCAGTACTTTGATCTACTTTGCAACATCGGCTGAGAGTTATCAGGAAAGAGAGCTCTTCTTTCTAGTGTTACCAGACTCTTCCTTCATTTTGGCTATGTTGTAGGGTCAACAAGCATCAGGAGGTTAGGCCTGGGTTCTTCACTATTTTAGTTAAGCTTAAGGTGAGCATCATCTCTACCATGGTGTATGTACTCAGGTTTTTAAGTTAAATTTCTGTAGGGCTTCTCCACTGTTATATTTCTTCTGACTATAATAGTAAACTGCAAGTGAGTTTCTGATGTTAGTCATCTTTGGGAAAACGGCTCACATTTTTTATTTGTTGCTTCCCTTTTTTTTCTGGCCAGGTAGCTGATTGTTCTATGTTTTTATGTAGGCTAGAAGCCTTCCAAATAGCAAGTTCAGCATATGGCTCACAATATATTAAGTAGTTCTCTGGGTCTAGGAGGTAAGTCCTGGGTTCTTTATTGATTTATCCAAGGAAAAAGAAAACTAATTTCCAGTTTTGCAAAGCATGTCTTATGTATTGTACCAAGTAAATGTAAACTCTGGTATATTATATGGAGAATATTTGCACAACATGATATAAATGTTTAATAAGTTTACTAAATATTTTTATGATAATGTTCTCATACCCATAAAGCTGGCCAGAGTAGTGCTGAAATATGTGTCAATAGATTGTTTATGGTTTCAACGGTAGGAGTTTTTAGAACTTTATCAAGTTTTTGGTTATTTAAGCTTATCGCGTTTCTTGAAGTGTTTAGAACCTGGTTACTATGCGTAATTACTGTACAGGTTGACTAAATGTGCCAAGTTATATGGTTGATGAGGGGATCTTTCATTTGTCTATGATGTAGGGTAAATTTTATGAATACTAATTCCAACAGTATATTGTTTCTGTTAGTGGATAATTACTCTTTCTAATTTGCTTTTTTTTTTTTTAAAGCTAAAAAAATAAATCTTTGTAATTTTGTGGTGATTAACATGAAGATACTCTATGTTAACCTTTTCTAGCATGAATTGCATGATTTAAAATTTCTGATACATTGTGGACACGTTAGACTAGCCTAAGATGGCTCCAAGTGGACGAGGGAGAGGGAAAGGACGAGGTGTAGGCAGTAGACGTATTGGGGCTGCGACAATTAGAAGACCATCACAGCATCCACAAGTTGAATCATGGACCCTACGAGATCATGACAGTGAAGAAGATAGCTCCAATGACTCGCCACAGCCACCAAACATGGTACAAGACACTGATTTGGACAATCCACAGGTAGATGCACAGCCACAACCGAATGTAAATGATGTTGGTAAGCTGCCATAATCTTAACTGTTCTAATTTAAATTGGGTCTATCAATTTATAGAATTCCAGTTTGGGTTCTTAGTACTTAACATGCTTGATGGATCTACAGTGGCGGATGTCGGCTCGATGCAAGAACCATCAATGCTACCTTCCAAGAAACGAGGACGCGGACCCGCAAAGTGAACCGAGTTTGAGAAGCTACGAAAGAATGGGAAGATTTCTTTGAAAATCAATGATGGCCAAACAGCACCATGTTGTGAGAATGCAATTATGTTTACCACAAGAACAACATGGATATTAAAGCATCATGCAGACATGAGTTATGCTCGATGGACTGATGGACCTGAGAACGTGAAGGATGAGCTTATCGACCGTGTAAGGGTAAGAGAAACTACTTCCATTAGATATATGTGATGAATTTGTCATTGTTTACTGACATTGTACCATTGTATACGTAGGGTGACTTCATATTTGACTGGGATTTGGAGAATCACCGTAAAACTGTTTGGAAATAGCTTCGCAAACGTTTTAATGCATTCCACCATTAGCTACACACGAAATATTTAGGATACGCAATTCATGAAGAAGCATTAGCCAAAGGATGTGAATTGGTGCAACCATTGGTTTGGATTGGTTTGGGTTAAGTTATGTGGTAGGTGGGGAAGTGAAGCATTCAAGGTATTGTATGTTCCTTCGACATCATATATGTGATCTACTCTATTTATTCATATTTCTCTTTATAGTATATGGGCTACACAAATAAACTGACTTTGGTTACTATTTCTGATGGCAAAAACTGTCAAGGCAAAATAAAGATAATAGAGCGATGTGTACTACTAATCACACAGCAGGAAGAAAGTCGTTTGTAAGAATACTAGAAGAGAAGGTATTAATAATTTTCTTGACAGCTTTTGATATATAGAGACATGTCTTGATGGTAATCATGTTGAGTGTTTTTTGGGCTAACCATGTCATGTATGTTAAACTTAATAGCATAGCTTATAGTAATTTTATTTTTTCACGTTGCATGTATGCAGCGTGAACCTACATCGAACTTAGTGGAGTTCTACAAGGAAGTCCATTGGTCTAAAAAGAAGGACCAATTTGTGTCATCTACTGCAGAAGACAATTATGTGAGGCTTACTTCAATTTAGCATTATTATGTACTAATATATGTATCATCAGCTTGAATTATTTGTTCCAACTTGCATGGTTGTGCTGATGTTTGAGATGGGCTTACACCAAAGTTGTACTTATTTGTGTACTGCAGATGAAAATGGTTGGAAAGCTAAGTGATTTAGAACCTGAGGTTCTTACAAGAGAGACAGAGATGGGGTGTTTAGAGAGGTTTTGGGACATAATTCGGGGTACGCTAAAGGGTTAGGAGAGATGATAATGCCGGAGTCTACCCAAAAACGTGAGCGAGAGCACGATAAACAATATGTTGAGTCTGTTGAGAAACATAAAAAGGATGCTGAGTACTATAAGGGTCTCCATGATGAATTAAGGGATAATGTGCGAGTCCTGTTGGAAAGACAACAGGAGTATGACAAGTTTATGAAAACCATGATGGCTGAGAGGCAGTCCCAGGGAAAGTCTCTCCCTACTGCCTAGGACGTGGGGACAAAGTATTTTGCCTTTTTTGAGATTGATATGCTAGCCACTCATTTGCAAATTCTGACACATTTGGTTTTTGAAATAACTTTAAGATGTATGATGCAGTGTACAATCACTTTTGAGGGCTTTCTTTTTGTGGTAGTGTTTTGGGGGGGGGGGGTCGTCCAGGTGTGGTATGGTGACAATACTGTAGTGGCTAAATGATTGGATGCACAGCTTATGTGAAATGAAAATGGAATACTTGCAATATGCCCCACTGCTTGTTGTTGACTTTTGTCTGGTAATGTGCAACTCTCCCAGTTTGTGGCTTTTATGGTTTTGTATCTTATTAAACAAAGTCAAAAATAATGAAATTTTTTTCCATTTGGTTGTAGGTGTTTTGATGTGATTTGATGATGTCGTGGCATTCACTACTACAGAAATCTGGGTACATATGATGCTATTTTGGCTTTAACTTCTATCAAATATATATATATATAGATATATATTTGATAGAAGATTAGATTTCAAATTATCTCTTGGATAGCTGCTGTTTTTATTAACTTCACATATCTAATGTATTACTAATCTTATATATGTGTGCAACAATTTTAATGTTTTAACTTGAACTCATCTGTGTGTAAAAATCATTAAGTACACAAAACCTACATCCTTGAATGCACAAGGCTAATAATCCATCCCCTCATGGGACAATCTATCCCCTTCTATATTTGTGCAACAATTTTAATGTTTTAACTTTAACTCATCTGTGTGTAGAAATCATTAAGTACACAACACCTACATCCTTGAATGCACAAGGCTAATAATCCATCCCCTCATGGGACAATTGAGCTTTTTTAGAGTGGATGGATTTGGTATCTTGTTTGGTATGTGACCCAGGTAGTAGTTGGGAGGATGAATCAGTCCACGCTATTGCACCCCCATGTTTCAAACTGATTTTGTAGAAGAGCTAAATATGATGGCCATTCTTTGAAGGTTAATTTGGTCTTTTATTACAATGTAGCAGTAGGCTTCTCTCATTCAAACCTGGCTGCAGTACAATGGATATTGTTTGGTTTTTCTATTCATACCTCATACTGTCACAAATTGCACCATGTATGCTGAATAACTAATTACATTGCACATTTAAGCTTCAACAATCTCTCTAGCTGATTATAGTAAAATCTGCAGTTCCATTCATCAGAACTTAAATGTAGTATAGTCCATGCCAAGTTCATGGTACATTGCTTTAAATATAATTTAAGGTTGTCTGATAATGGTTGTAGTAATGACTCACAAGTGGGCTATTGTTCTAGATAAATGGGGTAAAGAGGATGATCAAGTTGGTCACTGAACTTCCTGTTGGAAAGAGGATGATCAAGAGCAAAGGTAAAGAAGTCCATGACTTCAAGTTGAGCAAAGCAGCCCTGCTATTATATACTTTTCAACCAAAGGTTAATTATGCTAGCATATCAATGCTTTATTGTGCACTTTGGGAGTCTAAGACTCTGAATATGAATATCATGATCAGACTTAAGTAATAGGATTGATGGAATGTATCTGTTACAGTATTTGACACAGATCGATTTTAATAGTTCATCAATGAATATTACTAGGTACTTTTATATGATGTTGGCAGATATTGTGGCTCGTTGGTTTGGTATTTTTTCCCACTAACTATGGCTATGTCTTTCATCCATGCTATTGTATTGCCAGTGAAATAATATTCTGGAAAGTAAGGCACAATTATAATAGAAAATGTTATTTTATATCTGGATTTTGGGCACAGAGCAAATTTTATGCATTTGCTCATGACATATAATTAATTGGATTGAAAAGTATTTTATCATTATATAGAATAATGGCAACGAAAATTGAGGAAATAACCAATTCAAGTTTTATTGAATTGATCAAAATTAAGATATATTAATTTTATGGTTCTGGAGAGTACGTAAATACATCAACCAACCCCAAATATGTCCAATTTTATGGTTATAGCAAGAGTAAGATTATTATTTCTATTGATTTTTCATACTATTTTCCTCGTTAAAATCCAAACGCTTGTTGATAAAGCTTTATTCCGATTAGACTATGGAGTGATAGAAATTTTTTTTTTCCCAACAATAAAACAATCGATGACAACAACTACTCGCATCAAACCAAAGTTCGTCACGCGTATACAATTGAACATTTGCTTCGATTTTTGTGTTGTCGTGAAATTGAAATCGCAACCAGTTTAATTTTGACATTTAAGTTTTTTGCATCAATAAGTTTTCGCCGCAAAAAGATATATATATCGATTGTATTTCGTATTGAAAAAATAATTTGCAACGGCTGAAACTCAAGTGCACAACTTTTTTGCAACCATTATAAAACTTCTTGCATCGCATATTATTCGTTGCAAAAAAATTTAATCAACCATTCAACATGGAATTTGAACATGTTATTGCATCAGCCAAAAACTATTATTGCAACGGTAAATGCAGTGATGCAAATATATTTTTTTGCATCGATTTTACTATTTCGATGAAAAAAATTAGTTGCATCCCAACATTAGCATCCAAACTGCATCGGAGCCAAGGTCAACAAGAAATGTTTTTTGCATCGAAAATATGGGATTTTTGCATTGAAACGCACCGCTGGAAAATGCCACTTCTCTTGTAGTGACATGTAAAATAATGATATAGTAATACTAATACTAAATTACTATAGTAATAATATATTACTATCACTATAGTCTATCAATAATATAGTTATAATAAACTAAACTCACTACAATAATTACAAATACTAATATATACTTTTTATAATCACTATAATTAATACTAATAGCCTATAATGAAACTATAGTCTAATACTAAATTACTATACTAAGACTATCACTATAGTCTATCAATAATATAGTTATAATAAACTAAATTGACTATAACAATTAACAAATACTAATAGTCTAATATATACTTTTTATAATCACTATATTATAAGTTATAATTATATACTCAAAAAAGGGCCTCGTTTTAGTACGTTTACTTTTAGCCTTTAGGGTAAAACAAAAAAAATGTAGCTCGCCCCTCTCCTCTCTTAGATTCAATTTCTACCACCTCCCTTCTGGTCCCTCGCAGCCCCTCCCCTGTATGTAGCCCCTCTCCTCTCTTAGGTTCTCAATCTTTGCTACCTCCCCTCCCACTCTGCCCCTCCTGCACGTAGGCCGCAACCCTTTCTTACTCTCAAATGCTCGTCGCTCATCTCTGTCCGCAGCCCCTCCCCTGCACGCAGCGGCGTAGCCCTTCCCTTGTTACGTAGCACCTCCCTTGCATGCAAAGTCCAATTTATCTTATACTGGTTTCTGTTGATTATGGATTACATGTTGAGGGATTACGCAGGTACCCTCTCTGTTTAATATTTATTTCTTAAGTTTAGTTTAATTGGAGGTTGCAATTGTTCCTTATATTTATGCGGAAACGAGCTAAATTTTTATTTAACTTTGCTTGTGTTAGACATTTGAATTTCAACTTTTTGTTGTATTGGATATTGGTTTTTTTTTTTTTTTTTTCAATTCGCTTATTAACAAGATCTTCTATTTATTAACTATGTTTTAGTTCATTGAGAAATCTATCATAGTAATTTTTTAATTTGACTTTTTGTCATTGGTTTCCTATAGAAAGTCCGTATTGATAGCAAAGTGAAGTGGGTTTTGTTGGGATTTTGAGCTGCTAATGTTTGTTTTCTTTGGTTCATGCTACATTATTGAATTAGCTTCATGAAATTCTCAAAGATTTTGAAGTTCATTAAACTGTATGATTTGATTGATGTGCATATATAGACTATCATACAGAAGGGTACAAAGTTTTATTAAACTGTGTTGCCTATTAGTATATTAGGCTTGGTATAAAAAAAGATAGAAGCATAGTGTTTTGATGTTCAGGTCATCTTTAGTCATTCCACCATGAGGATACAAGATTTTTTTTTTTTTTAAGGAACAACTAACTTCTAAAACCAGAAAATCGGACCGAACCGGGTTAAAAATTAGTAAAATTAGAATACCGGTTTAAGAGAATAATTAGCGCATAATCGATTTTAAAAAATATAAAACCGATACTTATCAGTTCGGTTCTAAATTTTTTCTAAAATCAGACTAATTATACCCCTAATTATAACTCCTTTCAATTCATTGTTGAAATTAAATTATGAAAAATGATTTCTAGAAACTCAGTAGAGAAGTTTTGTATAAGCCCATTATAAAAAAGCGGATCACAACTTGAAAAAGTGTACCAAAAAAAAAAAATTATTTTTTGAGTGTAATCTATATTTTTACAAAATACTTACACCAGAATTATTTATTTAAAACTTGTATATAACATTACTCTTAAATTATTTAATTTTAAAAAAAATACAAAAAAATATAAAATATATTTTCTAGTAAAATATTTTCAAAACTTAAATAATTTTTATATTTAACAAAAATTCAATAAAACAAAGTCGTGATGTTGTATAAGAACCATGTCCATAAAGGTTGGACCATGATTGTGGGCCATTGAAGCCGACCAACATGGTTGTTGAGATAGCCTGTAGCCATGGTCCATGGACAGGTTCGACCTCCATGATTAGATATGTGCAACATGCCATCCTATTTTATTTGTTGTTCACGAATTTTTAGGTCCATCATTAATGTCTTGCAAGTGTCTAGTTAGATCCTCACATGCATCAGACTTTTACTTCATTCAAATAGATCCAAACAGGGCAAGAATCTAAAATCTATGAGGTTGATTTGTTTTTAGAAAGTATCTATGAGGTAGAATTCCATAAATCTCAGTTTCCTTTTTTAGATTTTTTTTTTTTTTTTAATACCATGCTAAGATTCAAATATCTTGCACTTTAATGCTTATTATGTCTACCACAATTAGTCTGAATTAGTAAGCGATCAAATACTAATTAGAAAAACAATCTATCATTAAATTTGGAATCATAATTGAGGTTTTTTTAAATTCACTTTGAAAAATGTTACTCTTCCCAGTTATGGTTACTGCTGGGAGTTACCACTTGGACTTTTTTATTTTATTTTTACTATTTTTTTACTTAATAATTAAGTCAATAATTTTTAATAATATTATGATTTTTTTTAATTTTTTAAAAATATTTAAATGTGTAAAAAAATACATGTAAAAAAAGAAAACAAACACAAAATAACTAGCGAGAGCTCCCAGCGGTGAGAGTAGTACCATCTATGAATTTTTTAAGAAAAATAAATGTTTTAGTCATATAGAGATATGACAAAAGTAAACTGATTAAAATAAATCCACAAATTGATACGGTTTGATGTGATATATTAACTTATAAAATTATTTTTATTATTTAATGTATCATATAAAAGTATGTTAATTTATAAGTTTACTTATAAAATTTTAGTCCTCATTTATGAAGATAATTATTCTAATTAGGTGCAAATCACACGTAATTGGAAACCCTCCACTGGTTAGCAATGCTCCAAAAGGATATATTCGGCCGCCATGATATTTTATATGGATTCATGCACAAAAATTTAAAGTGTTCACATCACTCTGATGCACAATGTTGGAGAACATATTAATATTGACTTTGCAATTTGCATGCAAAGTGGATGGCCCAATTTAAGAATCGTGAAACAGTATCTGATCTACCCAAGAGTCGACATCACTTGGTGTTTTGGTCCCTTAAGCTAAATATGTGTGCTACTGTATCGAGCGTTGATTGAAATTAAACGTGGACATGCAAAACAAAAAACAAAAACAAAAAGAAGAAGAAAGGGACGGTCCTGATCGCTTGACTAGTCTAGATCGTCATGAAGATTTTATGATGGGTTAGTAACAGCAGTCCACATGGAGGTTTCTTTGATTTGAGGGGATATATGATGTCTTCCTTCAATCATTCTGGTTCAGAAATGCCAAGACAAAATGCATCCCATCAAAAGATTAATGTAACTTTCAGGGAGATTGCTGCATGGACTTGTTGATTGGATGCCTATATATTATTTCTTGGATAAAAGCATCATCCCCACTTAACCTTTTTCAGTCAGTGGATATGAGACGTATCTTATCTTTTCTTTTATTTTGTAATATTAATCAAAACATTTGAAGATTTAATATGATATTTTTTTGTTTTTGTTTGGTCCCCAAATTATGATTATTTCTCAAAGTTATTAGTTTTTGACAATTTTGATGATCATTTACTATTCAGTACCGTAAACAAACGTGGAATTGTATAAGGCAATTGCTAAATGAGGTCAGATCCGACCATAGAAGTTGCTGATTGATTATGTTATGATTTTGGATGAACACGCATGCAATCTGTCATCATTTTTGTATTTTATCTTATGACATTAATGAATGCAAAGTTTAAACAGATTAGACCTCCTTTATTTTTATTTTTTATTTTTTTTAAAAATGTAGATTCGAGAGTCAACCGATTAGATGTTAGGATAAGAGAGATGTTTTTAATGTTGTCGTTATCAAGGCCTCTCTTATATAATAATTAGATAAATAATATTTAGAGAAAATCTTAAAATAGGAGGAGTGAATCTGTAAGATGTACACCTTCTAATCACAAAGAGACATATTAGCAGTTTCATAAAATTTTCTATAAAATCACACCGTAATTTTAATTCTCTCTCCTCAATCTCGACAAACTGACTCTCTTCGCAAGCTCACTCTTCTCACTGTTAGAAAACTCTCTCTCTTTTTCCTTACTCTGAGCAAACTCTCTATCATCCTTTTCAATAAATTATTTCTCTTGAGGATGTTAATAAAAAGCTTACGATCATGCCAATTTACGTAATTTTTTTTTTCCCGAACCTTGGATTTGCATAAAATTGTTGGACGTTTGTTCGCCTCGTTGTTTATAGAGCTCTAACGTAGTCCAACGAACACTGTGCATAGCAATATCTACTTGGTGAAGCTAATAGTTTAAGGGGAGAGAATGCTTGAGGAGAGAGAGAGATGATGGTGGATACGGAATGAAGTCATTTGCCTATAATTTCATTTGATCTGACATAATTGAGTTCATAGTCATAAAATTAGATGATTGACGTGGCCGTGCTTTATAGGAGGGTATAAACTCCGGTTATACACCACGTCCGGTCTGGAGGGCCTCCCTAATATTTATAATTTTAAAATGTTCTAATTTCATGCATTTTTTATATTAAAAAAGAAAAATGAAAAAGAAAAAAAGTAATAAATCTAAGACCTACAAGTAAAGGTATGCTTAAGTGGTGGTAAAGGTTTTGAGTTTGAAGGTATGCTCTTTACATGTTTATGGCTTATTAGGTGCAAACAATGTTTAAAAATTATTCAATTGGAGAATTTTCTTTTTAAATTATTTGAAATGTATTTACAGAAAATTTGTTATTAAGGGCTTATGTATTTTCTAAATTAGTAAGAATATTGTTCTTGAACATCTACTAATAAAAAAAATATTTTTTAAAGGATAGATTTAATATTTTTTTAGAGTTAATGTATGAAATTTGCGTGGCCGGTCTAGTTATTCCATATCCCTCTTATCAACAATAATAATAATAATAATAATGAATTATAAATTATATCACGATGGCATCATCCTATCTTCGAGTTGAAGGAATTAATTTTTAACTTTAGAGAGTAGGTCGGCAGTCATAGATGCTTGAGGTAGAAGTGGTCGACGTTAACTATAAATCATAAAAGAAAAAAAATAAAGGGATAAAAAAATAAAAAGAAAGAGAAGATAAAGTGATGTTTATTTGGATATAGAGGGGCTGAAAGATGATTGGGTGGAGAAGAGTGTGCAGCCATGGAACATTGGCCGCCACACAACATCGTGTGTATCAAAGTGGCTTGACGACGACGTACGTACCCATGGATTCGGAGCATGTGACAAGACAGATTCGAAACAAAAGCACCGTAGACAAATTGGACAGATCAATGGCATCGATGGCGGCAGAGTTAGTGAGAAACACGTGCTTCACATCGTGCAAATACAATGTCACCCCCTACTTTCAAACCCGGATTATAACAGCCTTATTATATGCAGACAAGTACTCTGTAACTTTCCACGCGGTTCAATGCTTTTGGGCCTCCCGGATTTTATGTCTACTCAAAAGGGTTAAAAAAGAAAAATACTACCCACACTTATAAAAACTCACCATAAAACCTACCGATAGGATTTATTTTTTTATTATTTATTTTTATACTTAACAGTTAAGAAAGTATTTTATTAATAAATTTGTAATCTTCTTTATATTTTTGTTAAAAATATTTAAAGTATTTTAAAATAATTTACTGTTGTTCAGTGAGGATTTTTGATTGGTGTAGCATCACCCTTAAAAAATCAATTGATATGTTAAATAAATTTTATTTTATAATAAAATAAATTTTAAATTTTAATAAATCATATCAAGATATATTAATTTTTTTAATAAAAGTCTAATAAATCTCAATTCATTTTTTTAATTTTAAAATAATAATAATATTAAAAAATAATATTTTAATAATATTTTATTTTATTTAAAATCATCTCATTTCATTTTTGAATTCAAAGTTGCCCTTAATAATAAAACAAATATTGTAATTTTATATAATTACAAGAAGACTGATAACAGGTAATGAATTTACACCTAGCATATTTTTAAGGATATTCGTTGATAGGCAGCGAAAAAGAAAAAGAGAGTAAAGAGGCAATCAGATTTAAGTCTAATAAAAAAAAAAAGAAAAAAAAAAAGGAAAGCAAAAGGCATCCACCCATTATCCCACCACTCACGGCCACATACAAAGGTTGAGGAAAAGCGACGTGTGTTTAGTGTCAGTGTAGGTGATGGGTGGGCTCCACAAAGTTTTACTCATCTTCCACAACCATACACCCCACGGATGAACGCAGAGACAACCAAATCTTCCCCAAACAGACAGCGAATATGCTAATTTGACGGTGCACAGAGGCTTCCCTTCTCCACCATCCTACCTTTTTTTAATTTTATTTTCTATTATACTCCATTTTTTAATATCAAATCTAGGTACCATATTTGCCAACCAGTTTCCATATAAATGCAGACAGTTTCAATTTCGAGATAACTTAAAAAAATTAACACATCTCAATCCCAATTATATAGACCTCATCATCTCTTGTTGTATAATCGATTGGTCATTGGATTTTGGAGGACTATGCACGTGTTTCAAACCTGGACCACCCAATTACAAAGTTGGTGGAAGCCTGCGAGTAATTACCTCTCAAACACAAATTAATATCTGGGAAGGAAAGAAATATATGTTGTTGGACGGTAGAGATAGTAATGACTAACATCATGGGATATTACTAAAACATTTCTTCTTGTTTACACCGAGGAGGTGTGACAAAAATTGAACGGTCCTGGTTCATGATCTGTAAAGTTGCCCTAGATATATATAAATATAATTTATAAATATATATATACAATGCTATCTCCTCTCCAGCCAAACCAAGACCCAATCTAATATATATTTCCTTCTAAACCCAAAAAGTCCGTGCCCAAAGAAACACCCCATTAGCAAGCGCAAGAGCAAGCGCCTTCTGTATACTGCTATATCTATCTACCAAAGCCAGCCCTCTACCTTCCAAATACAGCTCTTCGCTACAATATTGAAGCCGATCTTCGACGAGTGAATAGGAGGAAGATGTCTCGCACATGCTCGCAGTGCGGGAACAACGGCCACAACTCGCGCACCTGCACGGACGCCGGCGGGGGAGAGAGCGGAATCATGCTGTTTGGCGTGCGGGTCACTGAGGGAAACTCGTTCAGAAAGAGTGCCAGCATGAACAATCTCTCGCAGTACGATCAGCAGCCTCAAGATTCCAACGCTGAGGCCGGCTATGCCTCCGACGACGTCGTTCACCCCTCCGGTCGCTGCCGTGAGCGCAAGAGAGGCACGCTTCTTATCTTTGACCTGGCTTATAAATACTCTTCTTTTTTCGGTTTTTGGATTTTATTTCTGATTATTTTTGGATTGGTTTCTGTATCTGTGTGTGTAGGAGTGCCATGGACTGAGGAGGAGCACAGACTTTTCCTGCTGGGCTTGCAAAAGGTAGGAAAAGGAGATTGGAGAGGGATTTCGAGAAACTTCGTAAAAACACGAACTCCAACACAGGTGGCGAGCCACGCTCAGAAGTACTTTCTCCGCCGCACCAACCAGAATCGGAGACGCCGGAGATCTAGTCTCTTTGACATCACTGCTGATACGGTAATGATAAATACCGATACAGAAGTTATATTTATACTTGGATTATTACGATAACCCCAGTAATAAATCTCAACGAATATTTACATCCCAATTTCCTCTTTTGTTTGGTTTTATGCGACAGTTTTTGGGTTCCTCCATGGACGAAGATCAAGTGCACCAAGAAACTGCACCGCTGCCGAAGCCACAGCCACATCTAAGCCATAGTCATGGTGGGTTTCCGTTGTCAAGTTTTCCCGTGGCGCTCGCTCCGGCTGTGGTAGCAGTACCACTTGCTGTTGAAAACCCGTTGGAAAATCTCTCTTTAGGACCCAACAATCACGTAAGGATGTCAAGCAAGCCCATCAGGCCGATACCTATGCTACCAGTCCCTCCATCTTCAAAAATGGCCGATCTTAATCTGAATCAGAAAACGCAAGCGGACCCATCGCCTTTGTCCCTGAAGCTCTCTATAGAATCGTCGGGTGAGCAGTCACCACCGGCAACACACTCGTCAGCTTTTCAGGCTATTCCCGGCAACTTCAGCAGCAGTGGAGATAGCATTATCAGTGTTGCGTAAAGAATATATGCTGAAGACCATGCTGTAAAGGTTGCAGACCAAAGTTGGGATTAGTTATGATAAAATTTAATTCAATTAGGCTGGAAACTAAAGAAAAAAAGGAATCAGGTTATTAGGTAAGTAGGTGATTAGTTGCTTGTCTGTACAGATTTAGAGAAAATCTATCTAGGTAAATAGGATGTCGCTTTCAGTGTGGTGGATTCTTGTTTGAATGTCTGGTTGCTTTTGGAGTGAAATGATAAGAGCATCAGGTACCTTGCCTATTATGTGTTCTGCTCTGGTTTGTTGGAGCTTCAACTAGGAAAAATATCTGAAAGTTGAATATTCTCTTTATCTGATAATCCTATCTTTCTTCTTTGTTGCTTTTTGGTGCATGCTTGGTAATTTCCAAGATTGAAGAATGATTTCGGCTGTTTGCTGTAATGATTAAGTAGAGAAAATACTGTTGACCCAGGAAAATTAGTCGAGAAAATGGTTTGTTGTATCTTCAAGGCAAGTAGCCCTCACATGACTGAATGAATAGGTAGGTACGAAATACCTGTGAAGTTTCTATGAAACTAGGGGCGTTGTGTCTCAAACTTTGCTATTATTTGATCGTCTAATTAAATGGGAAATGTTTATGGCAAAAAATCATTTGACTGCCTTTAAGTTGAAAGACCCACTTAGTAATTAGATCTAATATCAAAATAAACATTCTTTTTAAAAGTTGCTTTATTGATATATTAAATACGTTATTGATGTGAATTCATCGCACTTTCACTGTTAATATTAGTATTTGTTTATCGGATTATATTAAAATGGCTTCAAGTGACTTTATTTTGTGAAAAATAAATAGAGGTCAAGTCATCGGCTTTAGATTTATCTTCTTTTATGTTTATTTCTTATGTTATATTTACTACTTTGTGATGGATGTTGAGATATTCTATCTTGTTGACTATTGTATCTTATAACTATTAAATATATCTATAATATACTTGCTTTTTTAAAAAAAAAAAAAAACGTTATTGATGTACTAATGTCTATTAATATAAAAATATTTTATATTCTAAATTCAAATTTATCACCGATGCGGTCTTGTAGTGAGAATTACATTTAAAACTAACATATTATTCTATTTTTAAGTCGATGCATGTATAAAACACATTATTTACATCACTTAAATGATAAATTTTGATTTGTAACATTCAAATTATAAAATTTCTTTCTTAAATTATCAAATTATGTCATGAAAGCAATTAGTTATGTGTATTATGATCTATACTAGCTTATAAATGGAATTTTTCTATCTAATGTGTCTCTCTTTTAATGTAAATATTGGTAAGTAATTTAATTTACACAAATTAATAATCCCGAAACATGTAAAGATTAAGAGTTAAAAATACTCTACCAAATATCCAAACACCCGAAAATAAGTGAAATATTCAATCAACAATTAAAGATCAGAAAACCTTAAAACGCAACATGATTTGATGCCAATTAGTTTGTATAAATGAGTTACTGTGCTAATTTCTCACCTAACAAACACATTAATTAGTAATTTATTTCGTCTTCAGTGTGCACTACGTCTCCTAATTAAAGCCATCACATGCTGCATCAATATTCCTCACGTACGATCCAACTTCAAGTACTGGAAATTAGGTCTAAGAAAAAAGAAAAACTTTTGACGGGTCAAACTAATTTCTAATAAATCAAGTTGGTTGGATTCCCAATCACATCACAACTCAATTGATCAAGCAATGAGCTGCCTGCCAATTAGTTTCCTGATGTCAATGTACGTAGTTGCAATGTCTGAATGGCGCGTTCTAAATTCCAATAGTAATTAACAACCCCTACAAACTTATATATATGTATATAGCTAGAGAGGTCATCTAAGAAGATGAAGCGTTTCTTAGCATGCAACGATGTCAGCAACCTTGTCAATGATAGTTAAAATATGTAAAACTGATTTCCTTATTCTTGAAATGATGGTCAATGTGATTTTTTTGGCGTGACAAATGGACGTTTATATTGTATTGTAAAATATGAAGACAATAATATATATATATATATATATACACACATAGTTTTGCAATTACAAGTGGCATAGATTGGTATTTGATCGGCCTCTTGCTTGAACATTAAGGTGATGTTTATATAGTAAGTTGAGATGAAATAAAAATTGAAAATTGAATAAAATATTGTTATAATAGTATTTTTTAATATTATTTTTGTTTTGAGATTTGAAAATGTTAAATTGTTTATTATATTTTGTGTAAAAATTTAGAAAAATTGTAATGATTAAATGAGATGAGATAAGATAAATTGATATTAACTCTGAATCCAAACAGGATCTAAGACACAACTTGGCCTTTTGCTTCTTTGCACTCCCATGAGATGAGCCAAGAATCGAAAAAAAAGAAGAAGAAGACCCCATACCCCATAGTCCCATATATAATTATATTAAGGCATCGTTTAGTTGTAGACTCAATTGAAATTAATTCAATTCAATCTAATTTTAAACTGAGTCTAACATTTAAATACACAATTTTCAAATTATTAAACGTATCTCAAGTCAAAATCTTTTTACACGTGAGACTCATAATTTTTTTTAACTCAATACCTATTTATATGTGGGATCCACAATATTTTTTAACTTCACATAAATAGTATTAAAATTATCTTAACATCTAAACTCGTTTTAGATGGATCCCATATAATTTATTCCATCAACTCAGCTCATTACTATTCATAAAGAGTTTAACTTAGCTCAACATCTAAATACAACATTAATCATATGGTTTGCAATCCTAGTCCAATATCCAAATCATAGATACTTCAAAAAGTAATTATATTTTTATCTAAGAAATAAAACAAGCGAAATTAAAATGTTCTGGATGACCTTTTATAACGAAAATGCTAGTTTTTATATTTTGCATCTTAGATTAACTGTAATCGGAGATACTATTATTTAAGGTATAAAAGTTATTATGAAAATAAAAAATGACCCCACCTTTATAAAGTTCAGTTTGAAGTATTAATTTACGAAATTGCTTAAAATCATTTATTGTCACGTGAAAGACAAAATACTTATGATCATAATTGACGTAGCGAGATATAAAAAATAACGCAAGTTGCTCTGCATATCTTGAAAACTGTATTAGCTAACCGATTTCGTAGCTTCCAGGACGTATTGCATTAAAGGAACTGTATTTATAGGCTGATTGGACGATTCTTGGGCCGTTCTGATTCTGCGGAACACTTGAGTTGTGTTTTATGCACAACATGGATTCAATATTGTTTATGAAAGGTTCATGTGCAGACAGGTGGATGGAATATTAATGAAAATATTTACGATTTTGGAAGCTAGAGCTACGTGAAAGCGCATTAATTTCGAACAAAGTACGTAGAGGAGTTTATGGAGGGGACAAACTCTCGCGACCAAATAAGAAGCTCACCTCGTCAAAAAGTCTATGCTAGAAAATAAATGAAGAAAAAATAAAGAGAGGGTCGCGAGAATAGATTGTGAAGGATGTATTAACCAAGGGGCGTATCGGCCGGTCCAGTCGGAAAAATTGATTAGATTAGATCATGAGTAGGTCTGGTCGGTCTCGATCCTTTTGTTGGACTGATTAGTTCAGTCCGGTCCTAGTCTAGAAATTTTTACTCTAAATCAGATTAGACCAGACCGAATGAATAATATATAATATATTTTATTATTTATATAATATTTATAATTGTATATAATTAATTATAATTTTTATCTAACCTAATAGGCTAATATTTATAATTTTATACAATACTAATATTCATACTAAGACTAAATTACTAACAGTCTAAATTAATACTAATATACTATTATATAGTTATATAGTATACTAATCATAAATTCATAATAACTAAATCATTATAAGTCTATAATTATATCTAATAGTATTAGTATTATTTAATTTAATATCTAATATGCTAGTATTACTATATTAGTAATAAGATTATAAGAGTATTAGACTATTAGCATTAGTTAACTTAATATCTAATATGCTAGTATTAGTAATAAGATTATAAGACTCTAAAAGTATTACTCTTATTTAATAAATTAATATAGTATTACATATTAGTAAATGTGTTGGCTTTGAAAACAATGAAGAGATATATATAGTAAATTAGTACTAGTGTTATTACATATTATTAGTTATTAGTTATTACATCTAGTTATTAGTTATAGTATTAGTACTAGTGTATTATTAGTTATAGTAAATAAGTTAATAACTATTACTAATTTACTATATACTAATAGATTAATAGTATTAGTATTAGAAGATTACTAATATATATATATATATGTAATAGTATACTATTAGTTAAATATATATATATATATATATATATAATTAATATTACAATATAATTACATAAATAGTAAACATATTCCCTTGGATATAAAAAAAAAAAAATTGTCAATTGATATACTCTAACTCTCTAAGTTAGTAATAAAGTAACAATTAACATCATCAATATAATTTTAATTAGTGATTTTTTAATGAGTTAATTAAATAATACACATTAAATAGTTTACTTAATTTTAATTTTACTAACTTAATAATTTTTTTTATTAATTAGAAGTGAAAATCACATCTAATCTTAGTGAGAGATTGAAAACGGTGCTGTTATAGTAAAATTGGACCTAAACAGCGCCATTTAGGTCTAGTTTTAGAGGGACTTTGAAACTTAGTTGCCGTTTCACGCCACTCATATATTTTTCTTCCAAATTCATGTATTGAAACGACGCTGTTTGGTAGTACACGAATTTGGGTCTTCCCCCCCTCCCCCTCGATTCCCTCCCATCCCTATTCACTTCTGTTTCTCTATTAACTCTCATCTCAGAACTCTCTCAAAACCCTAGCCCCGAGCGCATCCCCTCCAAATCGTAACCCCTCCGTCGCATCCCAATCAAACAACTAGCCCCTCCGTCACGACCAACCTTTGAAAGCTCTTGCCCTCTCCAACCCTGTGCATCGTTTCCTCCCTACAATACGAGGTCTCTCTCTCTCTCTCTCTCTCTCTCTCTCTGTGTTGTATCTTACCTATTAGTTATTGTTTGTGTTAATTTGCTTGATATTTGTGGATATTAGGCTTGTTTGTGTGCTAGATAATTGTGGATATTAGGCTTGTTTGTGTGCTGGATAGTGGTGGATATTAGGTTTGTTTGTGTGCTACGGACCACAATGCTACTGTTCATAACACTTTGGTTGGTTCTACGGTTCTACTATGTGAACGAAAAAAAAAAGTATATTATACTTATCTTATTTTTTTCCATATTCAAGTTTATGAAGAATACAAAAATTTGATTGGTTCGAAGATGTTTTGCAATTGCACGGCTTCTGATTTCCAGCATTACAAAATATATATATATATATATATATATTAACTGGTTTCATGTATTTTCTTTTGACTTGATGATCATTTTAAACTTCATCCTCATTTTGCCTCCCTTTCCATTTAGCATCGATCAGTATATATGGTTTATCATTGGGCAAGTAACATTGGGGATTGTTTTTGGGAAGAAATTCAATATATAATGATTTCCCGGGATAATCATACTCGTGTTTACAGCCAATATGGTATCCACAACCCATGGATATGATATTTCCTATTTTATTAGCTGGATTGCTGATCTAATAATTAAATCTCAGATATCATAATTAACTGCAAGAGCTTCAAGTTTATGAAGAATACAAAGATTTTAAACTTCCATAATAGATGAAATCAAAGTTAGGATTTGCAAATATTTATCTCACTTGTTTTAAAAATGTTAATTGGGTTTGTTGAATACTAACATTTTTCAATAGTTTTCTTCTACAAGTCATTAAAATCATACCCCTACCAACTTTGATCTGGATGGATGGCTATATGTATGAGCTTTCTGCATTCAGTCCAGTGTTACTATGAAAGGAATTGCTTTTTCTAATTGCCATATGGTTTGATTTTGAACATTTCTCACTTCTAGTTGCTTTTTCTATAGATGTGTTTCCTTGTTTATTTGTTTTTTTTTCTCTGTTTTTTATGATCCCAATCTGATAGTATTCTTGTTTGAATTGCTTAATACTATGTTTAGGTTGTTTCTCCTGAGCTCACCTTCTATGATGGTACAAAATTTTCTTTGGATGACTCGTCCTATGGTGAAAAACTTCTCCGTGCAAAATTGGTTTTGATTTTCATGTAAGAGCATCATATTTCCCTTGTGCAATCTTTGTATTTTGTTATGGTGCTTGTCCATAGTGCTCATGGGTAAAAATATCTTTGGAGGGGTTTTAACATATGTTTGAGATCCTCTTGTGCAGATGCAATTTATATGCTTTCAAATTTCTACCCCATTTCTTAAAATATCACTACAAATTTAGCTGCTTATCATGATCATGAAGATTAATATAGCTGCTCTTATATCACTTTCATAACAAATCCATTGATTAAGTTTAGGTTTTAGAAAAAAAGAAATTAAAACAATTGAAGCCAAGCATGCATGCAGCTATCACAAATTCACACGCTATAATATTAATGTGATAACACTTATATATACTAGAAGTTTATTCATGACATTTTGGTGCATATATATATGGTAAATTGATAATTCATTTATTTACATATTACAGAATATTATGAAAAATGAAAATATGCTAGCCAAATGATTTAGCAGTTGCCAAGCCTAATAGGATAATTATTATTTTTTGAATTGATGTAATCATGTAAACGCTTTATGCAACCACTGTTATAGTTTTTTTTTTCTTTTTTTTTATAAGTAATTTATGCTACAGCCTACTGTTAAAGTGTTATTTCAATTTCATATTTAAGAGCTATGTTTTTTATTTCAATTTCATATTTAAGAGCTATGTTTTTATTTAGAACTTTTGATGTAAATTACTAATATGACTTCTAGTCTCCTACTCTTCTAGACTTCTAGTTCTAGTCTTCTACTATTATTTTTTTTTTAAAACCTTTTAATTTTCAGCTTTTGAAACTTGTATAATTTTCAATTTTCATTATCTATGCTTGTGAATGGTTTTTTTTCTTTCTTTCTGTTAGAAGCTAGATTTGATATATGGTACCTTGTTTAAACTTGTTTAAATTGTTTAGATAGATATAGAAAATTTTGATTTTGATTTTGATTTTTTTTTTTTTGTAATAAAATCTTTTATTCAGGTTTATTGGGCCATTGGGCCAAAAATTATAGAATAAAAATATTGGATCATTGGCCCATTTGGACCGACCTGGCCAAACCATCCTGAATGGTACCAGACCGGCCCAATTATTAATGAATTCAGTTTGGTCCAAAATGGGAAAGACTTGGACTGAATAGGTCTGGTCCGGTCCACAAAACCTCCCGGGACCATCCCGGACCGGACCGGACCGAACCAAACTCTCTCCTAGTGTTAATAGTAACAGAAAAAGAGAAGAGTAACCCTATAACCTGGCCAGCCCTTGGGTCCGACCCAGGCATAGGTTCGGCGAAATGAACCCAACTTGACCTGCTTTTTAAATTTATTTATTTATTATTATATATATACACATATTTCATAAAAAATGTATGTTTTTGGCCCCAAAAACGATATTTACACATTGAGAGAATGAAAGAGAAGCCATTTACTACATACATAGAAAAGATAAAACAACACAACATACACTAATGAAAGTTCACGCAAATCAGCTTTTGTGAGGCTTATCCTTTGTTTAAAAAATAAATAAATAAATTCTAGAGTCTTCCTCACCTTTAAAATCTAGAGGTTGTCAACGGCTTTCTCACCTGACTCTTCCAAGAATTAGCTTATCTTTTATTTTTTGTTTTTTCTAAAAGATCCAAACTGTTCCTCACCTTTAAAATCTAGAGAATGGTTTCCTCGAAGATTCCACCAGACTCTTCTTCCATCTCCAGTGATGAAGAATACTCTTCCTATGACTATTTTTCTTCCTTTTGCTTCATCCGAGGCCAAATTTAGAAGCTTGATTTTTTGTCAACCTCTTCGTCTTCGACGTCTTGGAAGCAGAATCTCCTTTTTTGAAACAGAACAATGGGTGCTGGTTGTTTCACAATGGTCGTTGGTTGTTTCCTCGTGTGATCGGTTTCGATCAATATTAAGTATAATAAATCTGGTATTGGGTTTGACCCAATGAACTCGACTGTAGTCGGATGGGCCCATGTTGGGCCTTTCAGATTAATTGGGTCAAGCTTTTTTATACACATGCATAGAGGGGTGATAGAAAGGAGAGGTAATGTGTCATAAAAGAGAAGTGAATGGATTTAAAGTTGGTAAAGGGTGGATGATAAAGAAAAGAGACCAGATCACTTCCAAGGGGGGACTGACTTCTTCTTCGATTAAAACTTCTTGAGTTTCTGTAAACTCTCGACTAAGACTACAACAACAAGATCTCCATTGTGCTGTGAGAAAGAGAGACTATTATAATGGACTCTCCACTCCCTAAAACCCCATAGACATAGGCGTTAATCCGAACAATGTAAATCTGGGTGTCATTGTCTCTTTATCTTCTCTATATTTATTTACTGCTTACCACAATGTATGTATATATTGATCTCATATAGTCGCACCGGACCATCACCAGGGACTTCACTCTACATCGATTAAGGCCCAAACAATCTTAGCAGGCCTAAAATTGATTTGTCTCCCCTTCTAACTTATTATGCTGTATTTAGGCGTTAACAATTTCTTACACTGCAATCGTCTCTCCCTCTCTTCCCCCCCCCCCCGCGGGCGCCGGGCCCCCAAGCTATTCAATTGCTCCACGAGAAGTTCAAACTTCCATTTGATTTTGGCAGATACGCCTCGTCAGTTAGAAAAATAGAAACACCTAGTTAGCAGCTTGTGGACATGCATGCAAGATTCCTAACTGATCCTTTTCTTGTTTTCTTTAGCTTTGCTTTCTCAATTCTTATCTCCCCACTGTTTGTCAGAATCTCTCCGAGTGCTGATATTACATGATATATATAATGTCTGCAGGTAGTGCATGAGTCTATTTACCTTTGCATGGTCCCAAATTCTTCATCTTCATCGCCGTTAACTGAATGTATGCCCACGCTCTAGATTTCAGCTTTTTCTGTGCATATTCTGTGCTGCTGCATGCCTCGTTTTCTTTGGTCAGATTCTGCAGCTGAACTACTTTTGAATAACTAAACATATATAATTATTAGCATCTCTGTCAACCCATAACGACACTTTTCTTGTCCGAAGCTTTACTTCAGCCGCAAATTAGAGCAGTGGATTACCAGCCCTCGCCACGGGCCAGACCCGAGGGTTTGAGTCTGATTTGTAGCCAGAACCTTGGGCTTCCGGGCACCTTCAAGGCGCTAAGCCCGATTCTGAATGACAGAAATATATAGATATTAATGAAGTTCATTTATTTATTTAAATTAGAAATCATAAGTACTTGGATTTTTGTAGAAATAGTGTTTTGCATGGACTGATGTGACATGTCATATTAGCAAAGTCAACTAATTAATGTTGCTTGTGCTGACGTGACAAGTACCGCATCTTATAATGTCTTGTAGTATTGGTAATAATTTTTTTATTTTATATGTAAAATTATATGTTTTGAAAATTAATTTTAAATATGAAAAAAAAATTTTATATTAAATTATATATTTTTTTATCAAATAATAATAAAATATTAAAGAAAAAAAGAGAAAAAAGAAAAGAGAGAAAAAGAGAGAAAAAAGAGAGTTGAGAAGAAAGAGAAAAAATAATAAAATAATATTTGACTAAGAAACAGAATATCTTTAAACATGAATAATGACTATTTATAATTATTTAAAATTATAAAGATAAATAAATTAATATAGATAAAATTATGATAAGTTTATCTAAATTTAACTAAAAAAATAAAAATAAATAAATCATTACTAGTACTCTTATGGAATGAAGGATAAATCTTAATTCATTGAATAAGGAAAATTATATGCATATTTATTAATAAATTATTAATAATTATATAATAAATCCAGGGGGCCAGTTCCAAGCCCAAACCTCTCACAATCATAGTATTAATTAAGCAAGTAGATCAGGTACAAACGTCCCCTGATTGGCTGATAGAGCCCAACTAAACTGGTAATTACTCAGCTTTCAGACTTCAACCCTCCATCTTATTATTATTAATAATATATTAATACACGTTGAATAAGGATCAACGTGTCTGTCACTAAAGACCTCCCAACTAAGATGCCCTTGTAACTGCATACGTGTCGCTCTAAGTCCGGCTGGCGGCTTGAATATTAAACGTCGTCGCTTTTGTATTTCTCGATCCTAAAACAAATTCAAACAAGCAAGTGAAGTTCGACTGGCAGTCAAAAGCTGCATTCTCTTTTTGTGTGCGCGCACACCGTTATACCGTACCGAACGTATTCGCTGTCCGCCATATCTCTCTCGTCTCCCTTATCCGCCGGTCTCCGCTACCGCCGCACCGCCCTAGCTAACAGCGCCAATAAAGCGAAGAGAGAAGGGAAAGTCTAGACGAACCAGGTCACTGTAACTCTTTTAACTCTTGCGCCATGAAGATTGTGGTTCCTTTTTTAGCTTCAGTCTTGCTTTTGTGCTCGTTCCCGTGCAATTCCATCGAAGACGATGTGATGTGCCTCGAGGGCGTGAAGCGCTCGCTCTCTGACCCGACGAACAAGCTCGGTTCCTGGACTTTCACCAACACCTCGGCTGCCATAATCTGCAAGCTGCAAGGGGTGACCTGCTGGAACGACAAGGAGACGCGCCTGCTCAGCCTCGAGCTCCCGTCGATGCAGCTTGCTGGTGGGGTACCGGAGTCTCTTAAGTACTGCCGGAACCTCCAGAACCTCGATCTCTCCGGCAATTCTCTCTCCGCCCCCATCCCTCCTCAAATCTGCCAATGGCTGCCCTACCTCGTAACCTTAGATCTCTCCTCCAACAGCCTATCTGGACCGATCCCTCCGGAGATAGCCGATTGCAAGTTCCTCAACACCTTGATTTTGAGCGGTAATCGCCTCTCTGGTTCGATCCCTTACGGCCTCGGCCGCCTGGATCGCTTGAAGAAGCTCTCTGTGGCCAACAACGATCTTTCGGGTTCTATACCATCAGATTTGGGGAAATTCGACGAATCGGTCTTTGATGGGAACGGTGGGCTCTGCGGAAAGCCCCTCGGGTCCAAGTGTGGTGGACTGAGTAGCAAAAGCCTCGCTATTATCGTCGCCGCCGGTGTTATAGGTGCCGCCGGGTCTTTGTTTATGGGGTTTTTGACTTGGTGGTGGTGCTTCGTCAGGACTGGGGAAAAGCGAGGCTACGGTGTCGGTAGTGGTGGTTGGGGTGATGGTAGCTGGGTCGAGCTGCTGAGGTCACACAAGCTTGTGCAAGTTTCTTTGTTTCAGAAACCCATCGTCAAAGTCAGGTTGGCGGATTTATTGGCGGCGACGAACAATTTCAACTCGGAACACATAGTGATCTCGACAAGAACGGAGGTTTCTTACAAGGCCGTGTTGCCGGACGGTTCGGCCCTCGCAATCAAGCGGCTTAATGCTTGTAATTTTGGCGAGAAGCAATTCCGGTCGGAGATGAACAGGTTGGGGCAGCTTAGGCATCCCAATTTGGTGCCGTTGTTGGGTTTTTGTGTGGTGGAGGAAGAGAAGCTTTTGGTGTACAAGCACATGTTTAACGGGACTTTGTACTCTCAGTTGCATGGAAGTGGCAATGCCAATAGTCAGTATGGTTTTCTGGACTGGCCGACGAGGCTGCGAATTGGTGTGGGTGCCGCCAGAGGACTTGCTTGGCTTCACCATGCATGTCAGCCACCGTATATGCACCAAAACATTAGCTCCAACGTGATTCTCCTCGATTATGACTTTGAAGCTCGTATATCGGATTTTGGTTTAGCGAGGCTCGTGGCTTCTCGTGATTCTAGTGATAGCTCGTATGTCAATGGGGATTTGGGGGAGATTGGTTATTTGGCTCCCGAGTACTCGAGCACAATGGTTGCGTCGTTGAAGGGTGATGTCTTTGCTTTTGGGGTGGTGCTTTTGGAGTTGGTGACTGGGCAGAAGCCTAGTGATGTCACCAATGCAGGGGAAGGATATAAGGGGAATTTGGTGGATTGGGTGAGTCAGTTGTTGGTCACTGGTGGGAGCAAGGATGCCATAGATAAAGCTCTTGGTGGAATAGGTCATGACGATGAAATTCTGCAGTTAATGAGGATTGCGTGTACTTGTGTAGCATCCAGGCCAAAGGACAGACCTTCTATGTACCAGGTTTATGAGTCATTGAAGAACATGGCTGAGAGTCATGGTTTCGCCGACCAGTATGATGAATTTCCGGCTGACTTTGGCAAACAAGATCCTGCTTAGACCGAGTAGCCTTGGTTGGGAAAAGATGAAGAAGCACATAAGAAGCCCTTGCGTGCTTTGAGAATTGCGGCATTGAGACGCATCGGCATTCTATTTTATGATCTGATAGGTGTTTATAGCAATTGGTATGGTTTCCACTTGAAGACCATGATTCCTGTTCCAATGCAAAATTTTTTTGTATAAAAACAGGCATTATGCACTGTAGCTTTTTATTACAAAAAATATCTGTTTCCGCTTTTGATAAAAATAGCCTCTGAATCATTGTGGTTTGTAAGATTCAGTTCTAAGACTTTTACCAGTTTTGTTAAAACAGAATGGGGTGCCTAATGCCTTACCCGCGCGCAAGGAAACTTCATTAACCTGGTTTTATTGCCACACATGATCAAGCTTGCTAAGCTCATCCCTGTAACCCAAGGGAAGGATGGCTTCCTTTTAATTTTCTTCAATATATATAATGGATCCCTTTTTCCCTGCTTCCTGATGAAAGTTTGTTAAGAACTGGTAGTAGGAAAATTATTGCATTGATTTAACTTGGAATGGGTCACATTAAAGTTTGGAAAACACTACTCCTGCCGAGGATGTCCGCCGACTTTTTGTACCGTTTTGCTTTTTATTTTTATTTTTATTTACTTAAAAGGTTAAAAAAATATTTTTTTAATGAATTTATAATTTCTTTTAAATGTTTAAGGGACGAGGACTTTGGAGTTTGGATGGCTTGGTAGCATCACCTTAAAGTTTTGATAGAAGTTTTTCTTTTTCTTAGTTGCCTTTTTGGTGAATATGATTTCATTAACCATGGGTGCTGTACATGAAGTCAATTGCTCAAGCCTCAAGGCATTCATTACGACCTCTATAATGTATTAGTATTTCAACCACAATAGCTGGTTGGGTTACTCTTCCATGGGGTATATGAAGTCTCTTTTATCCATGGAAAACATGAATTTTTTTTGGAATGTATGCCAAGCTACATGGAGAGGATAAAGCGTTTTTCGGCGTGGAACCCGGCCGTAGCTCACGGTGGATGTTCTCAGGGATGGTCGGAGCTCAAATGATGCAGAGTCAGACGGTTTTCTCAATTTTTTTCATTTTATTTCTGTTAGCTCTGTTTTTTCGGTTGTTAAATCTGCTAGCTCTGTTTGGTTGTGGATGTCTGGAAATAAGCTCCCGGTGGCTTTGTGCATGGTTGTTAAATGAAGATATGAAGGTTGTTCATCTCTGGGTTTCACCTATGCTAGTCCAAAACGGAGGTTGTCCCAATCGGAGATTACTGGTAATTGGAGAGGATGATGGTGACACGGCTAGATTCCTGGACTGGGAGGTGGGCATGGGAAGCAGTGGGCATGGGCATGGGGACGAGCACAGGTAGCAGCTGCTGTGCAATTAGTGGAGAGCATGGGCACTCTTGATCAGAAGTGTACCAGAGCATACTATGCAATTAGTGGGCATGGGTTGGGTAGTAGCGTACAATACTTTTTGTTTTTTTATCTTTTCAGTTAGGGCTGTCGGTGGTGTTTTTATTCGTTATAGTATCTATGTTAGGTTAATGAAAATAAATTGAAATATGTAATTCCATTTCCTCTTTTGGAGGAGTAGGGTAGTGAGTTCCTATCCTCATTTGGAGGATGGGGGTAGAGAATTCTCCCCCTCTTTGGAGGGTGGGGTGAAATGAGTTGTTATCTCACAGACAAGTCGAGATGGATACCTCTGTTTGTACAGAGTCTTGAATCTCAGAAAGGATGTGTCATTAGAGAGTTTTTTAAAATTTTTTAGACAGTGTTTGGCACAATAAAAGTTGTGTGCGTGGAGCTTATAATAGATGTGTAGTTAGTTTGTAATCAGGATTTATACTCGGACTTATTGGTCACAGCTGTAACTTCTTTCATTCATAAATTGAATTGAAATCTATTTAAAAAAAAAAAAAAAAAAAGGTATTTCAACCACAACGCTACGCATAGAAAGCCTCTCAATGGAGAATTTGGTTAGCCAACATTCAAAGGAAGGATAGTCTTCAATTACTTCCAACTCCCAACTTCTTTTTGGGTCATAATTTTAGTTGTTAAGCAAAGACACAGGTATTCTTAAACTTTGTGAAAGTTATCAAATCGCAAATCTCAGCCATCGTTAATAAATTTAAAATCTTTTTATAAGAATGTAATATCCTAATTTAACCTCTAGAGTAGGCTCTAGGAGTAGTCTTAAGTGGTAGTAAGGGTTCGTCTTGGTGGTATGCTTTTTAAGTCTTAAGAATTGAATTTTTTTGATACAATGAATTGATAAGGGCCATAGTACGGGGAGGATTTCCGTTGAATGATTTGGGAAGAAATTCTTTATCGAAAACTGTGCATTTTTGTGATTAATCGAGACATAATTTTCACCTAATCAATACCAACTATGAAAAAAAGAAGAAGGTTAGGACAATTTAACATACAATATATTTATTTTGTTTTCACCTATATTTTTTCATCTTTCGTACCAAACAAACATTCATGATGGAAAAGTATCTTTATTTTTGTTTTCCTGTTTTCCATCCTCATATCTTTGCTTTTCTCTCACTTTCCATCCTACCCGTCAAACAAAACTCGATGTTCAATGATTCCACTATAAGTGGTTAATCCCTGTTTGAAGAGTCCAGCGCAGGTACCATTGCTTTTTATACCTTTTGGAGGCGTTGAAGAATTAAAGTTCTCTGGTTGAATCACATCGGCACGAACTCTTAACTTTTGTGCTTTATGCAATGCAAGGAAAGTTATCTTGTTAATAGACAAATGGATTTTAGCTCTTTTTTTTTTTTTTTTATACTTTTTGGAATGCATGTGTGACTAGTTACATCGAATGAATTATACAAATAGACAAATGGTCATGACTTCAACTGCAAGAGAAAGTAAAAAAATTGTAAAACATGATTTGGAGACAAAAAGGTAACATGATTGTTGTCTAAAGCACCAGTATAAATAGTATTATTAGGGGCGGAGAAAAAAATGGGTAAAGTGAATCCCATTTTCTTATTTATTATATTGGATTAAACTGGACCAAACTCATTTATATATATTTTAATTTTTTATTTAGTATAAAATATTTTTTATAAGATTTTTTTATATTATATATAATATATATAATTATATATAAAATAATTTTATATTATATAATAAATTATTAATTAATATGCTTTTAAATTTTAAAATCCTATATCAGTATTGTTAATGCCAAAAATCGCACAACAGTCCAAAAAGATAGAAGGATCCATTCCTAGCCCCGTTGGGATGGTTTTGGGCCTGTATCGTTGTTGGGTGGGCCCCTAGCAATGGTTCGGTATGGTTGTACAATGTTGGTGCATAAGCCTATCTTGGTGCATAAGCCTATCATGGTAAACAGTAAATAAATGCATAGAAAATAAAGAGAGATGAACACTCAAATTTACGTGATCCGGCATTGAGCTTATAACCATAGGGGGTTCGGGGATGGAAAAATACACTATAATAAGCTTGTTTTACAATTTCTCATAATCTCTCATCCTCATTGTATAATGAATTTAGAAGGTCTCTCTTCCAACTGCTGACTCCATTGTTGGAACCTATGTCTTGAGATTAAAGAAGTCTTCCTTTAAAAGCCTGGCCAAAAAAGGTCACCCAAGTCATAAGCTTTCGTCCTTTTTATCTCCTGCCCTTTCATTCATTTATGTCATCTTACCTATTTTCCTCATGACACCTTAACTCCTTGATACCTTCCTTTACCTCTCTGTCCCCTCTCCATCTCTCTTCCT
Organism: Carya illinoinensis; assembly: GCF_018687715.1. NCBI lineage: Eukaryota > Viridiplantae > Streptophyta > Magnoliopsida > Fagales > Juglandaceae > Carya > Carya illinoinensis. The sequence continues at coordinate 18,469,828 of NC_056756.1, read as the reverse complement.
TTATCCTTTAGTGATTGCCCTTTGATGTGCTGGGCTTTAAAAACTATTTTGGGTCTTGTGATATTTTACCCCCTTACAACTATAGTCTATTGTATTAATAGTTATGCTAATATTATATCATTATATATTATAATATATTATTATGTATCAGTATATTTAATATCATAATATATCACTATAGTTTATAATATAATTAAAATATATATTATAATATATTACAATATATTATTACTATTGTAAGGGAATTTTCCCTCTCGGGCCGAAGGCCCAGAAGACAAGCCCAAATATGGGGAGCTCAGCCTAACTAGGCAACCCCTCAGCCCATTGGAGGCACTCGGCCGTTCAGAGGTTGGCTTATGGTTATAATCAAGCGAGAAGACTTCCAAAATGCAAGGAAAGATGGGACACATTACCTCGGCCCACTCTCGAACCATAATTGCATAGAGCATCAACTATGAACCATATAATATATTCTAGACATGCTAGAGGTCATCTTACGTTGGGGATGAAACTGCCCTGACACTCCAAGCTAGCTCCCAGCCTTTCTGTATTAATCTTTCTTATACACGTACCTTCTCAGGTGCATGTATGTATGCATGTACCTATGTATATAAAAAGCAACGGTCGACAATATTTGGATTTGATCAGCTTGTGCCATAAATGGGCATAAATCCTGACCCACTTTGGCATGCAAGGGAAATGAGCTAGTCCTAGCACATATGGCTGAACAAAAATTCAAAAATCTGATTCCGTTTCAGCTTCGGTCTAACTCGAAGTCGAAGTCGGAGTTTTTTTAGTTCGAAAGTTGGAGGTGGAGTCGGACTGACTTTGATTCGACCACTTCGACTATTCGACTGTCACACATTGCCATCCGACTCCAACTCTGATATTGTACATATGAAAAATATATTTTATATAAATAGAATTTATATTGTCAGTTAAATTTCGTAGTATACTAGTAGTATGAGTAAATTAATATAAAATAATCTACGTATACTATAATATAAATAGACGAAACTGAATAATAATAGTTTAGTATATATAAACAATGAAATTAATGTATATATACTATTACTACAATGTAATATTAATGTATAATAACACTAATATAATAACATGTACTACTATATTATAATAAGTTAATAACATGTAATTAAGCATTATAGTACAAGTATATAATATGAATAAGTTAGACACTAGTATAATAAAAGTATAATACTAATGTATATTAAAACTAGTATAATAACATGTAATAAGTTTTTTATATAATTAGGTTAGACACTATTATAATAACATGTAATTAAATTATAGTACAAGTCTATAAGATGAATAAGTTAGACACTAGTATAGTACGAGTATAATGAGTTAATGAAATGTAATACTAATTTATAATAACACTAGTATAATAAATTATATTTAAACACTATAGGACAAGTTGATTAAAATATTAATTGTTAATAATCAATGCTAACAATTAAATTGAGTGATAAAAAAATTACAAGAACTATAAATAGAAATCAATACTACCAAACTATAGTATGATAATTTATATTTAGAAACATTTATAAAAACCATAAATTAAAAAACTTAGAGCTAAAACAAAAATTAAGATTAAATTAAATTTAGGAATAAAAAAAGGGGCATAGTTTAGGGTTTAGAGAAAAAAGAAGAAGCTCAAAACAGGAGAAAAATTGGGTTTAGAAGCCCAAAACCTGAGTAGCCTAGCCTAAAGGGTGCTACCAGCCCAAATTCAGTCAAAATGGCACCGTTTTTTCCAAAAAAAAAAAAAAAATGGTGCAATTGCCTAAAAAATACTGCTTCACCCTTGTTGTCTGACTCACTCACTCACTCACTCTCAAAGATGTGCTATTTCGTTTAGGATATCAAGACATCAAGAACCGTCAAAGCAACCAACACCATTGAGCACAGTTGATTAAACGATGAAGCACACGGATATGGAACTGGAGCTACCAACACCCCCTGCCTCTCGATCTGTCTCTTGAGTCTTGATCTGTGTCAACTTTTTCGGGTTTAAGTTGTTAGTTTTAATCTTAGTTTACATATGCATTTTGGTTTGATTTTCTAGGTGATTTCAATGATTGGGTGATTGTGATCTGTGATTGGGTGGTTGTGAATCTTGTGATCTCAGATCTATGATTGAGTGGTTGTGGATCCGACTCTGCCCCGCTTTCGACTTTGACTTACCGAAACGAGTAATAGTACGTGCAGTCCCCATTTGGAGATTGCAATGCAGGCATAAAAAATTTCATCTTTAAAAATTTTTTAAATTACTAAAATATCCATCTTAAAATGATGTTTTTTCTCTTTTAATAAAGGGTCTGCACATGTAATTCCCATGTGTAGGTCCCAAGTGGGGGCTGCAAATAGAATTTTTCTACCTGAGTCTATAGTGGTCGGGATTGACTTTTGTAAAACTCAATGTAATAAGGACTGTAATTAGGGTTTGCACTCACTTAGAGGGTGAGAATCCTCCAGAAACTTTAGAGAAAGAGATAGACAAAGGTAAAGGTAACCCCAGGACGTATATTTGTGTTCTGGATATTCATGATGATGCTATATTACATGCTTACTAATAATTATATCAACTATTACAACTAACGGCTTGACAAAGATGTTAACCAATCAAAATAGCATTTGGATAACAAACACAAAGGGTAAAATAGTAAATTATAGTAATAATATGCCATTGAAGGCCTAAGATATACGAACTGGGCTCAAGCCCATCTGCATAACACTCTTGCGACTTGGTCCAAACCTTTCGTGCCCCTAGCCCACAAGCAACCTAGCCTTTTAATCCTGTACTAGCCCAATGCATGTGATAGAACACCCCTCCTTAGAACACCTTGCCCACAAGGTGTGGGTAGGTTTTCTTCAAGTCATGGAAGGGTTTCCGCAATGCAGCCTCTAGATGATGCCCTTACCAATGGATTAATAGCTCCACCACAGCCTGGTTTCGAGCCTTCCTCATCCTTCTGACTCGGATCTCTTTTGGTTTTGGTTTAATCACGCCTTTAGTGTCAAAGGTAGGCACTGGGTGAATGGAAGATGATACGTGGAACAGTGGGTGAATGGAAGATGATGGTGGAAGATCCAGCCGATAGGCCACCTCGTCGACCCTCTGTACCATCTGGTATGGCCCATAAAATTTGGGTGAAAGTTTCAACCTTTGCCAATGAACCACAAACATCTGTCGGTTGAAGCTGAAGGTAAACACAATCTCCCACTTCGAAATTTTGCTCTTTTCTTTTTAAATCTGTGATTGAACTAAAATATTGCATAGTTTAGCTATTTAAAATCAATGTATTTTAAATTCTTCATGACATTATTATTAGTTGTAGATGAAAAAATGGTTAATAAGCATAAATACGAGTTGTGATTTTTAATTGATTGATATCGTGTTTATGCTTACTTTTATAATTATGATTTAATTGGACAATATTTCCTCACATATATAATCTATTTTTTTTATAATCTAGTTTTTTTTTTAATTTGTATTTGAGTGCTATTTTTATCTCTTATTTTCAGCTCAAATAAAATTCACATGAAGGAAGCGGTTTACTTCTACAACTAAAAAAGAAAAGACGAAGATTTTTGGTGGAGTGTAAATGTAAGAGACGGTAGCTTGTTGATGGCTTCCGTTGGTGCAGCTAAAGTGGACTTGATTGAAAGTGCTTAATCCTTTGGTGCTGAAAACATGGTAGTTGATAGTCAAGCATAATCAAATAAAGTTGATGGCTTCCGTTGGTGTAGCTAATTTGGAGTAGAGTCTCGTTTGGTGTCTTGGAACTATGAAAAAATATATATATATATATATATATATATTACACACTCTATTCGGGTGAAAGGGGATTGATTTGCAGGAGAGGTGTTGTGCTTGACTTGGAAGTCTGAGGGAGTTGTACATTGAATCTATAGTGAAGAGTGCCGTGCTTGACTTGTGGAGAGGGACACAATTGGTGGTGATTGTTTATGAGAAGTCAGCTGGAATGAATTGGGATTGGAGGAAGGAGTTTAGCACCGACTTGAGGCAGCTATATATATATATATATATATTGCTAGACAGAAGTGGAGAGTAAACTGGGGAAGGTCAGTTGGTCAATAGGTGGGGACATGTGAGTGAAAGAAAGAAGGAGTTGTGTTGTGCTGGAATTGAAGAAGGAGTTATGTCGGTGCATATTTTTTCTGGAGTTGAAAGGAATTGGCTGGAGTAATTTAATTGGCTGAGGTTTATTTTGGTTGATTGTAGAGGGAAGTAGAGAGGAGAGTCGGTCAACTGGGATTAGTGTAAACTTTTGTAGGAAGTCGGTGCAGTAGGTACGTAGGGAGTGAGCTGTGCTTGATTGATTAAAAGAGAGAGTCGGCTATTTTATTTTGCAGGCGAGAGAGAGAGTTTTGATTGAAGGAGTGAAAGAAGGCAGTCGGTGGGTGCATGATTAGAGAGAAACGTGTAGAGTTGGTGTATGATTTGCTGGAGTTGAAGGCAGTCGGTGGGTGCATGATTAGAGAGAAACGTGTAGAGTCGGTGCATGATTTGCTAGAGTTGAAGGGAGTCGACTGGAATTAGTTTGATGTTGCTGAAAGTGCAGCGGTACGTGGGGAGTTGAAAGATGCTGAGAGAATTTTCTGGAGGTGGATTTGAGAGGTGTTGTGCTTGAGTTTTCAACCAAGTCAGTTGGAGAATTTTTGAGTCGGTGTGGGACAGACTCAAATTTTTTTTTTCATTATGTTGGTTTCCGTTTCTTTGCTTTTCATTTGGAGTGGATGTTTTTCATTTGTGGCGTGAAGCTCTCTCTCGTGTTGATTCATTTTCGTTTAGAAAAGACGGATGGAATTCAATCTCTGATTCTGATTTATTCCTCTGTATCAGCTGGATTTTCAGATTTTATTATTTCTAAGTTATTTTCTAATATTTCTCGTGTTTCATTTTAGTTTTTTTTAATGAAAGATATTTATGCAATTTCTATAGTACTTGTAATAAATATATTTGGTTAAATTTTCATACTAAGGTTAGAGGTGAAGTTTAATAATTTAAATATTATTTTCGGATCCACGTAAAATTTATTTGTGAGCTTGATCAATTGAAGGATTTTATTATTGGATATTTTGATTATCTATATATTTATCTTGATTCATTGTGATTTTCGAATACAGTGAATGCTTGAGGAATCCCTGTGACATTCAAATAGATTTGTGAATGTTTTAATCATCAATCATTCATGCTCAATCATAAGCGACTATTTTTCTTGATCTTAAATGCTAAATCTTCCAATTAGACGGAATCGTTATTATAGTTTAATTGAAGTAAATCGATCGGAAATAATATCATAAATTATTAGATGATCCTTGAAACCTTAGTCTTTCTCTATATCAATTCATTTTATCATTTTAGTTTGATTCATTTATTTTATAAATCTTCATCTTTATATTTGGTTGTACGTTTCTTTTAGTAATTTTATTTCATTATATGAATTTATTTTCTTTATCACAAGAGTCAATCCCTGTGGATTCGATCCTGTAAGATACTACAACACCTGTATACTTGCAGTTAAAACTGCACTAAATTTTTGAGTCATTAATTTGAATCAAAGTTTAGACGCAACAATCTGCATACTTTTTCATCGTGCTTTGTGCCTTGTGTAGATTGTGCTTGAGCAATTCTAAAATCTTGTCCTTGGATTCATATCCTCATCCACAGCCTCTAGCTTCGTATTCCCAGGGATGTACTGGATAAGTTTAGGTGGGAAATAGCGGTATAGGTTCTCGAATGGGGTGGTATGGGTAGAGAAGTGGTGGTTAGTGTTATACCATCATTTTGCTAGGGGGACCTAGTGTGCCCATATCTTAGGTTGGTCACCCACAAAACATTTGAGATCATTTTCTAGGCACTTATTTATAGCTTCTGTTTGGCTGTCAGTTTGGGGGTGGTAGGAGGTATTGAAGACCATTTGGATGCCTTGGATCTTGAAGAGTTGTTGCCAAAACATGCTTCTAAAAATACTCCTCCTATCAGAAACAATGGATTGAGGCATCCCTTGTAGCTTTAGGACATATTTAACAAACAATTGTGCCACTATCTTGGCTGAGAAAGGGTGTTTTAGAGAAACAATGTGGGAATACTTTGTGAGCCTATCTACCATAACCCACACACTGTTGAAACCCTGTGAACTTGGTAAGCCCTCAACAAAATTTATGGTTGTAAGGGAATTAGAAGGGGTAGTAAAAGTCCACTTGGCTTGCATTGGTCAGCCTTTACTCCTTGATAGAGCTCATATTCCCTTATAAACTATTTATGGTCAGATATCAGATCAGGCCAATAAAACTCTCTCTTCACTCGTTGCAGAGATTTGTCATGAATGTCCTTCCAAAGGCCCACTGTCAAGTGTTTGCAGTATCTTCAATCTAGAATCCCTTTGATTAGCCACCCATAACCTCTACTTGTAATAAAGCAGGCCTTCCCTTATTGAAAAGTTTATAGGCATTTGCTCTTTTTGGACCAAATTGAGTAGGTTTTCAGTGTAGGGGTCTTGAGTGTTGAACCTTTTAATCTCTTCCCACCATTTTGCGGTGGGTATTGAAAAGGCTGAAATGCAAAATTCCAGGTCCTGTTTGGTGCCCTCATCTCTTCTAGATAACGCATCAGCCACCTGGTTTTCAGCCCCCTTTTTGTATTCCACTCTTATATCATACCCCAAAAGTTTTGAGACCCATTTCTGCTATAGGGGGGGTAGCCTTCCCCAAAGCATCACACTCAGAGACAAAAGGTAGCGTGAAATATGGTAGGGTTAAGACATGTGGCTAGTCATTGCTGCTTTTAGCTTAATAAATACTTTTTTAGCTTTTGTTGAGCAGCAAAACTGGTTCTTTTTTTAACAAGCTGGTTAGGGGACCAGCAATGCCACCATAACATTTTATAAATCATCTATAATAGCCTGTAAGGCCAAGGAAGCCCATCAAGTTGGTAGGAAAAGGCCATTCTTCCATGGCCTTGATTTTTTTAGGGTCTGGCCTCACCCCCTCTGCTGACATCAAATGTCAACAAGCCACTTCAGCACAAGCAAAACTGCACATAGAGGGTTTAGCAAGCAAGCTATGCCCCCTTAGAGTCTCCAGGGTTAGTTTTAAATGCTGGACATGTTCTTCAACTGTCATACTATAGACTAAGATATCATTGAAGAACACTAAAGTGAATATCCTTAAGTATGGCCTAAATATGTTATTCATAAGGCTTTGGAATGTAGAGGGGGTGCTAATTAGCCTAAAAGGCAGAACTAAAAATTTGTAATGGTCGTTTTAGGGATGTCTTCTTCTCTTACTCTGATATGGTGATAACTAGATCATAAATCCAATTTTGAGAAAACTTGTGCCCCACACAACTCGTCCAGCAACTCCTCTACTGCTGGTATGGGGAATTTTTCCTTGACAGTGGCCTTATTGAGTGCCCCACACATCCTCCACGACTCATCAACCTTCCTTACCAGTAAAACACGGGATGAATAATGACTTTGGGAGGGCTAAATCACCTCATTTTTGAGCAACTCTCTAACAATCTTCTTTATTTATTTTTTTGGAAATAGGGGTACCTGTATCCTCACTGACATAGGTGGGGTGTTTGGCAGTAGGAGTATGGAGTTGTCATGGGCCCTTCTTAGTGGTAGACCCTGTGGCTCCCCAAACACATCAGCGAATTGGTCCACAAGTTCCTATATGGGCCAAGGAATCTGCCCCTTCTCCTTAGGCTTCCCTTAATTAATTGTAACTAGATGTCATTCTTTCCCAGTTTATTATACTTGTTTGACCCCCCCATCTTAGTTCTGGTTTGTAGGCTTAAACCCTTCAATTTCACATATTTTCCCCTGCTGAAACTGCATATTGAGGTCCATAAAATCCCATAGGATTGGCCTCAACTCCCTCAACCAATGCACCCCAAGCACCATATCACACCTTGAAAGCACTAGAACATGCGCTTCATTTTGGAAATTGATTCCATGCACCTTAAATCTTAGCTCAGAACACTTCCCTTCACTGGATAGCAGCTCTCCATTAGCTACTTTTATATTCACTTTTTCATTCAATAGCATTGAAATACTTCTATTCTTGACCACTGAAGGATGTAAGAAGTTGTGAGTGCTCTCCGAGTCAATAAGTATCATCACTTCTTGTTCCCCCACTCTGCCCCTCACTCTCATAGTCTTAGCGTTTTGGGACCCCACTAAAGCATGCAATTAAAATTTTGGTTGAACATTCTATTTTTGGACTTCTATCACTTCTTCAACATGTATCTTCTCAGGTTTCACTTCCTCCCCTGAGTCCTCCTCAACTTCTTCAATTAGGAACAATTTAGGGCTGAAACATTTGTGATTTGGACTCCATTTAGAGTCACAATAGTAGCAAAGTCCATTCTCTCTTGTATCCTTCATCTGAGCTGAGTTTATTTTCTGGACAAGTACTACTGCTTTAAGAAGGCCTTTTGTGGTTATATTTGGGTTGTTGTAAGGGTATTTGGGTGATACTGTTTCTAGTAAGGGTAGCAACCCCTTAGAATTTCTTCTTAATGGTTCTAGCTGTTTCTCTTGAATCCTTGCTAGGCCATAGGCAATAAGCAAATTATTTGACTTAAACATTTTTACTTGCAGCCTTATCTCATCCCCGAGGCCACTTATAAAATAGCTTAGTTTGTGGTTCTCTAATAACTCCCTCAGCCTGTTTGATAATGCCTTAAACCTAGATTTGTAGTCCTCTACAGAATTCAGTCGCTTCAATTGTGTTAAGTACTCATCGTATGAACTAGGGCCAAACTTAGTCAAAAGTGCTTGGGTGAATCCCTCCCAGTGGTCAAAGTTTCCAAACTCTTCTTAGTCTTGGAACCAAATGAGGGCTTGAACCACCATATAAAATGATGACAACCTCAATCTTTGTTGGGGTAGTGTGTTGTAGAATTGAAAAAAATGATTGGCCTTAAAAAGCCATCGTGTTGGGTCTTCCCCATGGAAATTTGGAAAATCTTGACATACTGACCTTAGTATCATTTCTCATCCAGATCCCTGAGACTCTTCACGGTAGTGATGATTGTGGTTCGAAGACTCTCCCTGGCGGGAGTTCTGGTTCAACTTCTACAATTCAACAGTCATCGTAGCCAGCTACTGCACGATAGCATCCAATTGGCGTTTCAAGGCCAACATTTTAGCTTCTACTGTTTTAAATTGGGAATATGTGGATCTAATGAGATTTGCTGAGCCATCTTGTAATTGACTCAACCTTGTATCGTCTGCCATTGTTAACACAGTGAGATCAAAATCGCTGATACCAGGTTGTAACATTCTCAATGTAATAAAAACTGTAATTTGGATTTGTACTCACTTAGAAGGTGAGAATCCTCCAAA